>NW_027103078.1:300000-600000 GCF_040182565.1 Anser cygnoides | reverse complement strand
TTGTCGTGGAAACAGAAAAGCAGCTAACTCTTAAAACAACCTGAGTTCATGTGTGAGCTCAGATTGCCAATGGGACCGCTCAGGGAACTGTCAACGATTGCATTCCCCTGACCGACCCCCTCACTGAGACCCTAATCACCCCGGAAATTATGTAAATACCAAAATCTGGTTAAATTGGCTATTGGGAATTGAGAATCTGTTCCAACAAGGTCCAAAAGAAACCCCTATGGAATTTATGGAATTTTTGAATTTCTGGACCAACTTTGAAATGCAATGAAAAAAAAATGGACCTGGCTTAAAAAAAAAAAAAAAAAAAAAAAAAAGAGAGAGAGAGAGAGGCAACTGGCTAACCTCTTTCCAGGGCAATCAGCCCCTGATATCAGAAAGAAATTGTCTTAGGCTGCAGGACAAACAACAGTCAGGAATGATGGGGACCTGGGGCATCTACCCTAGCAGGTCCACTAGTTGAAATAAAGCTAGGAAACGAAGACAGGCTTGAATTTTTTGTTGGTTATGGGAGCTTCTTTCTCTGTGTTAATTAGGCTGTAAATGTAATAGGAGCAACATATTCAGTGTTAAATAGTTTAAAAGGACGATTAGGAACTAAGACAACTACAATAATTGGAGCCACAGGGAAAGAGGAAGAATGGTCATTCTTACGACCCCTTGATTTGCGTTTTGGGGGTGAGGAACTAACCCATAAATTTTAGTATGTACCAGAATGCCCGATGCCACTCTTGGGACGGGATCTATTAGCCAAATTAGATGCAACAATAACCTTTGAGGATGGAGAATTAATAATGAAGGTACCTGAGTCCAAAGTAGGCCAAATCCTAATGATCAAAGATAAACCCTTTGTTAATATTCCAAGAGAAGTAGAAAATGCAGTTATAGCAACAGTACGGGAAACAGATGTACCAGGGAAGTCGAAACTGGCACAACTGGTAAAGGTGGAATTAAAGGAAGGAGCCAAACCTGTTTGAATCAAACAATATCCACTTAAGATAGAAGCTAGGCACGGGAATAGTGAAAATTATTGACAAATTTCTCAAATATCAGATTCTGGAAGAATGTAAATCGGAATACAATACTCCAATTTTTCCAGTAAAGAAGCCGAATGGCGAGTATAGATCTGTACAAGATCTTAGAGCAGTAAATGAAATAACAAAGGATATTCACCCGGTAGTAGCTAATCCTTACACATTGTTAACATCTGTGAAAGAGAAATATAAATGGTTTACCGTGATAGATTTAAAGGATGCCTTCTTTTGCATACCTCTTGATAAAGATAGTAGAAAATTATTTGCCTTCAAATGGGAAAACGTATTGAAGTTTTTGGACCACATATGGTAACAACCGTTTTGGAACAAAGGGGGGGGGCACTGGTTATCACCCAGCCGGATGATGAAATATCAGGCAATCCTAACTGAACAAGATGACATAACCTTGAAAACGACTAACCTGTTATATCCAGCAGTATTTCTAGGAACCGTTCCAGAAGAAGGACCGTTGGAACACAATTGTGTGGAAATAATCGAACATAAGCCAGCCACAAAGATTTGAAGGATGTACCCCTTGAAAGGTATTCAGTGGGAATACCACACTCCGTGGCACCCACAAAGCTCAGGGAAAGTAGAAAGGATGAATCAAACAATAAAACAACAATTGGCTAAGTTAATGATCGAGACACAGCTGCCCTGGACGAAATGCTTACCATTGGCACTTTTAAACATAAGAACTAAACCACACAGTGAGACTGGATTATCATCATATGAAATGTTATATGGTATGCCTTATTCTCAAGGGATGCCCCTAGGGAACAATGTAGTTGAGGATCATAGTATCCAGAAATACATAATTACCATTGGAAGGAGATTACAGGAGATAAGATAAATTGGGATGATGACTCAGACACCACCTTTAGGATTTGCTATTCATAAAATACAACCAGGAGACAAGGTCTTAATAAAAACCTGGAGAGAAGAATCATTGAACCCCCGATGGGAGGGACTGTACCTTGTTTTACTTACTACTGAAACAGCTGTGAGAACAGCAAGAAGGGGTTGGACCCACGCATCCAGAATAAAAGGACCAATAACTACCGAAGCCTGGAGGGTTGAGTCCACTCCTGGGGAACTGAAACTGAGACTAAAGAGGAACTGATATCCCAGCAATGAGGTTCTGCATGAATTAAGGGCACTGGATAAAGAGGACAAGGCTGAAGGGAGGAAAGGGAGAAGGCAAGACCGGGGTAGGACCCTCCACTGCGGCGTGTATGGTCTACCGAGGGAGGCAACCCCTATGGGTATTGACCGCCGAGTGAGAGTGCCTCGACCGGACTTCTCCTACACCAAGATCAGTTTGTCCTGAGAAAAATAACATGAGAACCTTTTAAACCCATAATAAAATTGTGATTAGTTTTTCCAGGAGCTGGATCACCCTGAAGGGCTGAATGGTAACACAAGCTCTGAAAGCGGGCCCAACCCCATGATTGAAGGCGCTTCCCACACTCTCAAGATTGGACGGCGAAAAAGGCTTATAATATGACAGGTCGCCAAAGAGAACTGAATTGTGACTGTAAGTGGAAACCCAACGTGGGAGCTTGGAAGCGTGCATATACGAGTACAAACGGGGCAGACATTGTAACAGGACCACTCGGTAACAAGGACACTCTGTATTATCACGCCCCAAAGGGTAAAGATGGATGGGATGGTCATTTTCCAAACGGGACGTGGGCCCTAAAGGGACATTATTGGGTGTGTGGCAAACATGCTTACAAGAGGCTACCTGGAAACTGGTCGGGAATATGCTATGGGGGGTACATAAGACCCTTGTTCTTTTTATTGTCACAAACACAAGGAAATCATTTAGGAATAAGATTATATGATGACCTGAACAGAGTAAAACGATCTATTGATACTTCCTTATCCGGGGATAGTGCCCAAAAATGGGGAAAGGATGAATGGCCTCCTGAAAGAATCATACAGCATTATGGGCCAGCCACCTGGAACTCAAATGAGTTGATATCAGGAGCCCGAGAACCTATTTATAATTTGAACCGAATAATTAGGTTGCAAGCTATCCTCGAAGTTGTAACAAATCAAACAGCGACAGCCTTGGATCTTTTGGCTGACCAATCCACTCAAATGAGAAATGCTATATTCCAACATAGAATGGTCTTAGACTATTTACTAGCAGAAGAAGGGGGAGTATGTGGAAAACTGAACGATTCTAATTGTTGTCTACAGATTGATGATAATGGAAAAGTGGTCAAGCAGATAACAAAGGAAATTAGAAAGCTAGCCCACGTCCCAGTACAAACTTGGAAGGGTATGGATTGGGATTTCTTTTCATGGTTGCCTGGTGAACCATGGGTTAAAAGGATGCTATTTTTATTTTTATGTGGTGTAATGACATTATTGTTTATACCTTTTATGATACCTTGCTTTACGTTGTTGATACGGCGGATAATAAATAGCACCCAATTTGTGATGACTTTGGGAGAGAAAAGGTGATGTGTCGATAATGATGCTTAAGAAATGGACACCCCGAGAACTGACTGATGAAATCCAACTGCTACTAACAAAGGTTGAAGAAGAGACACGAATTGATGATATTAAAAAAAAAAAAAGGGAGGAATTGTAAGGAATAGTCCAGCAATTCGTGCCACTAAGGGGTGTGAAGGGTTAACATTGAGGCCTGGGTTTAGGCGAGAAGAGAACAAAGGGATTTCTTCAGAGAAAAACTGCTGACTTTGCACAGACGTGCAGTAACTTCTGACAGCCGGCCAAGAGACCACTAGATAAGGAGGAAGAATATGAGCCTCCCCGTCCGAGCGGCCCCCGAGAGACTAACAGAGACTGATAAGCAGGCGCCCCTGGGAGGACTTCGGATTTGGGAAACCAATTATAATAACCCTGCCTCTTCTAGAAGTAGTAATGAATATGTATTAGCCTAGGAGTATAAAAACCAGCTGCCTTACGTAACAGGTGTGCGTCCCAGTGGAGCAGAGACTCCCGGCGCACCCAGCGCTGTTTGCTTGCCTCTATTCGTTTAATAAATTGTAAACTCTGATTGTAATCCTATTTGGGACTCAGTCATTTATAACAAGAGTTTGCACTGGCACCAATGGGGATGCAGTGAAGTGAGTCCAGAGACTACACTGGCACCACTGGGGATGCAGTGCAGTGAGTCCAGAGAGCCACTGGCACCACTGGGGATGCAGTGCAGTGACTCCAGAGAGTGCACTGGCACCACTGGGAATGCAGTGCAGTGAGTCCAGAGAGTGCACTGTCACCACTGGGAATGCAGTGCAGTGAGTCCAGAGAGTGCACTGGCACAACAGGGGATGCACTGCAGTGACTCCAGAGAGTGCACTGGCAGCACTGCGGAGCTGCACTGCAGTGAGTCCAGGGAGTGCACTGGCACCACTGGGGATGCACTGCAGTGAGTTCAGAGAGTGCAGTGGCACCATTGGGGATGCACTGCAGTGAGTCCAGAGAGTGCACTGGCACCACTGTGGATGCAGTGCAGTGAGTCCAGAGAGTGCACTGGCACCACTGGGGATGCACTGCAGTGAGTCCAGAGAATGCACTGGCACTAATGGGGATGCAGTGCAGTGACTCGAAAGAGTGCACTGGCACCACTGCGGATGCACTGCAGTGAGTCCGGAGAGTGCTCTGGCACCAATGGTGATGCAGTGCAGTGAGTCCAGAGAGTGCACTGGCATCACTGGGGATGCACTGCAGTGAGTCCAGAGAGTGCACTGGCACCACTGGGGATGCAATGCAGTTAGTCCAGAGATTGCACTGGCTCCACTGCGGATGCAGTGCAGTGAGTCCAGAGAGTGCACTGGCACCACTGGGGATGCAGTGCAGTGAGTCCAGAGAGTGCAATGGCACCACAGGGGATGCACTGTAGTGATTCCAGAGAGTGCACTGGCACCACTGGGGATGCAGTGCAGTGAGTCCAGAGAGTGCACTGGCACCACTGGGGATGCACTGCAGTGAATCCAGAGAGTGCACTGGAACCACTGGGGTTTTAGTGCAGTGAGTCCAGAGAGCGCAGTGGCACCACTGGGGATGCACTGCAGTGAGTCCAGAGAGTGCTCTGGCACCACTGGGGATGCAGTTCAGTGAGTCCAGAGAGTGCACTGGCACCACTGGGGATACACTGCAGTGACTCCAGAGAGTGCACTGCCACCACTGGGGATGCAGTGCCGTGAGTCCAGAGAGTGCACTGCCACCACTGGGGATGCAGTGCAGTGAGTCCAGAGAGTGCACTGGCACCACTGGGGATGCAGTGCAGTGACTCCAGAGAGTGCAGTGGCACCACTGGGGATGAAGTGCAGTGAGTCCAGAGAGTGCACTGGCACCATTGGAGATGCACTGCAGTGAGTCCAGAGAGTGCACTGGCACCACTGGGGATGCACTGCAGTGAGTCCAGAGAGTTCACGGGCACTACTGTTCACTCAGTGATGTGAGTCCAGAGAGTGCACTGGCACCACTGGGGATGCAGTGCAGTGAGTCCAGAGAGTGCACTGGCACCACTGGGGATGCACTGCAGTGAGTCCAGAGTTCACGGGCACTACTGTTCACTCAGTGATGTGAGTCCAGAGAGTGCACTGGCACCACTAGTGATGCAGTGCAGTGAGTCCAGAGACTGCACTGGCACCACTGGGGATGCACTGCAGTGAGTCCAGAGAGTTCACGGGCACTACTGTTCACTCAGTGATGTGAGTCCAGAGAGTGCACTGGCACCACTGGGGATGCAGTGCAGTGAGTGCAGAGAGTGCACTGGCACCACTGGGGATGCACTGCAGTGAGTCCAGAGAGTTCACGGGCACTACTGTTCACTCAGTGATGTGAGTCCAGAGAGTGCACTGGCACCACTGGTGATGCAGTGCAGTGAGTCCAGAGACTGCACTGGCACCACTGGGGATGCACTGCAGTGAGTCCAGAGAGTTCACGGGCACTACTGTTCACTCAGTGATGTGAGTCCAGAGAGTGCACTGGCACCACTGGGGATGCACTGCAGTGACTCCAGAGAGTGCACTGGCACCTTGTGGATGCAGTGCAGTGAGTGCAGAGAGTGCACTGGCACCACTGGGGATGCACTGCAGTGACTCCAGAGAGTGCACTGGCACCACCGGGGATGCACTGCAGTGAGGACAGAGAGTGCACTGGCACCTCAGGGGCTGCACTGCAGTGAGTGCAGAGAGTGCACTGGCACCACTGGGGATGCAGTGCAGTGAGTCCAGAGAGTGCACTGGCACCACTGGGGATGCACCTCGGTGAGTCCAGAGAGTGCACTGGCACCACTGGGGATGCAGTGCAGTGACTCCAGAGAGTGCACTGGCACCACTGGGGATGCACCTCGGTGAGTCCAGAGAGTGCACTGGGAACATTGGGGATGTAGTGCAGTGAGTCCAGAGACTGCACTGGCACCAACTGGAGCTGCACTGCAGTGAGTCCTGAGATTGCACTAACACCACTGGGGATGCAGTGCAGTGAGTACAGAGACTACACTGGTACCACTGGGGATGCATTGCAGTGAGTCTAGAGAGTGCACTGGCACCACTGGGGATGCAGTGCAGTGAGTCCAGAGAATGCACTGGCACTAAAGGGGATGCAGTGCAGTGACTCGAAAAAGTTCACTGGCACCACTGGGGATGCAGTGCAGTGAGTCCAGAGAGTGCACTGGCACCACTGGGGATGCACCTCGGTGAGTCCAGAGAGTGCACTGGCACCAATGGGGATGCAGTGCAGTGAGTCCAGAGAGTTCTCTGGCACCGCTGGGGATGCAGTTTAGTGAGTCCAGAGAGTGCACTGGCTCCAATGGGTATACACTGCAGTGACTCCAGACAGTGCACTGGCACCACTGGGGATGCAGTGCAGTGAGTCCAGAGAGTGCACTGGCACCGCTGGAGATGCAATGAAGTGAGTCCAGAGACTGCACTGGCACCACGGGAGCTGCACTGCAGTGAGTCCAGAGATTGCACTGGCACCACTGGGGATGCACTACAGTGAGTCCAGAGAGTGCACTGGCACCACTGGGGATGCAGTGCAGTGAGTCCAGAGAGTGTACTGGCACCACTGGGGATGGAGTGCAGTGAGTCCAGAGAGTGCACTAGCACCACTGGGGATACGGTGCCGGGAATCCAGAGAGTGCACTGGCACCACTGGGGATGCACTGCAGTGAGTCCAGAGAGTGCACTGGCACCACTGGTGGTGCAGTGCAGTGCCTCCAGAGAGTGCACTGGCACCTTGGTGATGCAGTGCAGTGAGTCCAGAGAGTGCACTGGCCCCACTGGGGATGCAGTGCAGTGAGTCCAGAGAGTGCACTGGCACCACTGGGGATGCAGTGCAGTGAGTGTAGAGAGTGCACTGGCACAACAGGGGATGCACTGCAGTGACTCCAGAGTGTCCGCTGGCACCACTGCGGAGCTGCACTGCAGTGAGTCCAGGGAGTGCACTGGCACCACTGGGGATGCACTGCAGTGAGTTCAGAGAGTGCAGTGGCACCGTTGGGGATGCACTGCAGTGAGTCCAGAGAGTGCTCTGGCACCACTGGGGTAGCACTGCAGTGAGTCCAGAGAGTGCACTGGCACCACTGGGGATGCACTGCAGTGAGTCCAGAGAATGCACTGGCACTAATGGGGATGCAGTGCAGTGACTCGAAAGAGTGCACTGGCACCACTGCGGATGCACTGCAGTGAGTCCGGAGAGTGCCCTGGCACCAATGGTGATGCAGTGCAGTGAGTCCAGAGAGTGCACTGGGAACACTGGGGATGCAGTGCAGTGACTCCAGAGAGTGCACTGGCACCACTGGGGATGCAGTGCAGTGAGTCCAGAGAGTGCAATGGCACCACAGGGGATGCACTGTAGTGATTCCAGAGAGTGCACTGGCACCACAGGGGATGCAGTGCAGTGAGTCCAGAGAGTGCACTAGCACCACTGGGGATACGGTGCCGGGAATCCAGAGAGTGCACTGGCACCACTGGGGATGCACTGCAGTGAGTCCAGAGAGTGCACTGGCACCACTGGTGGTGCAGTGCAGTGCCTCCAGAGAGTGCACTGGCACCTTGGTGATGCAGTGCAGTGAGTCCAGAGAGTGCACTGGCCCCACTGGGGATGCAGTGCAATGAGTCCAGAGACTGCACTGGCACCAACTGGAGCTGCACTGCAATAAGTCCTGAGATTGCACTAGCACCACTGGGGATGCAGTGTAGTGAGTGCAGAGAGTGCACTGGCACCACTGGGGATGCACTGCAGTGAGTCCAGAGAGTGCACTGGCACCACTGGGGATGCTGTTCAGTGAGTCCAGAGAGTGCACTGGCACCACTGTGGATACACTGCAGTGACTCCAGAGAGGGCACTGGCACCACTGGGGATGGAGTGCAGTGAGTCCAGAGAGTGCACTGGCACCAATGGGGATGCACTGCAGTGAGTCCAGAGAGTGCACTGGCACCACTGGGGATGCAATGAAGTGAGTCCAAAGATTGCACTGGCACCACGGGAGCTGCACTGCAGTGAGTCCAGAGATTGCACTGGCACCACTGGGGATGCACTGCAGTGAGTCCAGAGAGTGCACTGGCACCACTGTTGATGCAGTGCAGTGAGTCCAGAGAGTGCAGTGGCACCACTGGGGATGCAGTGCAGTGAGTCCAGAGAGTGCACTGGCACCACTGGGGATGCAGTGCAGTGACTCCAGAGAGTGCACTGGCACCACTGGGGATGCACTGCAGTGAGTCCAAAGAGTGCACTGGCACCACTGGAGATGCAGTGCAGTGAGTCCAGAGAGTGCACTGGCACCACTGGGGATGCACCTCGGTGAGTCCAGAGAGTGCACTGGCACCACTGGGGATGCACTGCAGTGAGTGCAGAGAGTGCACTGGCACCACTGGGGATGCAGTGCAGTGAGTCCAGAGAGTGCACTGGCACCACTGGGGATGCAGTGCAGTACTCCTGAGAGTGCACTGGCACCACTGGGGATGCAGTGCAGTGAGTCCAGAGAGTGCACTGGGACCACTGGGGATGCAGTGCAGTGAGTCCAGAGAGTGAACTGGCACCACAGGGGATGCAGTGCAGTGAGTGCAGAGAGTGCACTGACATCACTGGGGATGCAGTGCAGTGAGTCCAGAGAGTGCACTGGCACCACTGGGGATACACTGCAGTGAGTCCAGAGAGTGCACTGGCACCACTGGGGATGCAGTGCAATGAGTCCAGAGACTGCACTGGCACCAACTGGAGCTGCACTGCAGTGAGTCCTGAGATTGCACTAGCACCAATGGGGATGCAGTGCAGTGAGTCCAGAGACTACAGTGGCACCACTGGGGATGCACTGCGGTGAGTCCAGAGAGTGCACTGGCACTACTGGTGATGCAGTGCAGTGAGTGTAGAGAGTGCACTGGCACCACTGGAGATGCAGTGCAGTGACTCCAGAGAGTGCACTGGCACCAGTGGGGATGCACTGCAGTGAGTCCAGAGAGTGCACTGGCACCACTGGGGATGCACCTCGGTGAGTCCAGAGAGTGCACTGGGAACACTGGGGATGCACTGCAGTGAGTGCAGAGAGTGCACTGGCACCACTGGGGATGCAGTGCAGTGAGTCCAGAGAGTGCACTGGCACCACTGGGGATGCAGTGCAGTGAGTCCAGAGAGTGCACTGGCACCACTGGGGATGCCGTGCAGTACTCCTGAGAGTGCACTGGCACCACTGGGGATGCAGTTCAGTGAGTCCAGAGAGTGCACTGGCACCACTGGGGATGCAGTGCAGTGAGTCCAGAGAGTGCACTGGCACCACAGGGGATGCAGTGCAGTGAGTGCAGAGAGTGCACTGACATCACTGGGGATGCAGTGCAGTGAGTCCAGAGAGTGCACTGGCACCGCTGGGGATGCAGTGCAGTGAGTCCAGAGAGTGCACTGGCACCACTGGGGATGCACTGCATTGAGTCCAGAGAGTGCACTGGCACCACTGGGATTGCACTGCAGTGACTCCAGAGAGTGCACTGGCACCACTGGGGATGCAGTGTAGTGACTCCAGAGAGTGCACTGGCACCACTGGGGATGCACTGCAGTACTCCTGAGAGTGCACTGGCACCACTGGGGATGCAGTGCAGTGAGTCCAGAGAGTGCACTGGCACCACTGGGGATGCAGTGCAGTGAGTCCAGAGAGTGCACTGGCACCACAGGGGATGCAGTGCAGTGAGTGCAGAGAGTGCACTGACATCACTGGGGATGCAGTGCAGTGAGTCCAGAGAGTGCACTGGCACTACTGGGATTGCACTGCAGTGACTCCAGAGAGTGCACTGGCACCACTGGGGATGCAGTGTAGTGACTCCAGAGAGTGCATTGGCACCACTGGGGATGGAGTGCAGTGAGTCCAGAGAGTGCAGTGGCACCACTGGGGATGCAGTGCAGTGAGTCCAGAGAGTGCAGTGGCACCACTGGGGATGCAGTGCATTGAGTACAGAGAGTGCACTGGCACAACAGGGGATGCACTGCAGTGACTCCAGAGAGTGCACTGGCACCACTGGGGATGCACTGCAGTGAGTCCAAAGAGTGCACTGGCACCTCAGGGGCTGCACTGCAGTGAGTCCAGAGAGTGCACTGGCACCACTGGGGATGCAGTGCAGTGAGTCCAGAGAGTGCACTGGCACCACTGGCGATGCAGTGCAGTGAGTGCAGAGAGTGCACTGGCACCACTGGGGATGCACTGCAGTGAGTCCAGAGAGTGCAGAGGCGCCACTGGGGATGCAGTGCAGTGAGTCCAGAGAGTGCACTGGCACCACTGGGGATGCACTGCAGTGAGTCCAGAGAGTGCAGTGGCACCACTGGGGCTTTAGTGCAGTGAGTCCAGAGAATCCACTGGCACCACTGGGGATGCACTGCAGTGAGTCCAGAGAGTGCACTGGCACCACTGGGGATGCAGTTAAGTGAGTCCAGAGAGTGCACAGGCACCACTGGGGATAAACTGCAGTGAGTCCAGAGAGTGCACTGGCACCACTGGGGATGCAGTGCAGTGAGTCCAGAGAGTGCACTGGCACCACTGGGGATGCACTGCAGTGAGTGCAGAGAGTGCACTGGCACCACTGGGGATGCTGTTCAGTGAGTCCAGAGAGTGCACTGGCACCACAGGGGATGCAGTGCTGTGAGTGCAGAGAGTGCACTGACATCACTGGGGATGCAGTGCAGTGAGTCCAGAGAGTGCACTGGCACCACTGGGGATACACTGCAGTGAGTCCAGAGAGTGCACTGGCACCACTGGGGATGCACTGCAGTGAGTCCAGAGACTGCACTGGCACCAACTGGAGCTGCACTGCAGTGAGTCCTGAGATTGCACTAGCACCAATGGGGATTCAGTGCAGTGAGTCCAGAGACTACAGTGGCACCACTGGGGATGCACTGCGGTGAGTCCAGAGAGTGCACTGGCACTACTGGTGATGCAGTGCAGTGAGTGTAGAGAGTGCACTGGCACCACTGGAGATGCAGTGCAGTGACTCCAGAGAGTGCACTGGCACCAGTGGGGATGCACTGCAGTGAGTCCAGAGAGTGCACTGGCACCACTGGGGATGCACCTCGGTGAGTCCAGAGAGTGCACTGGGAACACTGGGGATGCACTGCAGTGAGTGCAGAGAGTGCACTGGCACCACTGGGGATGCAGTGCAGTGAGTCCAGAGAGTGCACTGGCACCACTGGGGATGCAGTGCAGTACTCCTGAGAGTGCACTGGCACCACTGGGGATGCAGTGCAGTGAGTCCAGAGAGTGCACTGACATCACTGGGGATGCAGTGCAGTGAGTCCAGAGAGTGCACTGGCACCGCTGGGGATGCAGTGCAGTGAGTCCAGAGAGTGCACTGGCACCACTGGGGATGCACTGCAGTGAGTCCAGAGAGTGCACTGGCACCACTGGGATTGCACTGCAGTGACTCCAGAGAGTGCACTGGCACCACTGGGGATGCAGTGTAGTGACTCCAGAGAGTGCACTGGCACCACTGGGGATGCAGTGCAGTACTCCTGAGAGTGCACTGGCACCACTGGGGATGCAGTGCAGTGAGTCCAGAGAGTGCACTGGCACCACTGGGGATGCAGTGCAGTGAGTCCAGAGAGTGCACTGGCACCACAGGGGATGCAGTGCAGTGAGTGCAGAGAGTGCACTGACATCACTGGGGATGCAGTGCAGTGAGTCCAGAGAGTGCACTGGCACCGCTGGGGATGCAGTGCAGTGAGTCCAGAGAGTGCACTGGCACCACAGGGGATGCACTGCAGTGAGTCCAGAGAGTGCACTGGCACTACTGGGATTGCACTGCAGTGACTCCAGAGAGTGCACTGGCACCACTGGGGATGCAGTGTAGTGACTCCAGAGAGTGCATTGGCACCACTGGGGATGGAGTGCAGTGAGTCCAGAGAGTGCAGTGGCACCACTGGGGATGCAGTGCAGTGAGTCCAGAGAGTGCACTGGCACCACTGGGGATGCAGTGCTGTGAGTGCAGAGAGTGCACTGCCACCACTGGGGATGCACTGCAGTGAGTCCAGAGAGTGCACAGGTACCACTGGGGATGCAGTGCAGTGAGTCCAGAGAGTGCACTTGCACCACTGGAGATGCAGTGCAGTGAGTCCAGAGAGTGCACTGGCACCACTGGGGATGCACTGCAGTGAGTGCAGAGAGTGCAGTGGCACCACTGGGGCTTTAGTGCAGTGAGTCCAGAGAGTGCACTGGCACCACTGGGGATGCACTGCAGTGAGTCCAGAGAGTGCACTGGCACCACTGGGGATGCACTGCAGTGAGTCCAGAGAGTGCACAGGCACCACTGGGGATACACTGCAGTGAGTCCAGAGAGTGCACTGGCACCACTGGGGATGCAGTGCAGTGAGTGCAGAGAGTGCACTGGCACCACTGGGGATGCACTGCAGTGAGTCCAGAGAGTGCAGTGGCACCACTGGGGATGCAGTGCATTGAGTACAGAGAGTGCAATGGCACAACAGGGGATGCACTGCAGTGACTCCAGAGAGTGCACTGGCACCACTGGGGACGCAGTGCAGTGACTCGAAAAAGTGCACTGGCACCACTGGGGATGCACTGCAGTGAGTCCGGAGAGTGCCCTGGCACCAATGGTGATGCAGTGCAGTGAGTCCAGAGACTGCACAGGCGCCACTGGTGATGGCATGCAGTGAGTGCAGAGAGTGCACTGGCACCACTGGGGATGCAGTGCAGTGAGTCCAGAGTGCACTGGCACCACTGGGGATGCAATGCAGTTAGTCCAGAGATTGCACTGGCTCCACTGGGGATGCAGTGCAGTGACTCCAGAGAGTGCACTGGCACCACTGGGGATGCAGTGCAGTGAGTCCAGAGAGTGCAATGGCACCACTGGGGATGCACTGTAGTTATTCCAGAGAGTGCACTGGCACCACTGGGGATGCACTGCAGTGAGTCCAGAGAGTGCACTGGCACCACTGGGGATGCACTGCAGTGAATCCAGAGAGTGCACTGGCACCACTGGGGTTTTAGTGCAGTGAGTCCAGAGAGTGCACTGGCACCACTGGGGATGCACTGCAGTGAGTCCAGAGAGTGCTCTGGCACCACTGGGGATGCTGTTCAGTGAGTCCAGAGAGTGCACTGGCACCACTGTGGATACACTGGAGTGACTCCAGAGAGGGCACTGGCACCACTGGGGATGGAGTGCAGTGAGTCCAGAGAGTGCACTGGCACCAATGGGGATGCAGTGCAGTGAGTCCAGAGAGTGCACTGGCACCACTGGGGATGCAGTACCGTGAGTCCAGAGAGTGCACTGGCACCACTGGGGATGCACTGCAGTGAGTCCAGAGAGTGCTCTGGCACCACTGGGGATGGAGTGCAGTGAGTCCAGAGAGTGCACTGGCACCACTGGGGATGCAGTGCCGTGAGTCCAGAGAGTGCACTGGCACCACTGGGGATGCACTGCAGTGAGTCCAGAGAGTGCACTGGCACCACTGGGGATGCAATGAAGTGAGTCCAGAGATTGCACTGGCACCACGGGAGCTGCACTGCTGTGAGTCCAGAGATTGCACTGGCACCACTGGGGATGCACTGCAGTGAGTCCAGAGAGTGCACTGGCACCACTGTTGATGCAGTGCAGTGAGTCCAGAGAGTGCAGTGGCACCACTGGGGATGCAGTGCAGTGAGTCCAGAGAGTGCACTGGCACCACTGGGGATGCAGTGCAGTGACTCCAGAGAGTGCACTGGCACCACTGGGGATGCACTGCAGTGAGTCCAAAGAGTGCACTGGCACCACTGGGGATGCAGTGCAGTGAGTCCAGAGAGTGCACTGGCACCACTGGGGATGCACCTCGGTGAGTCCAGAGAGTGCACTGGCACCACTGCGGATGCACTGCAGTGAGTGCAGAGAGTGCACTGGCACCACTGGGGATGCAGTGCTGTGAGTGCAGAGAGTGCACTGGCACCACTGGGGATGCAGTGCAGTGAGTCCAGAGAGTGCACAGGCACCACTAGGGATGCAGTGCAGTGAGTCCAGAGAGTGCACTGGCACCACTGGGGATGCAGTGCAGTGAGTCCAGAGAGTGCACTGGCACCACTGGGGATGCACTGCAGTGAGTGCAGAGAGTGCAGTGGCACCACTGGGGCTTTAGTGCAGTGAGTCCAGAGAGTGCACTGGCACCACTGGGGATGCACTGCAGTGAGTCCAGAGAGTGCACTGGCACCTTCTGGATGCAGTGCAGTGAGTCCAGAGAGTGCAGTGGCACCACTGGGGATGCAGTGCAGTGAGTGCAGAGAGTGCACTGGCACCACTGGGGATGCAGTGCAATGAGTCCAGAGACTGCACTGGCACCAACTGGAGCTGCACTGCAGTGAGTCCAGAGAGTGCACTGGCACCACTGGGGATGCACCTCGGTGAGTCCAGAGAGTGCACTGGGAACACTGGAGATGCACTGCAGTGAGTGCAGAGAGTGCACTGGCACCACTGGGGATGCAGTGCAGTGACTGCAGAGAGTGCACTGGCACCACTGGGGATGCACTGCAGTGAGTCCAGAGATTGCACTAGCACCAATGGGGATGCAGTGCAGTGAGTCCAGAGACTACAGTGGCTCCACTGGGGATGCACTGCGGTGAGTCCAGAGAGTGCACTGGCACTACTGGGGATGCAGTGCAGTGAGTGCAGAGAGTGCACTGGCAGCACTGGGGATGCAGTGCAGTGAGTCCAGAGAGTGCACTGGCACCACTGGGGATGCACTGCAGTGAGTCCAGAGAGTGCACTGGCACACTGGGGATGCACCTCGGTGAGTCCAGAGAGTGCACTGGGAACACTGGGGATGCACTGCAGTGAGTGCAGAGATTGAACTGGCACCACTGGGGATGCAGTGCAGTGAGTCCAGAGAGTGCAGTGGCACCACTGGGGATGCAGTGCAGTGAGTCCAGAGAGTGCACTGGCGCCACTGGGGATGCACTGCAGTGAGTCCAGAGAGTGCACTGGCACCACTGGGGATGCAGTTTAGTGAGTCCAGAGAGTGCACTGGCTCCACTGGGGATGCAGTGCAGTGAGTGCAGAGAGTGCACTGGCACCACTGGGGATGCAGTGCAGTGAGTCCAGTGAGTGCACTGGCACCACTGGGAATGCACTGCAGTGAGTCCAGAGAGTGCACTGGCACCACTGAGGATCTCACTGCAGTGCATCCCCAGTGGTGCCAGTTCACTCTCTGCACTCACTGCAGTGCATCCCCACTGGTGCCAGTGCACTCTCTGGACTCACTGCACTGCATCCCCAGTGGTTCCAATGCACTCTCTGGACTCACTGCACTACAACCCCAGTGGTGCCAGTGCACTCCCTGGACTCACTGCAGTGCATCCCCAGTGGTGTCAGTGCATTCTCTGGACTCACTGCACTGCATCCCCAGTGGTGCCAGTGCACTCTCTGGACTCACTGCACTGCATCCCCAGTGGTGCCAGTGCACTCTCTGCACTCACTGCACTGCATCCTGAGTGGTGCCAGTGCACTCTCTGGACTCACTGCACTGCATCCCCAGTGGTGCCAGTGCGCTCTCTGGACTCACTGCACTGCACACCCAGTGGTGCCAGTGCACTCTCTGGACTCACTGCACTGCATCCCCAGTGGTGCCAGTGCACTCTCTGGACTCACTGCAGTGCATCCCCAGTGGTGCCAGTGCACTCTCTGGACTCAGTGCACTGCATCCCCAGTGGTGCCAGTGCACTCTCTGGACTCACTGCACTGCATCCCCAGTGGTGCTAGTGCACTCTCTGGACTCACTGCACTGCATCCCAAGAGGTGCCAGTTCACTCTCTGCACTCACTGCACTGCATCCCCAGTGGTGCCAGTGCACTCTCTGGAGTCACTGCAGTGCATCCCCAGTGGTGCCAGTGCACTCTCTGGACTCACTGCAATGCATCCCCAGTGGTGCCAGGGCACTCTTTGGACTCACTGCACTGCATCCCCAGTGGTGCCAGTGCACTCTCTGGACTCACTGCACTGCATCACCAAGGTGCCAGTGCACTCTCTGGACTCACTGCACTGCATCCCCAGTGGTGCCAGTGCACTCTCTGGACTCACTGAACTGCATCTCCAGTGGTGCCAGTGCACTCTCTGGACTCACTGCACTGCATCCCCTGTGGTGCCAGTGCACTCTGTGGACTCACTGTACTGCATCCCCAGTGGTGCCACTGCACTCTCTGGAGTCACTGCAGTGCATCCCCAGTGGTGCCAGTGCACTCTCTGGACTCACTGCAGTGCATCCCCAGTGGTGCCAGTGCATTCTCTGGACTCACTGCACTGCATCCCCAGTGGGGCCACTGCACTCTCTGGACTCACTGCACTGCATTCCCAGTGGTGCCAGTGCACTCTCTAGAGTCACTGCAGTGCATCCCCAGTGGTGCCAGTGCACTCTATGTAGTCATTGAGCTGCATCCCCAGGGGTGCCAGTGCGCTCTCTGGACTAACTGCAGTGCATCTCCAGTGGTGCCAGTGCACTCTCTGGACTCACTGAAGTGCATCCCCAGTGGTGCCAGTGTACTCTCTGGACTCACAGCACTGCATAGCTAGTGGTGCCAGTGCACTCCCCGGACTCACTGCAGTGCATCCCCAGTGGTGCCACTGCACTCTCTGGACTCACTACACTGCATCACCAGTGGTGCCAGTGCACTCTCTGCACTCACTGCAGTGCATCGCCAGTGGTGCCAGTGCACTCTCAAGAGTCACTGCAGTGCATCCCCAGTGGTGCCAGTGCACTCTCTATAGTCATTGAGCTGCATCCCCAGTGGTTCCAGTGCACTCTCTGGACTCACTGTACTGCATCCCCAGTGGTGCCAGTGCACTCTCTGGACTCACTGCACTGCATCCCCTGTGGTGCCAGTGCACTCTCTGGACTCACTGCACTGCATCCCCAGTGGTGCCAGTGCACTCTCTGGACTCACTGCACTGCATCCCCAGTCGTGCCAGTGCACTCTTTGGACTCACTGCTCTGCATCCGCAGTGGTGCCAGTGCACTCTCTGGACTCACTGCAGTGCATCCCCAGTGGTGCCAGTGCACTCTCTGGAGTCACTGCACTGCATCCCCTGTGGTGCCAGTGCACTCTCTAGACTCACTGCAGTGCATCCCCAGTGGTGCCAGTGCACTCTCTGGACTCACTGCACTGCATCCCCAGGATGCCAGTGCACTCTCTGGACTCACTGCACTGCATCCCCAGTGGTGCCAGTGCACTCTCTGCACTCACTGAACTGCATCCCCAAGGTGCCAGTACACTCTCTGGACTCACTGCACTGCGTCCGCAGTGGTACCAGTGCACGCTATGGACTCACTGCAGTGCCTCCCCTGAGGTGCCAGTACACTCTCTGGACTCACTGCAGTGCATCCCCAGTGGTGCCAGTGCACTCTCTGGACTCACTGCAGTGCATCCCTAGTGGTGCCAGTGCACTCTCTGGACTCACAGCAGTGCATCCCCAGTGGTGCCAGTGCACTCTCTAGAGTCACTGCAGTGCATCCCCAGTGGTGCCAGTGCACTCTCTGTAGTCATTGAGCTGCATCCCCTGTGGTGCCATTGCACTCTCTGCACTCACTGCACTGCATCCCCAGTGGTGCCAGTGCACTCTCTGGACTCACTGCACTGCATCCCCAGTGGTGCCAGTGCACTCTGTGGACTCACTGCACTGCATCCCCAGTGGTGCCAGTGCACTCTCTGGACTCACTGCAGTGCATCCCCAGTGGTGCCAGTGCACTCTCTGGACTCACTGCTCTGCATCCCCAGTGGTGCCAGTGCACTCTCTGCACTCACTGCAGTGCATCCCCAGTGGTGCCACTGCACTCTTTGCACTCACTGCACTGCATCCCCAGTGGTGCCAGTGCACTCTCTGGACTCACTGCACTGCATCACCAGTGGTGCCAGTGCACTCTCTGGACTCACTGCAGTGCATCCCCAGTGGTGCCAGTGCACTCTCTGGACTCACTGCACTGCATCCTCAAGGTGCCAGTGCACTCGCTGGACTCACTGCACTGCATCCCCAGTGGTGCCAGTGCACTCTCTGGACTCACTGCACTGCATCTCCAGTGGTGCCAGTGCACTCTCTGGACTCACTGCACTCCATCCCCAGTGGTGCCAGTGCACTCTCTGGACTCACTGTACTGCATCCCCAGTGGTGCCACTGCACTCTCTGGACTCACTGCAGTGCACCCCAGTGGTGCCAGTGCACTCTCTGGACTCACTGCAGTGCATCCCCAGTGGTGCCAGTGCATTCTCTGGACTCACTGCACTGCATCCCCAGTGGTGCCACTGCACTCTCTGGACTCACTGCACTGCATCCCCAGTGGTGCCAGTGCACTCTCTGGACTCACTGCACTGCATCCCCAGTGGTGCCAGTGCACTCTCTGGACTCACTGCACTGCATCCAAATTGGTGCCAGTGCACTCTCTGGACTCACTGCAGTGCATCCCCAGTGGTGCCAGTGCACTCTCTGGACTCACTGCACTGCATCCCCAGTGGTGCCAGTGCACTCTCTGCACTCACTGCACTGCATCCCCAGTGGTGCCAGTGCACTCTCTGGACTCACTGCACTGCATCCCCAGTGGTGCTAGTGCACTCTCTAGACTCACTGCAGTGCATCCCAAGAGGTGCCAGTTCACTCTCTGGACTCACTGCACTGCATCACCAGTGGTGCCAGTGCACTCTCTGGAGTCACTGCAGTGCATCCCCAGTGGTGCCAGTGCACTCTCTCGACTTACTGAACTGCATTCCCAGTGGTGCCAGTGCACTCTCTGGACTCACTGCAGTGCATCCCCAGTGGTGCCAGTGCACTCTCTGGACTCACTGCACTTCATCTCCAGTGGTGCCAATGCACTCTCTGGACTCACTGTACTGCATCCCCAGTGGTGCCACTGCACTCTCTGGACTCACTGCAGTGCATCCCCAGTGGTGCCAGTGCACTCTCTGGACTCACTGCAGTGCATCCCCAGTGGTGCCAGTGCATTCTCTGGACTCACTGCACTGCATCCCCAGTGGTGCCACTGCACTCTCTGGACTCACTGCACTGCATCCCCAGTGGTGCCAGTGCACTCTCTGCACTCACTGCACTGCATCCCCAGTGGTGCCAGTGCACTCTCTGGACTCACTGCACTGCATCCCCAGTGGTGCCAGTGCATTCTCTGGACTCACTGCAGTGCATCCCCAGTGGTGCCAGTGCAGTCTCTGGACTCACTGCAGTGCATCCCCAGTGGTGCCAGTGCACTCTCTGGACTCACTGCAGTGCATCCCCAGTGGTGCCAGTGCACTCTCTGGACTCACTGCACTGCATCCCCAGTGGTGCCAGTGCACTCTCTGGACTCACTGCACTGCATCCCCAGTGGTGCTAGTGCACTCTATAGAATCACTGCAGTGCATCCCAAGAGGTGCCAGTTCACTCTCTGGACTCACTGCACTGCATCCCCAGTGGTGCCAGTGCACTCTCTGGAGTCACTGCAGTTCATCCCCAGTGGTGCCAGTGCACTCTCTGGACTCACTGCACTGCATCGCCAGTGGTGCCAGTGCACTCTCTGGAGTCACTGCACTGCATCCCCAGTGGTGCCAGTGCACTCTCTGGACTCACTGCACTGCATCCTCAAGGTGCCAGTGCACTCGCTGGACTCACTGCACTGCATCCCCAGTGGTGCCAGTGCACTCTCTGGACTCACTGCACTGCATCTCCAGTGGTGCCAGTGCACTCTCTGGACTCACTGCACTCCATCCCCAGTGGTGCCAGTGCACTCTCTGGACTCACTGCACTGCATCCAAATTGGTGCCAGTGCACTCTCTGGACTCACTGCAGTGCATCCCCAGTGGTGCCAGTGCACTCTCTGGACTCACTGCACTGCATCCCCAGTGGTGCCAGTGCACTCTCTGGACTCACTGCACTGCATCCCCAGTGGTGCCAGTGCACTCTCTGCACTCACTGCACTGCATCCCCAGTGGTGCCAGTGCACTCTCTGGACTCACTGCACTGCATCCCCAGTGGTGCTAGTGCACTCTCTAGACTCACTGCAGTGCATCCCAAGAGGTGCCAGTTCACTCTCTGGACTCACTGCACTGCATCCCCAGTGGTGCCAGTGCACTCTCTGGAGTCACTGCAGTGCATCCCCAGTGGTGCCAGTGCACTCTCTGGACTTACTGCACTGCATTCCCAGTGGTGCCAGTGCACTCTCTGGACTCACTGCAGTGCATCCCCAGTGGTGCCAGTGCACTCTCTGGACTCACTGTACTGCATCCCCAGTGGTGCCACTGCACTCTCTGGACTCACTGCAGTGCATCCCCAGTGGTGCCAGTGCACTCTCTGGACTCACTGCAGTGCATCCCCAGTGGTGCCAGTGCATTCTCTGGACTCACTGCACTGCATCCGCAGTGGTGCCAGTGCACTCTCTGGACTCACTACACTGCATCCCCAGTGGTGCCAGTGCACTCTCTGGACTCACTGCACTGCATCCCCAGTGGTGCCAGTGCACTCTCTGGACTCACTGCACTGCATCCCCAGTGGTGCCAGTGCACTCTCTGGACTCACTGCAGTGCATCCCCAGTGGTGCCAGTGCACTCTCTGGACTCACTGCAGTGCATCCCCAGTGGTGCCAGTGCACTCTCTGGACTCACTGCACTGCATCCCCAGTGGTGCCAGTGCACTCGCTGGACTCACTGCACTGCATCCCCAGTGGTGCTAGTGCACTCTCTAGACTCACTGCAGTGCATCCCAAGAGGTGCCAGTTCACTCTCTGGACTCACTGCACTGCATCCCCAGTGGTGCCAGTGCACTCTCTGGACTCACTGCAGTTCATCCCCAGTGGTGCCAGTGCACTCTCTGGACTCACTGCACTGCATCGCCAGTGGTGCCAGTGCACTCTCTGGAGTCACTGCACTGCATCCCCAGTGGTGACAGTGCACTCTCTGGACTCACTGCAGTGCATCCCCAGTGGTGCCAGTGCACTCTCTGGACTCACTGCACTGCATCACCAAGGTGCCAGTGCACTCTCTGGACTCACTGCACTGCATTCCCAGTGGTGCCAGTGCACTCTCTAGAGTCACTGCAGTGCATCCCCAGAGGTGCCAGTGCACTCTATGTAGTCATTGAGCTGCATCCCCAGGGGTGCCAGTGCGCTCTCTGGACTCACTGCACTGCATCCCCAGTGGTGCCAGTGCACTCTCTGGACTCACTGCACTGCATCGCTAGTGGTGCCAGTGCACTCCCTGGACTCACTGCAGTGCATCCCCAGTGGTGCCAGTGCACTCTCTGGAGTCACTGCACTGCATCCCCAGTGGTGCCAGTGCACTCTCTGCACTCACTGCAGTGCATCGCCAGTGGTGCCAGTGCACTCTCTAGAGTCACTGCAGTGCATCCCCAGTGGTGCCAGTGCACTCTCTATAGTCATTGAGCTGCATCCCCAGTGGTGCCAGGGCACTCTCTGGACTCACTGCACTGCATCCCCAGTGGTGCCAGTGCACTCTTTGGACTCACTGCACTGCATCCCCAGTGGTGCCAGTGCACTCTCTGGACTCACTGCACTGCATCCCCAGTGGTGCCAGTGCACTCTCTAGAGTCACTGCACTGCATCCCCAGTGGTGCCAGTGCACTCTCTGGACTCACTGCAGTGCATCGTCAAGGTGCCAGTGCACTCTCTGGAGTCAGTGCACTGCATCCCCAGTGGTGCCAGTGCACTCTCTGGACTCACTGCAGTGCATCCCCAGTGGTGCCAGTGCACTCTCTGGATTCACTGCAGTGCATCCCCAGTGGTGCCAGTGCACTCTCTGGACTCACTGCAGTGCATCCCCAGTGGTGCCAGTGCACTCTCTGCACTCACTGAACTGCATCCCCAAGGTGCCAGTACACTCTCTGGACTCACTGCACTGCATCCCCAGTGGTGCCAGTGCACTCTATGGACTCACTGCAGTGCCTCCCCTGAGGTGCCAGTACACTCTCTGGACTCACTGCAGTGCATCCCCAGTGGTGCCAGTGCACTCTCAGGACTCACTGCTCTGCATCCCCAGTGGTGCCAGTGCACTCTCAGGACTCACTGCACTGCATCCCCAGTGGTGCCAGGGCACTCTCTGGACTCACTGAACTGCATCCCCAGTGGTGCCAGTGCACTCTCAGGACTCACTGCTTTGCATCCCCAGTGGTGCCTGTGCACTCTCTGGACTCACTGCAGTGCATCCCCAGTGGTGCCAGTGTACTCTCTGCACTCACTGCAGTGCATCCCCAGTGGTGCCAGTGCACTCTCTGGACTCACTGCAGTGTATCCCCAGTGGTGCCAGTGCACTCTCTGGACTCACTGCACTGCATCCCCAGTGGTGCCAGTGCACTCTCTGGACTCACTGCACTGCAACACCAGTGGTGCCAGTGCACTCTGAGGATTCACTGCAGAGCATACCCAGTGGTGCCAGTGCACTCTGTGGACTCACTGTACTGCATCCCCAGTGGTGCCAGTGCACTCTCTGGACTCACTGCAGTGCATCCCCAGTGGTGCCAGTGCACTCTCTGCACTCACTGCACTGCATCCCCAGTGGTGCCAGTGCACTCTCTGGACTCACTGCACTGCATCCCCAGTGGTGCCAGTGCACTCTCTGGACTCACTGCACTGCATCCCCAGTGGTGCCAGTGCACTCTCAGGACTCACTGCTCTGCATCCCCAGTGGTGCCAGTGCACTCTCTGGACTCACTGCTCTGCATCCCCAGTAGTGCCAGTGCACTCTCTGGACTCACTGCAGTGCATCCCTAGTGGTGCCAGTGCACTCTCAGGACTCACTGTACTGCATCCCCAGTGGTGCCAGTGCACTCTCTGGAGTCACTGCACTGCATCCCCAGTGGTACCAGTGCACTCACTGGACTCACTGCAGTGCATCCCCAGTGGTGCCAGTGTACTCTCTGCACTCACTGCAGTGCTTCCCCAGTGGTGCCAGTGCACTCTCTGGACTCACTGCAGTGCATCCCCAGTGGTGCCAGTGCACTCTCTGGACTCACTGCACTGCATTCCCAGTGGTGCCAGTGCACTCTCTGGACTCACTACACTGCATCCCCAGTGGTGCCAGTGCACTCTCTGGACTCACTGCACTGCATTCACAAGGTGCCAGTGCACTCTCTGGACTCACTGCACTCCATCCCCAGTGGTGGCAGTGCACTCTCTGGACTCACTGCAGTGCATCCGCAGTGGTGGCAGTGCACTCTCTGGACTCACTGCACTGCATTCCCAGTGGTGCCAGTGCACTCTCTGGACTCACTGCAGTGCATCCCCAGTGGTGCCAGTGCACTCTCTGGACTCACTGCACTGCATCCACAAGGTGCCAGTGCACTCTCTGGACTCACTGCAGTGCATCCCCAGTGGTGGCAGTGCACTCTCTGGACTCACTGCACTGCATCCGCAAGGTGCCAGTGCACTCTCTGGACTCACTGCAGTGCATCCCCAGTGGTGCCAGTGCACTCTCTGGACTCACTGCAGTGCATCCCCAGTGGTGCCAGTGCACTCTCTGGACTCACTGTACTGCATCCCCAGTGGTGCCACTGCACTCTCTGGACTCACTGCAGTGCATCCCCAGTGGTGCCAGTGCACTCTCTGGACTCACTGCAGTGCATCCCCAGTGGTGCCAGTGCATTCTCTGGACTCACTGCACTAAAGCACCAGTGGTGCCACTGCACTCTCTGGACTCACTGCACTGCATCGCCAGTGGTGCCAGTGCACTCTCTGGACTCACTGCACTGCATCCCCAGTGGTGCCAGTGCACTCTCTGGACTCACTGCACTGCATCCCCAGTGGTGCCAGTGCACTCTCTGGACTCACTGCAGTGCATCCCCAGTGGTGCCAGTGCACTCTCTGGACTCACTGCACTGCATCCCCAGTGGTGCTAGTGCACTCTCTAGACTCACTGCAGTGCATCCCAAGAGGTGCCAGTTCACTCTCTGGACTCACTGCACTGCATCCCCAGTGGTGCTAGTGCACTCTCTGGACTCACTCCACTGCATCCCCAGTGGTGCCAGTGCACTCTCTGGAGTCACTGCAGTGCATCCCCAGTGGTGCCAGTGCATTCTCTGGACTTACTGCACTGCATTCCCAGTGGTGCCAGTGCACTCTCTGGACTCACTGCACTGCATCCCCAGTGGTGCCAGTGCACTCTCTGGACTCACTGCAGTGCATCCCCAGTGGTGCCACTGCACTCTCTGCACTCACTGCACTGCATCCCCAGTGGTGCCAGTGCACTCTCTGGACTCACTGCAGTGCATTCCCAGTGGTGCCAGTGCACTCTCTGGACTCACTGCACTGCATCCTCAAGGTGCCAGTGCACTCTCTGGACTCACTGCACTGCATCTCCAGTGGTGCCAGTGCACTCTCTAGACTCACTGCACTCCATCCCCAGTGGTGCCAGTGCACTCTCTGGACTCACAGTACTGCATCCCCAGTGGTGCCACTGCACTCTCTGGACTCACTGCAGTGCATCCCCAGTGGTGCCAGTGCACTCTCTGGACTCACTGCAGTGCATCCCCAGTGGTGCCAGTGCATTCTCTGGACTCACTGCACTGCATCCCCAGTGGTGCCACTGCACTCTCTGGACTCACTGCACTGCATCCGCAGTGGTGCCAGTGCACTCTCTGGACTCACTGCACTGCATCCCCAGTGGTGCCACTGCACTCTCTGCACTCACTGCACTGCATCCCCAGTGGTGCAAGTGCACTCTCTGGACTCAATGCAGTGCATCCCCAGTGGTGCCAGTGCACTCTCTGGACTCACTGCACTGCATCCTCAAGGTGCCAGTGCACTCTCTGGACTCACTGCACTGCATCTCCAGTGGTGCCAGTGCACTCTCTGGACTCACTGCACTCCATCCCCAGTGGTGCCAGTGCACTCTCTGGACTCACTGTACTGCATCCCCAGTGGTGCCACTGCACTCTCTGGACTCACTGCAGTGCATCCCCAGTGGTGCCAGTGCACTCTCTGGACTCACTGCTGTGCATCCCCAGTGGTGCCAGTGCATTCTCTGGACTCACTGCACTGCATCCCCAGTGGTGCCACTGCACTCTCTGGACTCACTGCACTGCATCCCCAGTGGTGCCAGTGCACTCTCTGCACTCACTGCACTGCATCCCCAGTGGTGCCAGTGCACTCTCTGGACTCACTGCAGTGCATCCCCAAGGTGCCAGTGCACTCTCTGGACTCACTGCAGTGCATCCCCAGTGGTGCCACTGCACTCTCTGGACTCACTGCACTGCATCCCCAAGGTGCCAGTGCACTCTCTGGACTCACTGCACTGCATCCCCAGTGGTGCCAATGCACTCTCTGGACTCACTGCACTGCATCCCCAGTGGTGCCAGTGCACTCTCTGAACTCACTGCAGTGCATTCCCAGTGGTGCTAGTGCACTCTCTGAACTCACTGCACTGCATTCCCAGTGGTGCCAGTGCACTCTCTGGACTCACTGCAGTGCATCCCCAGTGGTGCCAGTGCACTCTCTGGACTCACTGCACTGCATTCACAAGGTGCCAGTGCACTCTCTGGACTCACTGCACTCCATCCCCAGTGGTGGCAGTGCACTCTCTGGACTCACTGCAGTGCATCCGCAGTGGTGGCAGTGCACTCTCTGGACTCTCTGCACTGCATTCCCAGTGGTGCCTGTGCACTCTCTGGACTCACTGCAGTGCATCCACAAGGTGCCAGTGCACTCTCTGGACTCACTGCAGTGCATCCCCAGTGGTGGCAGTGCACTCTCTGGACTCACTGCACTGCATCCCCAAGGTGCCAGTGCACTCTCTGGACTCACTGCAGTGCATCCCCAGTGGTGCCAGTGCACTCTCTGGACTCACTGCAGTGCATCTCCAGTGGTGCCAGTGCACTCTCTGGACTCACTGCAGTGCATCCCCAGTGGTGCCAGTGCACTCTCTGGACTCACTGTACTGCATCTCCAGTGGTGCCAGTGCACTCTCTGGACTCACTGCACTGCATCCCCAGTGGTGCCAGTGCACTCTCTGGACTCACTGCAGTGCATCCCCAGTGGTGCCAGTGCATTCTCTGGACTCACTGCACTAAAGCCCCAGTGGTGCCACTGCACTCTCTGGACTCACTGCACTGCATCGCCAGTGGTGCCAGTGCACTCTCTGGACTCACTGCACTGCATCCCCAGTGGTGCCAGTGCACTCTCTGGACTCACTGCACTGCATCCCCAGTGGTGCCAGTGCACTCTCTGGACTCACTGCAGTGCATCCCCAGTGGTGCCAGTGCACTCTCTGGACTCACTGCAGTGCATCCCCAGTGGTGCCAGTGCACTCTCTGCACTCACTGCACTGCATCCCCAGTGGTGCCAGTGCACTCTCTGGACTCACTGCACTGCATCCCCAGTGGTGCTAGTGCACTCTCTAGACTCACTGCAGTGCATCCCAAGAGGTGCCAGTTCACTCTCTGGACTCACTGCACTGCATCCCCAGTGGTGCCAGTGCACTCTCTGGAGTCACTGCAGTGCATCCCCAGTGGTGCCAGTGCACTCTCTGGAGTCACTGCAGTGCATCCCCAGTGGTGCCAGTGCACTCTCTGGACTTACTGCACTGCATTCCCAGTGGTGCCAGTGCACTCTCTGGACTCACTGCACTGCATCCCCAGTGGTGCCAGTGCACTCTCTGGACTCACTGCAGTGCATCCCCAGTGGTGCCACTGCACTCTCTGCACTCACTGCAGTGCATCCCCAGTGGTGCCAGTGCACTCTCTGGACTCACTGCAGTGCATCCCCAGTGGTGCCAGTGCACTCTCTGGACTCACTGCACTGCATCCTCAAGGTGCCAGTGCACTCTCTGGACTCACTGCACTGCATCTCCAGTGGTGCCAGTGCACTCTCTGGACTCACTGCACTCCATCCCCAGTGGTGCCAGTGCACTCTCTGGACTCACTGTACTGCATCCCCAGTGGTGCCACTGCACTCTCTGGACTCACTGCAGTGCATCCCCAGTGGTGCCAGTGCATTCTCTGGACACACTGCAGTGCATCCCCAGTGGTGCCAGTGCATTCTCTGGACTCACTGCACTGCATCCCCAGTGGTGCCACTGCACTCTCTGGACTCACTGCACTGCATCCCCAGTGGTTCCAGTGCACTCTCTGCACTCACTGCACTGCATCCCCAGTGGTGCCAGTGTACTCTCTACACTCACTGAACTGCATCCCCAAGGTGCCAGTGCACTCTCTGGACTCACTGCAGTGCATCCCCAGTGGTGCCAGTGCACTCTCTGGACTCACTGCAGTGCATTCCCAGTGGTGCCAGTGCACTCTCTGGACTCACTGCACTGCATCCCCAGTGGTGCCAGTGCACTCTCTGGACTCACTACACTGCATCCCCAGTGGTGCTCGTGCACTCTCTAGACTCACTGCAGTGCATCCCAAGAGGTGCCAGTTCACTCTCTGGACTCACTGCACTGTATCCCCAGTGGTGCCAGTGCACTCTCTGGAGTCACTGCAGTGCATCCCCAGTGGTGCCAGTGCACTCTCTGGACTCACTGCACTGCATCCCCAGTGGTGCCAGTGCACTCTCTGGACTCACTGCAGTGCATCCCCAGTGGTGCCAGTGCACTCTCTGGACTCACTGCACTGCATCCCCAGTGGTGCCAGTGCACTCTCTGGACTCACTGCACTGCATCCAAATTGGTGCTAGTGCACTCTCTGCACTCACTGCACTGCATCCCCAGTGGTGCCAGTGCACTCTCTGCACTCACTGCACTGCATCCCCAGTGGTGCCACTGCACTCTCTGGACTCACTGCACTGCATCCCCAGTGGTGCCAGTGCACTCTCTGGACTCACTGCACTGCATCACCAAGGTGCCAGTGCACTCTCTGGACTCACTGCACTGCATCCCCAGTGGTGCCAGTGCACTCTCTGGACTCACTGAACTGCATCTCCAGTGGTGCCAGTGCACTCTCTGGACTCACTGCACTGCATCGCCAGTGGTGCCAATGCACTCTCTGGACTCACTGCACTGCATCCCCAGTGGTGCCAGTGCACTCTCTGGACTCACTGCAGTGCATCCCCAGTGGTGCCAGTGCATTCTCTGGACTCACTGCACTGCATCGCCAGTGGTGCCAGTGCACTCTCTGGACTCACTGCACTGCATTCCCAGTGGTGCCGGTGCACTCTCTAGAGTCCCTGCAGTGCATCCCCAGAGGTGCCAGTGCACTCTATGTAGTCATTGAGCTGCATCCCCAGGGGTGCCAATGCGCTCTCTGGACTCACTGCACTGCATCCCCAGTGGTGCCAGTGCAGTCTCTGGACTCACTGCACTGCATCGCTAGTGGTGCCAGTGCACTCCCTGGACTCACTGCAGTGCATCCCCAGTGGTGCCAGTGCACTCTCTGGACTCACTGCACTGCATCCCCAGTGGTGCCAGTGCACTCTCTGGACTCACTGCACTGCATCCCCAGTAGTGCCAGTGCACTCTCTGCACTCACTGCAGTGCATCGCCAGTGGTGCCAGTGCACTCTCTAGAGTCACTGCAGTGCATCCCCAGTGGTGCCAGTGCACTCTCTGGACTCACTGCACTGCATCCCCAGTGGTGCCAGGGCACTCTCTGGACTCACTGCACTGCATCCCCAGTGGTGCCAGTGTACTCTTTGGACTCACTGCACTGCATCCCCAGTGGTGCCAGTGCACTCTCTGGACTCACTGCACTGCATCCCCAGTGGTGCCAGGGCACTCTCTAGAGTCACTGCACTGCATCCCCAGTGGTGCCAGTGCACTCTCTGGACTCACTGCACTGCATCCCCAGTGGTGCCAGTGCACTCTTTGGACTCACTGCTCTGCATCCGCAGAGGTGCCAGTGCACTCTTTGGACTCACTGCTCTGCATCCGCAGTGGTGCCAATGCACTCTCTGGACTCACTGCACTGCATCCCCAGTGGTGCCAGTGCACTCTCTGGATTCACTGCACTGCATCCCCTGTGGTGCCAGTGCACTCTCTGGACTCACTGCACTGCATCCCCAGTGGTGCCAGTGCACTCTCTGGACTCACTGCACTGCATCCCCAGTGGTGCCAGTGCACTCTCTGGACTCACTGCACTGCATCCCCAGTAGTGCCAGTGCACTCTCTGCACTCACTGCAGTGCATCGCCAGTGGTGCCAGTGCACTCTCTAGAGTCACTGCAGTGCATCCCCAGTGGTGCCAGTGCACTCTCTGGACTCACTGCACTGCATCCCCAGTGGTGCCAGGGCACTCTCTGGACTCACTGCACTGCATCCCCAGTGGTGCCAGTGCACTCTCAGGACTCACTGCACTGCATCCCCAGTGGTGCCAGTGCACTCTCTGGACTCACTGCACTGCATCCCCAGTGGTGCCAGTGCATTCTCTAGAGTCACTGCACTGCATCCCCAGTGGTGCCAGTGCACTCTCTGGACTCACTGCACTGCATCCCCAGTGGTGCCAGTGCACTCTTTGGACTCACTGCTCTGCATCCGCAGAGGTGCCAGTGCACTCTTTGGACTCACTGCTCTGCATCCGCAGTGGTGCCAATGCACTCTCAGGACTCACTGCACTGCATCCCCAGTGGTGCCAGTGCACTCTCTGGATTCACTGCACTGCATCCCCTGTGGTGCCAGTGCACTCTCTAGACTCACTGCAGTGCATCCCCAGTGGTGCCAGTGCACTCTCTGGACTCACTGCACTGCATTGTCAAGGTGCCAGTGCACTCTCTGGACTCACTGCACTGCATCCCCAGTGGTGCCAGTGCACTCTCTGGACTCACTGCAGTGCATCCCCAGTGGTGCCAGTGCACTCTCTGGATTCACTGCAGTGCATCCCCAGTGGTGCCAGTGCACTCTCTGGACTCACTGCAGTGCATCACCAGTGGTGCCAGTGCACTGTCTGGACTCATTGCACTGCATCCCCCGTGGTGCCAGTGCACTCTCAGGACTCACTGCACTGCATCCCCGGTGGTGCCAGTGCACTCTCTAGAGTCACTGCAGTGCATCCCCAGTGGTGCCAGGGCACTCTCAGGACTCACTGCTCTGCATCCCTACTGGTGCCAGTGCACTCTGTGCACTCACTGCAGTGCATCCCCAGTGGTGCCAGTGCACTCTCTGGACTCACTGCAGTGCATCCCCAGTGGTGCCAGTGCACTCTCAGGACTCACTGTACTGCATCCCCAGTGGTGCCAGTGCACTCTCTGGACTCACTGGACTGCATCCCCAGTGGTGCCAGTGCACTCACTGGACTCACTGCAGTGCATCACCAGTGGTGCCAGTGTACTCTCTGCACTCACTGCAGTGCATCCCCAGTGGTGCCAGTGCACTCTCTGGACTCACTGCAGTGCATCCCCAGTGGTGCCAGTGCACTCTCTGGACTCACTGCACTGCATCCCCAGTGGTGCCAGTGCACTCTCTGGACTCACTGCACTGCAACACCAGTGGTGCCAGTGCACTCTCTGGATTCACTGCAGTGCATACCCAGTGGTGCCAGTGCACTCTGTGGACTCACTGTACTGCATCGCCAGTGGTGCCAGTGCACTCTCTGGACTCACTGCAGTGCATCCCCAGTGGTGCCAGTGCACTCTCTGCACTCACTGCACTGCATCCCCAGTGGTGACAGTGCACTCTCTGGATTCACTGCACTGCATCCCCAGTGGTGCTACTGCACTTTCTGGACTCACTGCACTGCATCCCCAAGGTGCCAGTGCACTCTCTGGACTCACTGCACTGCATCCCCAGTGGTGCCAATGAACTCTCTGGACTCACTGCACTGCATCCCCACTGGTGCCAGTGCACTCTCTGCACTCACTGAACTGCATCCCCAAGGTGCCAGTACACTCTCTGGACTCACTGCACTGCATCCCCAGTGGTGCCAGTGCACTCTATGGACTCACTGCAGTGCCTCCCCTGAGGTGCCAGTACACTCTCTGGACTCACTGCAGTGCATCCCCAGTGGTGCCAGTGCATTCTCTGGACTCAATGCAGTGCATCCCCAGTGGTGCCACTGCACTCTCAGGACTCACTGCACTGCATCCCCAGTGCTGCCAGTGCACTCTCAGGACTCTCTGCTCTGCATCCCCAGTGGTGCCAGTGCACTCTCTGGACTCACTGCAGTGCATCCCCAGTGGTGCCAGTGCACTCTCAGGACTCACTGCACTGCATCCCCAGTGGTGCCAGTGCACTCTCTGGATTCACTGCACTGCATCCCCAGTGGTGCCACTGCACTCTCTGGACTCACTGCACTGCATCCCCAAGGTGCCAGTGCACTCTCTGGACTCACTGCACTGCATCCCCAGTGGTGAAAATGCACTCTCTGGACTCACTGCACTGCATCCCCAGTGGTGCCAGTGCACTCTCTGAACTCACTGCACTGCATTCCCAGTGGTGCCAGTGCACTCTCTGGACTCACTGCACTGCATTCCCAGTGGTGCCAGTGCACTCTCTGGACTCACTGCAGTGCATCCCCAGTGGTGCCAGTGCACTCTCTGGACTCACTGCACTGCTTCCACAAGGTGCCAGTGCACTCTCTGGACTCACTGCACTCCATCCCCAGTGGTGGCAGTGCACTCTCTGGACTCACTGCAGTGCATCCGCAGTGGTGGCAGTGCACTCTCTGGACTCACTGCACTGCATTCCCAGTGGTGCCAGTGCACTCTCTGCACTCACTGCAGTGCATCCCCAGTGGTGCCAGTGCACTCTCTGGACTCACTGCACTGCATCCACAAGGTGCCAGTGCACTCTCTGGACTTACTGCAGTGCATCGCCAGTGGTGGCAGTGCACTCTCTGGACTCACTGCACTGCATCCAAATTGGTGTTAGTGCACTCTCTGCACTCACTGCACTGCATCCCCAGTGGTGCCAGTGCACTCTCTGCACTCACTGCACTGCATCCCCAGTGGTGCCAGTGCACTCTCTGCACTCACTGCACTGCATCCCCAGTGGTGCCAGTGCACTCTCTGGACTCACTGCACTGCATCACCAAGGTGCCAGTGCACTCTCTGGACTCACTGCACTGCATCCCCAGTGGTGCCAGTGCACTCTCTGGACTCACTGAACTGCATCTCCAGTGGTGCCAGTGCACTCTCTGGACTCACTGCACTGCATCGCCAGTGGTGCCAATGCACTCTCTGGACTCACTGCACTGCATCCCCAGTGGTGCCAGTGCACTCTCTGGACTCACTGCAGTGCATCCCCAGTGGTGCCAGTGCATTCTCTGGACTCACTGCACTGCATTCCCAGTGGTGCCAGTGCACTCTCTAGAGTCCCTGCAGTGCATCCCCAGAGGTGCCAGTGCACTCTATGTAGTCATTGAGCTGCATCCCCAGTGGTGCCAATGCGCTCTCTGGACTCACTGCACTGCATCCCCAGTGGTGCCAGTGCAGTCTCTGGACTCACTGCAGTGCATCGCTAGTGGTGCCAGTGCACTCCCTGGACTCACTGCAGTGCATCCCCAGTGGTGCCAGTGCACTCTCTGGACTCACTGCACTGCATCCCCAGTGGTGCCAGTGCACTCTCTGGACTCACTGCACTGCATCCCCAGTAGTGCCAGTGCACTCTCTGCACTCACTGCAGTGCATCGCCAGTGGTGCCAGTGCACTCTCTAGAGTCACTGCAGTGCATCCCCAGAGGTGCCAGTGCACTCTTTGGACTCACTGCTCTGCATCCGCAGTGGTGCCAATGCACTCTCTGGACTCACTGCACTGCATCCCCAGTGGTGCCAGTGCACTCTCTGGATTCACTGCACTGCATCCCCTGTGGTGCCAGTGCACTCTCTGGACTCACTGCACTGCATCCCCAGTGGTGCCAGTGCACTCTCTGGACTCACTGCACTGCATCCCCAGTGGTGCCAGTGCACTCTCTGGACTCACTGCACTGCATCCCCAGTAGTGCCAGTGCACTCTCTGCACTCACTGCAGTGCATCGCCAGTGGTGCCAGTGCACTCTCTAGAGTCACTGCAGTGCATCCCCAGTGGTGCCAGTGCACTCTCTGGACTCACTGCACTGCATCCCCAGTGGTGCCAGGGCACTCTCTGGACTCACTGCACTGCATCCCCAGTGGTGCCAGTGTACTCTTTGGACTCACTGCACTGCATCCCCAGTGGTGCCAGTGCACTCTCTGGACTCACTGCACTGCATCCCCAGTGGTGCCAGTGCATTCTCTAGAGTCACTGCACTGCATCCCCAGTGGTGCCAGTGCACTCTCTGGACTCACTGCACTGCATCCCCAGTGGTGCCAGTGCACTCTTTGGACTCACTGCTCTGCATCCGCAGAGGTGCCAGTGCACTCTTTGGACTCACTGCTCTGCATCCGCAGTGGTGCCAATGCACTCTCTGGACTCACTGCACTGCATCCCCAGTGGTGCCAGTGCACTCTCTGGATTCACTGCACTGCATCCCCTGTGGTGCCAGTGCACTCTCTAGACTCACTGCAGTGCATCCCCAGTGGTGCCAGTGCACTCTCTGGACTCACTGCACTGCATCGTCAAGGTGCCAGTGCACTCTCTGGACTCACTGCACTGCATCCCCAGTGGTGCCAGTGCACTCTCTGGACTCACTGCAGTGCATCCCCAGTGGTGCCAGTGCACTCTCTGGATTCACTGCAGTGCATCCCCAGTGGTGCCAGTGCACTCTCTGGACTCACTGCAGTGCATCCCCAGTGGTGCCAGTGCATTCTCTGGACTCACTGCAGTGCATCCCCCGTGGTGCCAGTGCACTCTCAGGACTCACTGCACTGCATCCCCGGTGGTGCCAGTGCACTCTCTAGAGTCACTGCAGTGCATCCCCAGTGGTGCCAGTGCACTCTCAGGACTCACTGCTCTGCATCCCTACTGGTGCCAGTGCACTCTGTGCACTCACTGCACTGCATCCCCAGTGGTGCCAGTGCACTCTCTGGACTCACTGCAGTGCATCCCCAGTGGTGCCAGTGCACTCTCAGGACTCACTGTACTGCATCCCCAGTGGTGCCAGTGCACTCTCTGGACTCACTGGACTGCATCCCCAGTGGTGCCAGTGCACTCACTGGACTCACTGCAGTGCATCACCAGTGGTGCCAGTGTACTCTCTGCACTCACTGCAGTGCATCCCCAGTGGTGCCAGTGCACTCTCTGGACTCACTGCAGTGCATCCCCAGTGGTGCCAGTGCACTCTCTGGACTCACTGCACTGCATCCCCAGTGGTGCCAGTGCACTCTCTGGACTCACTGCACTGCAACACCAGTGGTGCCAGTGCACTCTCTGGATTCACTGAAGTGCATACCCAGTGGTGCCAGTGCACTCTGTGGACTCACTGTACTGCATCGCCAGTGGTGCCAGTGCACTCTCTGGACTCACTGCAGTGCATCCCCAGTGGTGCCAGTGCACTCTCTGCACTCACTGCACTGCATCCCCAGTGGTGACAGTGCACTCTCTGGATTCACTGCACTGCATCCCCAGTGGTGCTACTGCACTTTCTGGACTCACTGCACTGCATCCCCAAGGTGCCAGTGCACTCTCTGGACTCACTGCACTGCATCCCCAGTGGTGCCAATGCACTCTCTGGACTCACTGCACTGCATCCCCAGTGGTGCCAGTGCACTCTCTGGACTCACTGCACTGCATCACCAGTGGTGCCAGTGCACTCTCTGGACTCACTGCAGTGCATCCCCAGTGGTGCCACTGCACTCTCTGGACTCACTGCACTGCATCCCCACTGGTGCCAGTGCACTCTCTGGATTCACTGCACTGCATCCCCAGTGGTGCCAGTGCACTCTCTGGACTCACTGCAGTGCATCCCCAGTGGTGCTAGTACACTCTTGGACTCACTGCACTGCATCCCCAAGGTGCCAGTGCACTCTCTGGACTCACTGCACTGCATCCCCAGTGTTCCCAGTGCACTCTCTGGACTCACTGCACTGCATCCCCAGTGGTGCCAGTGCACTCTCTGGAAGCACTGCAGTGCATCCCCTGAGGTGCCAATGCACTTTCTGGACTCACTGCAGTGCATCTCCAGTGGTGCCAGTGCATTCTCTGGACTCACTGCAGTGCATCCCCAGTGGTGCCAGTGCACTCTCTGGACTCACTGCACTGCATCCCCAGTGGTGCCAGTGCACTCTCTGGACTCACTGCAGTGCATCCCCAGTGGTGCCTGTGCACTCCCTGGACTCACCGGGGTGCATCCCCAGAGGTGCCAGTGCACTCTCTGGACTCACTGCACTACATCCCCAGTGGTGCCAGTGCACTCTCTGGACTCACGGAACTGAATCCCCAGTGGTGCCAGTGCACTCTCTGGACTCACTGCACTAAAACCCCAGTGGTGCCTGTGAAGTCTCTGGACTCACTGCAGTGCATCCCCAGTGGTGCCAGTGCAATCTCAGGACTCACAGCAGTGCAGCTCCAGTTGGTGCCAGTGCACTCTCTGGACTCACTGCAGTGCATCCCCAGTGGTGCCAGTGCCCTCTGTGGACTCACTGCACTGCATCCCCAGTGGTGCCAGTGCACTCTCTGGAGACACCGCACTGCATCCCCAGTACTGCCAGTGCACTCTCTGAGCTCACTGCACTGCATCCCCAGTGGTGCCAGTGCACTCTCTTTACTCACTGCACTGCATCCCCAGTGGTGCCAGTGCACTCTCTGGACTCACTGCACTGCATCCCCAGTGGTGCCAGTGCACTCTCTGGACTCACTGCAGTGCATCCCCAGTGGTGCCAGTGCACTCTCTGGACTCACGGCAGTGCATCCCCAGTGGTGCCAGTGCACTCTCTGGACTCACTCCACTGCATCAACAGTGGTGCCAGTGCCCTCTCTGGACTCACTGCACTGCATCCCCAGTGGTGCCAGTGCAGTCTCTGTGTTAGTGTTGGGGAGAATCGAATGGATGTTTTACTAATGTCTCTTAGGTAATGGGACCTACAGTATAATTAAGCATTGCCAAATGTACTTACCTTATCAATTAATCTATGTATACTGGATACTTAGGGAGTACATTGAACAATCAAAAGAATCATTGAAGGGGAACCTTGGGAGGGAACAGGTACAACCTGACCTTGGAAAAGGGCCTGGAAATGATGAAATGAGTTGAAGCAGAACCAAAAAGCGGAGGGAGCATGCGTCGAGTAAGAAAGGTGAAAAGTTTAGCGGAGAGGAAGACTCCTTACTTCATCTGGACGACCACCTGGACGACCACCAGAGTGCGCCACGCATGTGCAAAGGGGAGGGGAGCTAATTAGAATGAAAAGCGAGGCTGCTGTTGCAACCTGTAATGAATATGTATACCTGACGCAATATTGTATGTATAAATAACGGCTGGGAAGTAACGGGACTTGAAGCCAGATTTGGGCACCTGCCCCGGCTTCCAGCGCTGAATAAAGCACCTTCATATAATAACTTGGTGATTATGTGGTTGCTAGGCTAACATCTGGACTCACTGCAGTGCATCCCCAGTGGTGCCAGTGCACTCTCTGGAGTCACTGCAGTGCATCCCCAGTGGTGCCAGTGCACTCTCTGGACTCACTGCAGTGCATCCCCAGTGGTGCCTGTGCACTCCCTGGACTCACTGCAGTGCATCCCCAGTGGTGCCAGTGCACTCTCTGGACTCACCGGGGTGCATCCCCAGAGGTGCCAGTGCACTCGCTGGACTCACTGCACTGCATCCCCAGTGGTGCCAGTGCACTCTCTGGACTCACTGCATTGCATCCCCAGTGGTGCCAGTGCACTGTCTAGACTCACTGCAGTGCATCCCCTGTGGTGCCATTGCACTCTCAGGACTCACTGCACTGCATCCCCAGTGGTGCCAGTGCACTCTCTGGACTCACTGCACTGCATCCCCATTGCTGACAGTGCCCTCTCTGGACTCAGTGCACTGCATCCCCAGTGGTGCCAGTTCACTCTCTGGACTCACTGCACTGCATCCCCAGTGGTGCCAGTGGCTCTCTGGACTCATTGCACTGCATCCCCAGTGGTGCCAGTGCACTCTCTGGACTCACTGCAGTGCATCCACGTTGGTGCCAGTGTACTCTCTTAACTCACTGCACTGCATCACCATTGGTGCCAGTGCACTCTCTGGACTCACTGCACTGCATCCCCAATGGTGCCACTGCACTCTCTGGACTCACTGCACTGCATCCCCAGTGGTGCCAGTGCACTTTCTGGACTCACTGCAGTGCATCCCTTGTGGTGCCAGTGCACTCTGCGGACTCACTGCACTGCATCCCCAGTGGTGCCAGTGCACTCTCTGGACTCACTGCACTGCATCCCCAGTGGTGCCAGAGCACTCTCTGGACTCACTGCACTGCATCCCCAGTGGTGACAGTGCACTCTCTGGACTCACTGCACTGCATCCCCAGTGGTGCCAGTGCACTCTCTGGACTCACTGCAGTGCATCCCCAGTGGTGCCACTGCACTCGCTGAAAACACCGGGGTGCAACCGCAGCGGTGCCAGTGCACTCTCTGCACTCACGGCAGTGCATCCCCAGTGGTGCCAGTGCACTCTCTGGACTCACTGCAATGTATCCCCCGTGGTGCCAGTGCACTCTGTGGACTCAGTGCACTGCATCCATATGGTGCCAGTGCACTCTCTGGACTCACTGCAGTGCATCCCCAGTTGTGCCAGTGCACTCTCTGGACTCACTGCACTGCATCCCAGTGGTGCCAGTGCACTCTCTGGACTCACTGCAGTGCATCCCCAGTGGTGCCAGTGCACTCTCTGGACTCACTGCACTGCATCCCCAGTGGTGCCAGTGCACTCTCTGGACTCACTGCAGTGCATCGCCAGTGGTGCCAGTGCACTCTCTGTACTCACTGCACTGCATCCCCAGTGGTGCCAGTGCACTCTCTGCACTCACTGCAGTGCAACCCCAATGGTGCCAGTGCATTCTCTTTACTCACTGCACTGCATCCCCACTGGTGCCAGTGCCCTCTCTGGACTCACTGCACTGCATCCCCAGTGGTGCCAGTGCACTCTCTGGACTCACTGCACTGCATCCCCAGTGGTGCCAGTGCTCTCTCTGGACTCACTGCACTGCATCCCCAGTGGTGCCAGTGCACTCTCTTTACTCACTGCACTGCATCCCCAGTGGTGCCAGTGCACTCTCTGGACTCACTGCACTGCATCCCCAGTGGTGCCAGTGCACTCTCTGGACTCACTGCACTGCATCCCCAGTGGTGCCAGTGCAATCTCTGGACTCACGGCAGTGCATCCCCAGTGGTGCCAGTGCACTCTCTGGACTCACTGCACTGCATCCCCAGTGGTGCCAGTGCACTCTCTGTACTCACTGCACTGCATCCCCAGTGGTGCCAGTGCACTCTCTGGACTTGCCGGGGTGCATCCCCAGTGGTGCCAGTGCACTCTCTGGACTCACTGCAGTGCATCCCCAGTGGTGCCAGTGCACTCTCTGGAATCACTGCATTCCCAGTGGTGCCAGGGCACTCTCTGGACTCACTGCACTGCATCCCCAGTGGTACCTGTGAAGTCTCTGGACTCACTGCAGTGCATCCCCAATGGTGCCAGTGCACTCTTTGGACTCACTGCACTGCATCCCCAGTGGTGCCACTGTACTCTCCGGACTCAGTGCACTGCATCCCCAGTGGTGCCAGTGCCCTCTGTGGACTCACTGCACTACAGCCCCAGTGGTGCCAGTGAACTCTCCGGACTCACTGCACTGCATCCCCACTGGTGCCAGTGCACTCTCTGGACTCACTGCAGTGCATCCACAGTGGTGCTAGTGCACTCTCTGGACTCACTGCAGTGCATCCCCAGTGGTGCTAGTGCACTCTCTGGACTCACTGCACTGCGTTGCCATTGGTGCCAGTGCACTCTCTGGACTCATTGCACTGCATCCCCAGTGGTGCCAGTGCACTCTCTGGACTCACTGCACTGCATCCCCAGTGGTGCCAGTGCACTCTCAGGAGTCAGTGCGCTGCATCCCCAGTGCTTCCAGTGCACTCTCTGGACTCACTGCACTGCAACTCCAGTGGTGCCAGTGCACTCTCTGGACTCACTGCACTGCATCCCCAGTGGTGCCAGTGCACTCTCTGGACTCACTGTACTGCATCCCAGGTGGTGCCAGTGCACTCTCTGGACTCACTGCACTGCATCCCCAGTGGTGCCAGTGCACTCTCTGGACTCACTGCACTGCAACTCCAGTGGTGCCAGTGCACTCTGTGGACTCACTGCAGTGCATCGCCAGTGGTGCCAGTGCACTCTCTGGACTCACTGCAGTGCATCGCCAGTGGTGCCAGTGCCCTCTCTGGACTCACTGCACTGCATCCCCAGTGGTGCCAGTGCAGCCTCTGTGTTAGTGTTGGGGAGAATCGAATGGATGTTTTACTAATGTCTCTTAGGTAATGGGACCTACAGTATAATTAAGCATTGCCAAATGTACTTACCTTATCAATTAATCTATGTATACTGGATACTTAGGGAGTACATTGAACAATCAAAAGAATCATTGAAGGGGAACCTTGGGAGGGAACAGGTACAACCTGACCTTGGATAAGGGCCTGGAAATGATGATATGAGTTGATGCAGAACCAAGAAGCAGAGGGAGCATGCGTCGAGTAAGAAAGGTGAAAAGTTTAGCGGAGAGGAAGACTCCTTACTTCATCTGGACGACCACCTGGACGACCACCGGAGTGCGCCACGCATGTGCTAAGGGGAGGGGAGCTAATTAGAATGAAAAGCGAGGCTGCTGTTGCAACCTGTAATGAATATGTATACCTGACGCAATATTGTATGTATAAATAACGGCTGGGAAGTAACGGGACTTGAAGCCAGATTTGGGCACCTGCCCCGGCTTCCAGCGCTGAATAAAGCACCTTCATATAATCACTTGGTGATTATGTGGTTGCTAGGCTAACATCTGGACTCACTGCAGTGCATCCCCAGTGGTGCCAGTGCACTCTCTGGAGTCACTGCAGTGCATCCCCAGTGGTGCCAGTGCACTCTCTGGACTCACTGCACTGCATCCCCAGTGGTGCCGGGGCACTCTCTGGACTCACCGGGGTGCATCCCCAGTGTTGCCAGTGCACTCTCTGGACTCACTGCAGTGCATCCCCAGTGGTGACAGTGCACTCTCTGGACTCACTGCGCTGCATCCCCAGTGGTGACAGTGCACTCTCTGGACTTGCCAGGGTGCATCCCCAGTGGTGCCATTGCACTCTCTGGACTCAGTGCACTGCATCCCCAGTGGTGCCAGTGCACTCTCTGGACTCACTGCACTGCATCCCCAGTGGTGCCAGTGCAATCTCTGGACTCACGGCAGTGCATCCCCAATCGTACCAGTGCACTCTCTGGACTCACTGCACTGCATCCCCAGTGATGCCACTGCAACCTCTGGTCTCACTGCAGCGCATCCCCAGTGGTACCAGTGCACTCTCTGGACTCACTGCACTTCATCCCCACTGGTGCCAGTGCACTCTCTGGACTCACTGCACTGCATCCCCAGTGGTGCCAGTGCACTCTCTGGACTCACTGCACTGCATCCCCAGTGGGGACAGTGCACTCTCTGGACTTGCCGGGGTGCATCCCCAGTGGTGCCAGTGCACTCTCTTTACTCACTGCACTGCATCCCCAGTGGTGCCAGTGCACTCTCTGGACTCACTGCACTGCATCCCCAGTGGTGCCAGTGCACTCTCTGGACTCACTGCAGTGCATTCCCAGTGGTGCCAGTGCACTCTCTGGAGTTACTGCACTGCATCCCCAGTGGTGCCAGTGGCTCTCTGGACTCATTGCACTGCATCCCCAGTGGTGCCAGTGCACTCTCTGGACTCACTGCAGTGCATCCACAGTGGTGCCAGTGTACTCTCTTAACTCACTGCACTGCATCACCATTGGTGCCAGTGCACTCTCTGGACTCACTGCACTGCATCCCCAATGGTGCCACTGCACTCTCTGGACTCACTGCACTGCATCCCCAGTGGTGCCAGTGCACTCTCTGGACTCACTGCAGTGCATCACTTGTGGTGCCAGTGCACTCTGTGGACTCACTGCACTGCATCCCCAGTGGTGCCAGTGCACTCTCTGGACTCACTGCACTGCATCCCCAGTGGTGCCAGAGCACTCTCTGGACTCACTGCACTGCATCCCCAGTGGTGACAGTGCACTCTCTGGACTCACTGTACTGCATCCCAGGTGGTGCCAGTGCACTCTCTGGAGTCACTGCACTGCATCCCCAGTGGTGCCAGTGCACTCTCTGGACTCACTGTACTGCAACTCCAGTGGTGCCAGTGCACTCTGTGGACTCACTGCAGTGCATCGCCAGTGGTGCCAGTGCACTCTCTGGACTCACTGCAGTGCATCGCCAGTGGTGCCAGTGCCCTCTCTGGACTCACTGCACTGCATCCCCAGTGGTGCCAGTGCAGCCTCTGTGTTAGTGTTGGGGAGAATCGAATGGATGTTTTACTAATGTCTCTTAGGTAATGGGACCTACAGTATAATTAAGCATTGCCAAATGTACTTACCTTATCAATTAATCTATGTATACTGGATACTTAGGGAGTACATTGAACAATCAAAAGAATCATTGAAGGGGAACCTTGGGAGGGAACAGGTACAACCTGACCTTGGATAATGGCCTGGAAATGATGATATGAGTTGATGCAGAACCAAGAAGCGGAGGGAGCATGCGTCGAGTAAGAAAGGTGAAAAGTTTAGCGGAGAGGAAGACTCCTTACTTCATCTGGACGACCACCTGGACGACCACCGGAGTGCGCCACGCATGTGCTAAGGGGAGGGGAGCTAATTAGAATGAAAAGCGAGGCTGCTGTTGCAACCTGTAATGAATATGTATACCTGACGCAATATTGTATGTATAAATAACAGCTGGGAAGTAACGGGACTTGAAGCCAGATTTGGGCACCTGCCCCGGCTTCCAGCGCTGAATAAAGCACCTTCATATAATCACTTGGTGATTATGTGGTTGCTAGGCTAACATCTGGACTCACTGCAGTGCATCCCCAGTGGTGCCAGTGCACTCTCTGGAGTCACTGCAGTGCATCCCCAGTGGTGCCAGTGCACTCTCTGGACTCACTGCACTGCATCGCCAGTGGTGCCGGGGCACTCTCTGGACTCACCGGGGTGCATCCCCAGTGTTGCCAGTGCACTCTCTGGACTCACTGCACTGCATCCCCAGTGGTGACAGTGCACTCTCTGGACTCACTGCGCTGCATCCCCAGTGGTGACAGTGCACTCTCTGGAATCACCGGGGTGCATAACCTCTGGTGCCAGTGCAGTCTCTGGACTCACTGCACTGCATCCCCAGTGGTGCCAGTGCACTCTCTGGACTCACTGCACTGCAACTCCAGTGGTGCCAGTGCACTCTGTGGACTCACTGCAGTGCATCGCCAGTGGTGCCAGTGCACTCTCTGGACTCACTGCAGTGCATCGCCAGTGGTGCCAGTGCCCTCTCTGGACTCACTGCACTGCATCCCCAGTGGTGCCAGTGCAGCCTCTGTGTTAGTGTTGGGGAGAATCGAATGGATGTTTTACTAATGTCTCTTAGGTAATGGGACCTACAGTATAATTAAGCATTGCCAAATGTACTTACCTTATCAATTAATCTATGTATACTGGATACTTAGGGAGTACATTGAACAATCAAAAGAATCATTGAAGGGGAACCTTGGGAGGGAACAGGTACAACCTGACCTTGGATAAGGGCCTGGAAATGATGATATGAGTTGATGCAGAACCAAGAAGCAGAGGGAGCATGCGTCGAGTAAGAAAGGTGAAAAGTTTAGCGGAGAGGAAGACTCCTTACTTCATCTGGACGACCACCTGGACGACCACCGGAGTGCGCCACGCATGTGCTAAGGGGAGGGGAGCTAATTAGAATGAAAAGCGAGGCTGCTGTTGCAACCTGTAATGAATATGTATACCTGACGCAATATTGTATGTATAAATAACGGCTGGGAAGTAACGGGACTTGAAGCCAGATTTGGGCACCTGCCCCGGCTTCCAGCGCTGAATAAAGCACCTTCATATAATCACTTGGTGATTATGTGGTTGCTAGGCTAACATCTGGACTCACTGCAGTGCATCCCCAGTGGTGCCAGTGCACTCTCTGGAGTCACTGCAGTGCATCCCCAGTGGTGCCAGTGCACTCTCTGGACTCACTGCACTGCATCCCCAGTGGTGCCGGGGCACTCTCTGGACTCACCGGGGTGCATCCCCAGTGTTGCCAGTGCACTCTCTGGACTCACTGCAGTGCATCCCCAGTGGTGACAGTGCACTCTCTGGACTCACTGCGCTGCATCCCCAGTGGTGACAGTGCACTCTCTGGACTTGCCAGGGTGCATCCCCAGTGGTGCCATTGCACTCTCTGGACTCAGTGCACTGCATCCCCAGTGGTGCCAGTGCACTCTCTGGACTCACTGCACTGCATCCCCAGTGGTGCCAGTGCAATCTCTGGACTCACGGCAGTGCATCCCCAATCGTACCAGTGCACTCTCTGGACTCACTGCACTGCATCCCCAGTGATGCCACTGCAACCTCTGGTCTCACTGCAGCGCATCCCCAGTGGTACCAGTGCACTCTCTGGACTCACTGCACTTCATCCCCACTGGTGCCAGTGCACTCTCTGGACTCACTGCACTGCATCCCCAGTGGTGCCAGTGCACTCTCTGGACTCACTGCACTGCATCCCCAGTGGGGACAGTGCACTCTCTGGACTTGCCGGGGTGCATCCCCAGTGGTGCCAGTGCACTCTCTTTACTCACTGCACTGCATCCCCAGTGGTGCCAGTGCACTCTCTGGACTCACTGCACTGCATCCCCAGTGGTGCCAGTGCACTCTCTGGACTCACTGCAGTGCATTCCCAGTGGTGCCAGTGCACTCTCTGGAGTTACTGCACTGCATCCCCAGTGGTGCCAGTGGCTCTCTGGACTCATTGCACTGCATCCCCAGTGGTGCCAGTGCACTCTCTGGACTCACTGCAGTGCATCCACAGTGGTGCCAGTGTACTCTCTTAACTCACTGCACTGCATCACCATTGGTGCCAGTGCACTCTCTGGACTCACTGCACTGCATCCCCAATGGTGCCACTGCACTCTCTGGACTCACTGCACTGCATCCCCAGTGGTGCCAGTGCACTCTCTGGACTCACTGCAGTGCATCACTTGTGGTGCCAGTGCACTCTGTGGACTCACTGCACTGCATCCCCAGTGGTGCCAGTGCACTCTCTGGACTCACTGCACTGCATCCCCAGTGGTGCCAGAGCACTCTCTGGACTCACTGCACTGCATCCCCAGTGGTGACAGTGCACTCTCTGGACTCACTGTACTGCATCCCAGGTGGTGCCAGTGCACTCTCTGGAGTCACTGCACTGCATCCCCAGTGGTGCCAGTGCACTCTCTGGACTCACTGTACTGCAACTCCAGTGGTGCCAGTGCACTCTGTGGACTCACTGCAGTGCATCGCCAGTGGTGCCAGTGCACTCTCTGGACTCACTGCAGTGCATCGCCAGTGGTGCCAGTGCCCTCTCTGGACTCACTGCACTGCATCCCCAGTGGTGCCAGTGCAGCCTCTGTGTTAGTGTTGGGGAGAATCGAATGGATGTTTTACTAATGTCTCTTAGGTAATGGGACCTACAGTATAATTAAGCATTGCCAAATGTACTTACCTTATCAATTAATCTATGTATACTGGATACTTAGGGAGTACATTGAACAATCAAAAGAATCATTGAAGGGGAACCTTGGGAGGGAACAGGTACAACCTGACCTTGGATAATGGCCTGGAAATGATGATATGAGTTGATGCAGAACCAAGAAGCGGAGGGAGCATGCGTCGAGTAAGAAAGGTGAAAAGTTTAGCGGAGAGGAAGACTCCTTACTTCATCTGGACGACCACCTGGACGACCACCGGAGTGCGCCACGCATGTGCTAAGGGGAGGGGAGCTAATTAGAATGAAAAGCGAGGCTGCTGTTGCAACCTGTAATGAATATGTATACCTGACGCAATATTGTATGTATAAATAACAGCTGGGAAGTAACGGGACTTGAAGCCAGATTTGGGCACCTGCCCCGGCTTCCAGCGCTGAATAAAGCACCTTCATATAATCACTTGGTGATTATGTGGTTGCTAGGCTAACATCTGGACTCACTGCAGTGCATCCCCAGTGGTGCCAGTGCACTCTCTGGAGTCACTGCAGTGCATCCCCAGTGGTGCCAGTGCACTCTCTGGACTCACTGCACTGCATCGCCAGTGGTGCCGGGGCACTCTCTGGACTCACCGGGGTGCATCCCCAGTGTTGCCAGTGCACTCTCTGGACTCACTGCACTGCATCCCCAGTGGTGACAGTGCACTCTCTGGACTCACTGCGCTGCATCCCCAGTGGTGACAGTGCACTCTCTGGAATCACCGGGGTGCATAACCTCTGGTGCCAGTGCAGTCTCTGGACTCACTGCACTGCATCCCCAGTGGTGCCAGTGCACTCTCTGGACTCACTGCAGTGCATCCCCAGTGGTGCCAGTGCACTCTCTGGACTCACTGCACTGCATCCCCAGTGGTGCCAGTGCGCTCTCTGGAGACACTGCAGTGCATCTCCTCTGGTGCCAGGGCACTCTCTGGACTCACTGCAGTGCATACCCAGTGGTGCCAGGGCACTCTATGCAGTCACTGCAGTGCATCCCCAGTGGTGCCAGAGCACTCTCTGGACTCACTGCAGTGCATCCCCATTGGTGCCAGTGCACTCTCTGGACTCACTGCAGTGTATCCCCAGTGGTGCCAGTGCAGTCTCTGGACTCACTGCACTCCATCCCCACTGGTGCCTTTTCACTCTCTGGACTCACTCCACTGCTCCAGCTGCGGCAGCCGCTCCAACCGTGGCAGCCGCTCCACTCGGTAGCGGCTGGAGCATCTGCCGCGGATGGAGCGGCTGGAGCGGCTGTCGCGGCTGGAGCGGTACGGCGGCTGGAGCGGCTGCCGCGGCTGGAGCGGCTGCCGCGGCTGGAGCGGCTTCCGCGGCGTGAGCGCATAGAGCGGCTGCCGCGGCTGGAGGGGCTACCGCGGCTGGAGCGCCTGACGCGGCTGGAGCGGATGCCGAGGCTGGAGCGGATGCCGCGGCTGGTGCGGCTGGAGCGGCTGCCGCGGCTGGAGCAGTGCAGTGAGTCCAGAGAGTGCACTGGCACCTTGGGGATGCAGTGCAGTGAGTCCAGAGAGTCAACTGGCTCCACTGGGGATGCAGTGCAGTGACTCTAGAGAGTGCACTGGCACCACTGGGGATGGAGTGCAGTGAGTCAAGAGAGTGCACTGGCACCACCGGTGATGCAGTGTAGTGAGTCCAGAGAGTCAACTGTCTCCACTGGGGATGCACTGCAGTGAGTCCAGAGAGTGCACTGGCACCACTGGGGATGCACTGCAGTGAGTCAAGAGAGTGCACTGGCACCACTGGTGATGCAGTGCAGTGAGTCCAGAGAGTGCACTGGCACCACTGGGGATGCAGTGCAGTGAGTCCAGAGAGTGCACTGGCACCACTGGGGATGCAGCGCAGTGAGTCGAGAGAGTGCACTGGCACCACTGGGGATGCAGTACAGTGAGTCTAGAGAGTGCACTGGCACCACTGGGGATGCAGTGCAGTGAGTCCAGAGAGTGCACTGGCACCACTGGGGATGCACTGCAGTGAGTCCAGAGAGTGCACTGGCACCACTGGGGATGCACTGCAGTGAGTCCAGAGAGTGCACTGGCACCACTGGGGATGCACTGCAGTGAGTCAAGAGAGTGCAGTGGCACCACTGGGGATGCACTGCAGTGAGTCCAGAGAGTGCACTGGCACCACTGGGGATGCAGTGCCGTGAGTCCAGAAAGTGCACTGTCACCAGTGGGGATGCACTGCAGTGAGTCCAGAGAGTGCAGTGGCACCACTGGGGATGCACTGCAGTGAGTCAAGAGAGTGCACTGGCACCACTGGGGATGCACTGCAGTGAGTCCAGAGAGTGCACTGGCACCACTGGGGATGCAGTGCAGTGAGTCCAGAGAGTGCACTGGCACCACTGGGGATGCAGTGCCGTGAGTCCAGAGAGTGCACTGGCACCACTGGGGATGCAGTGCAGTGAGTCCAGAGAGTGCACTGGCACCACTGGGGATGCAGTGCAGTGACTCCAGAGAGTGCACTGGCACCACTGGGGATGCACTGCAGTGAGTCCAGAGAGTGCACTGGCACCATTGGAGATGCACTGCAGTGAGTCCAGAGAGTGCTCTGGCACCACTGGGGATGCACTGCAGTGAGTCCAGAGAGTTCACGGGCACTACTGTTCACTCAGTGATGTGAGTCCAGAGAGTGCACTGGCACCACTGGGGATGCAGTGCAGTGAGTGCAGAGAGTGCACTGGCACCACTGGGGATGCACTGCAGTGAGTCCAGAGAGTTCACGGGCACTACTGTTCACTCAGTGATGTGAGTCCAGAGAGTGCACTGGCACCACTGGTGATGCAGTGCAGTGAGTCCAGAGACTGCACTGGCACCACTGGGGATGCACTGCAGTGAGTCCAGAGAGTTCACGGGCACTACTGTTCACTCAGTGATGTGAGTCCAGAGAGTGCACTGGCACCACTGGGGATGCACTGCAGTGACTCCAGAGAGTGCACTGGCACCTTGTGGATGCAGTGCAGTGAGTGCAGAGAGTGCACTGGCACCACTGAGGATGCACTGCAGTGACTCCAGAGAGTGCACTGGCACCACCGGGGATGCACTGCAGTGAGTACAGAGAGTGCACTGGCACCTCAGGGGCTGCACTGCAGTGAGTGCAGAGAGTGCACTGGCACCACTGGGGATGCAGTGTAGTGAGTCCAGAGACTGCACTGGCACCACTGGGGATGCACCTCGGTGAGTCCAGAGAGTGCACTGGCACCACTGGGGATGCAGTGCAGTGAGTCCAGAGAGTGCACTGGCACCACTGGGGATGCACCTCGGTGAGTCCAGAGAGTGCACTGGGAACATTGGGGATGTAGTGCAGTGAGTCCAGAGACTGCACTGGCACCAACTGGAGCTGCACTGCAGTGAGTCCTGAGATTGCACTAACACCACTGGGGATGCAGTGCAGTGAGTCCAGAGAATGCACTGGCACTAAAGGGGATGCAGTGCAGTGACTCGAAAAAGTTCACTGGCACCACTGGGGATGCAGTGCAGTGAGTCCAGAGAGTGCACTGGCACCACTGGGGATGCACCTCGGTGAGTCCAGAGAGTGCACTGGCACCAATGGGGATGCAGTGCAGTGAGTCCAGAGAGTTCTCTGGCACCGCTGGGGATGCAGTTTAGTGAGTCCAGAGAGTGCACTGGCTCCAATGGGTATACACTGCAGTGACTCCAGACAGTGCACTGGCACCACTGGGGATGCAGTGCAGTGAGACTAGAGAGTGCAATGGCTCCACTGGGGATGCAGTGCAGTGATTCCAGAGAGTGCACTGGCATCACTGAGCTGCACTGCATTGAGTCCAGATTGTAAGGAATAGTCCAGCAATTCGTGCCACTAAGGGGTGTGAAGGGTTAACATTGAGGCCTGGGTTTAGGCGAGAAGAGAACAAAGGGATTTCTTCAGAGAAAAACTGCTGACTTTGCACAGACGTGCAGTAACTTCTGACAGCCGGCCAAGAGACCACTAGATAAGGAGGAAGAATATGAGCCTCCCCGTCCGAGCGGCCCCCGAGAGACTAACAGAGACTGATAAGCAGGCGCCCCTGGGAGGACTTCGGATTTGGGAAACCAATTATAATAACCCTGCCTCTTCTAGAAGTAGTAATGAATATGTATTAGCCTAGGAGTATAAAAACCAGCTGCCTTACGTAACAGGTGTGCGTCCCGGTGGAGCAGAGACTCCCGGCGCACCCAGCGCTGTTTGCTTGCCTCTATTCGTTTAATAAATTGTAAACTCTGATTGTAATCCTATTTGGGACTCAGTCATTTATAACAATTGGGGGCTCGTCCGGGATGGTCTTGGTTCCTGAATTCTGACTTGATCTAGGAGGGGCGCCCCCACCATTTGGTGGCTCCTGTTCGAGTCAGGTCGGGGCTAACACCATCCTGAACCTGAATAAGGGCAAGCAAAGATTTAGATTTTTTTATGAGCTCCCTTTGCCGGCTGCAGCACTATATTTTGCCCGTAATTCTGCGCGCGAAGATCCGAACGAAGACGACGGAGTCGTAAGTATTTAAGGCGTATACCGTTCGGTTGGGTGGGTTTCGGTTGCCTGTGTGTGTGAGAGTGTGATTGAGACGGAACGTAGTTCCGAAGCGATTGTGGAGGTCTTCTAACCGCGGTTCCAATCTCCCGCGAGGGACTTGGCCGGTGAAGGACCGAAGCGATTCCTATAGGATTCGTGGGTGGGTGATAGGTCCTAAACCCCCTGCAAGACACTCTCACTAAGGCAACCAAGGGCTGTAGGAATTGCCACAGTAAAATTCCTAGATGGGTCAGATTAAATCGAAGACCCGGGACCAGAGAAAAGGGAGCAAATTACCAGACATACCACCAGAAAGTCCATTAGGGATAATGATTAGAAATTGGAACGATAGGGGCCCCAGAAAAGGAAAAAGCAAAGTAAAAATGATTCAGTATTGTATGATAGAATGGCCAAAGGAGCCTTTAAGACCACATGTCTTTTGGCCTATTTTCGGATCTTTTGAAGACTGGGTTTGCCAGGCTTTAAATCTACATGTTAACTCAAAGGAACCTTTTAGCCAGGAGGAAAGTGATTATGCAGGATTATGGATCAGGATCTCACGTCCTTTTCCAGCCTCAATATTTACACTAAAAGCAGACGAGAAGTTTGACGAAGAAGAGAACAAAAAAATAAAAAATAAAAAAAAAAGGAAAAAGAAAAAGATGATGAATGGGAGTCATTGGATAACCTACCACCTCTATATCCTAACAATCCACCCCCGGTGGTGCATCTTGTAATCCTGTTTTGTTCTTAAATGTTTTGACTGTGTCAAGGAGGAAGGTGGGAGCATTATCTAAGTAACAGTTTAGAAGTTTGGGTATATTCGCGGTGGTGTTCGGTCAGTTTCCCAAGTATCGGGGGAGGGGGGCTGACTGATTATCAAAGTGGTAGAACGGAGAGTCACTTCTTTGGTGGTTCGGGCCTGAGCCCTGGGAATTTGGTAAAAAGGGGGAGAGCGAATTTATTTAGGCCTCAATACCTTTTTAAACCCCCATCTTGACGGATACACAGGAGTGATTCCTTGTTTTGTGTAGGCTTACTAACAAAGTGCATGAGAAAAATTACCATTTGGCTTGAAATTCGGTCTTATTGAAATGTAAATTTTGTGGAAAAGGTGTTATTGTTTGTCTAGAAGACAGAAGGCTGAGTGCTTCTGGTGTTTTTCCGAAGTCCTGCGGATTTATGATTGGAACGGGGCTCATTAATAATCTGAAATAGTAAAGTTTGTATGTGGAAAGAAGAGTTTAATCCCAGAGGACTGGGACATTTGGGAAGAAGATTAGGAAAAGATAGTAAAAACCTGCAATAAAAAGGTTTGCGTGGAAATTGAAACAAGGGACAGTAACTAATATAAATAAATAAAAGGGAATGGGAAATCAAGGAAAAGGGGAAAATCCAAAAAAAAAAAAAAAGACGTCCTAAAAAAAAAAAAAAAAAAGCCTCCTTGGGTGCATATTGGCACATTGGAAGGATATTGTTAGAAATGGGGGCACAGAAAGCAAGAGGACTTCCACTAAGTATTGCAATCAATGGTGGCCACTATATAAACTAAATGGCCACTTTATGGATCAATCGACTATAACAGTGTCTTGCAATTAATGTTTTTGAGGAGAGAAGGAAAATAGGATGAAATGTTGTATAGTGATATGTTGTTTCAGCATGTTGGAGGGAAAAGGTTTGGAATTAAGTTGGCCCCTGACTGAGCCTTTGGTGTTGGCATTAGAAAAGTACAGGCTGGAGAAAGATAAAGGAAGTGTTAAAAGGATTGTTGAAGGTGTTAAAGGTTGTGTGGCATGTAGTATTTAACAGAGCTGTTTGAAGTTGAATGAGCAGGGAAAGAGGATGTAGGAATGTTAATAGTTCCGTCTCAACCCGAGGCTGAGGTCTCTAAATCGCGGTGTGAGCCCTCTGGGGCAGGGGGACCGTGATGGGTCCGAGAGAGTTGTCGTGGAAACAGAAAAGCAGCTAACTCTTAAAACAACCTGAGTTCATGTGTGAGCTCAGATTGCCAATGGGACCGCTCAGGGAACTGTCAACGATTGCATTCCCCTGACCGACCCCCTCACTGAGACCCTAATCACCCCGGAAATTATGTAAATACCAAAATCTGGTTAAATTGGCTATTGGGAATTGAGAATCTGTTCCAACAAGGTCCAAAAGAAACCCCTATGGAATTTATGGAATTTTTGAATTTCTGGACCAACTTTGAAATGCAATGAAAAAAAAATGGACCTGGCTTAAAAAAAAAAAAAAAAAAAAAAAAAAGAGAGAGAGAGAGAGGCAACTGGCTAACCTCTTTCCAGGGCAATCAGCCCCTGATATCAGAAAGAAATTGTCTTAGGCTGCAGGACAAACAACAGTCAGGAATGATGGGGACCTGGGGCATCTACCCTAGCAGGTCCACTAGTTGAAATAAAGCTAGGAAACGAAGACAGGCTTGAATTTTTTGTTGGTTATGGGAGCTTCTTTCTCTGTGTTAATTAGGCTGTAAATGTAATAGGAGCAACATATTCAGTGTTAAATAGTTTAAAAGGACGATTAGGAACTAAGACAACTACAATAATTGGAGCCACAGGGAAAGAGGAAGAATGGTCATTCTTACGACCCCTTGATTTGCGTTTTGGGGGTGAGGAACTAACCCATAAATTTTAGTATGTACCAGAATGCCCGATGCCACTCTTGGGACGGGATCTATTAGCCAAATTAGATGCAACAATAACCTTTGAGGATGGAGAATTAATAATGAAGGTACCTGAGTCCAAAGTAGGCCAAATCCTAATGATCAAAGATAAACCCTTTGTTAATATTCCAAGAGAAGTAGAAAATGCAGTTATAGCAACAGTACGGGAAACAGATGTACCAGGGAAGTCGAAACTGGCACAACTGGTAAAGGTGGAATTAAAGGAAGGAGCCAAACCTGTTTGAATCAAACAATATCCACTTAAGATAGAAGCTAGGCACGGGAATAGTGAAAATTATTGACAAATTTCTCAAATATCAGATTCTGGAAGAATGTAAATCGGAATACAATACTCCAATTTTTCCAGTAAAGAAGCCGAATGGCGAGTATAGATCTGTACAAGATCTTAGAGCAGTAAATGAAATAACAAAGGATATTCACCCGGTAGTAGCTAATCCTTACACATTGTTAACATCTGTGAAAGAGAAATATAAATGGTTTACCGTGATAGATTTAAAGGATGCCTTCTTTTGCATACCTCTTGATAAAGATAGTAGAAAATTATTTGCCTTCAAATGGGAAAACGTATTGAAGTTTTTGGACCACATATGGTAACAACCGTTTTGGAACAAAGGGGGGGGGCACTGGTTATCACCCAGCCGGATGATGAAATATCAGGCAATCCTAACTGAACAAGATGACATAACCTTGAAAACGACTAACCTGTTATATCCAGCAGTATTTCTAGGAACCGTTCCAGAAGAAGGACCGTTGGAACACAATTGTGTGGAAATAATCGAACATAAGCCAGCCACAAAGATTTGAAGGATGTACCCCTTGAAAGGTATTCAGTGGGAATACCACACTCCGTGGCACCCACAAAGCTCAGGGAAAGTAGAAAGGATGAATCAAACAATAAAACAACAATTGGCTAAGTTAATGATCGAGACACAGCTGCCCTGGACGAAATGCTTACCATTGGCACTTTTAAACATAAGAACTAAACCACACAGTGAGACTGGATTATCATCATATGAAATGTTATATGGTATGCCTTATTCTCAAGGGATGCCCCTAGGGAACAATGTAGTTGAGGATCATAGTATCCAGAAATACATAATTACCATTGGAAGGAGATTACAGGAGATAAGATAAATTGGGATGATGACTCAGACACCACCTTTAGGATTTGCTATTCATAAAATACAACCAGGAGACAAGGTCTTAATAAAAACCTGGAGAGAAGAATCATTGAACCCCCGATGGGAGGGACTGTACCTTGTTTTACTTACTACTGAAACAGCTGTGAGAACAGCAAGAAGGGGTTGGACCCACGCATCCAGAATAAAAGGACCAATAACTACCGAAGCCTGGAGGGTTGAGTCCACTCCTGGGGAACTGAAACTGAGACTAAAGAGGAACTGATATCCCAGCAATGAGGTTCTGCATGAATTAAGGGCACTGGATAAAGAGGACAAGGCTGAAGGGAGGAAAGGGAGAAGGCAAGACCGGGGTAGGACCCTCCACTGCGGCGTGTATGGTCTACCGAGGGAGGCAACCCCTATGGGTATTGACCGCCGAGTGAGAGTGCCTCGACCGGACTTCTCCTACACCAAGATCAGTTTGTCCTGAGAAAAATAACATGAGAACCTTTTAAACCCATAATAAAATTGTGATTAGTTTTTCCAGGAGCTGGATCACCCTGAAGGGCTGAATGGTAACACAAGCTCTGAAAGCGGGCCCAACCCCATGATTGAAGGCGCTTCCCACACTCTCAAGATTGGACGGCGAAAAAGGCTTATAATATGACAGGTCGCCAAAGAGAACTGAATTGTGACTGTAAGTGGAAACCCAACGTGGGAGCTTGGAAGCGTGCATATACGAGTACAAACGGGGCAGACATTGTAACAGGACCACTCGGTAACAAGGACACTCTGTATTATCACGCCCCAAAGGGTAAAGATGGATGGGATGGTCATTTTCCAAACGGGACGTGGGCCCTAAAGGGACATTATTGGGTGTGTGGCAAACATGCTTACAAGAGGCTACCTGGAAACTGGTCGGGAATATGCTATGGGGGGTACATAAGACCCTTGTTCTTTTTATTGTCACAAACACAAGGAAATCATTTAGGAATAAGATTATATGATGACCTGAACAGAGTAAAACGATCTATTGATACTTCCTTATCCGGGGATAGTGCCCAAAAATGGGGAAAGGATGAATGGCCTCCTGAAAGAATCATACAGCATTATGGGCCAGCCACCTGGAACTCAAATGAGTTGATATCAGGAGCCCGAGAACCTATTTATAATTTGAACCGAATAATTAGGTTGCAAGCTATCCTCGAAGTTGTAACAAATCAAACAGCGACAGCCTTGGATCTTTTGGCTGACCAATCCACTCAAATGAGAAATGCTATATTCCAACATAGAATGGTCTTAGACTATTTACTAGCAGAAGAAGGGGGAGTATGTGGAAAACTGAACGATTCTAATTGTTGTCTACAGATTGATGATAATGGAAAAGTGGTCAAGCAGATAACAAAGGAAATTAGAAAGCTAGCCCACGTCCCAGTACAAACTTGGAAGGGTATGGATTGGGATTTCTTTTCATGGTTGCCTGGTGAACCATGGGTTAAAAGGATGCTATTTTTATTTTTATGTGGTGTAATGACATTATTGTTTATACCTTTTATGATACCTTGCTTTACGTTGTTGATACGGCGGATAATAAATAGCACCCAATTTGTGATGACTTTGGGAGAGAAAAGGTGATGTGTCGATAATGATGCTTAAGAAATGGACACCCCGAGAACTGACTGATGAAATCCAACTGCTACTAACAAAGGTTGAAGAAGAGACACGAATTGATGATATTAAAAAAAAAAAAAGGGAGGAATTGTAAGGAATAGTCCAGCAATTCGTGCCACTAAGGGGTGTGAAGGGTTAACATTGAGGCCTGGGTTTAGGCGAGAAGAGAACAAAGGGATTTCTTCAGAGAAAAACTGCTGACTTTGCACAGACGTGCAGTAACTTCTGACAGCCGGCCAAGAGACCACTAGATAAGGAGGAAGAATATGAGCCTCCCCGTCCGAGCGGCCCCCGAGAGACTAACAGAGACTGATAAGCAGGCGCCCCTGGGAGGACTTCGGATTTGGGAAACCAATTATAATAACCCTGCCTCTTCTAGAAGTAGTAATGAATATGTATTAGCCTAGGAGTATAAAAACCAGCTGCCTTACGTAACAGGTGTGCGTCCCGGTGGAGCAGAGACTCCCGGCGCACCCAGCGCTGTTTGCTTGCCTCTATTCGTTTAATAAATTGTAAACTCTGATTGTAATCCTATTTGGGACTCAGTCATTTATAACAAGAGTTTGCACTGGCACCAATGGGGATGCAGTGAAGTGAGTCCAGAGACTACACTGGCACCACTGGGGATGCAGTGCAGTGAGTCCAGAGAGCCACTGGCACCACTGGGGATGCAGTGCAGTGACTCCAGAGAGTGCACTGGCACCACTGGGAATGCAGTGCAGTGAGTCCAGAGAGTGCACTGTCACCACTGGGAATGCAGTGCAGTGAGTCCAGAGAGTGCACTGGCACAACAGGGGATGCACTGCAGTGACTCCAGAGAGTGCACTGGCAGCACTGCGGAGCTGCACTGCAGTGAGTCCAGGGAGTGCACTGGCACCACTGGGGATGCACTGCAGTGAGTTCAGAGAGTGCAGTGGCACCATTGGGGATGCACTGCAGTGAGTCCAGAGAGTGCACTGGCACCACTGTGGATGCAGTGCAGTGAGTCCAGAGAGTGCACTGGCACCACTGGGGATGCACTGCAGTGAGTCCAGAGAATGCACTGGCACTAATGGGGATGCAGTGCAGTGACTCGAAAGAGTGCACTGGCACCACTGCGGATGCACTGCAGTGAGTCCGGAGAGTGCTCTGGCACCAATGGTGATGCAGTGCAGTGAGTCCAGAGAGTGCACTGGCATCACTGGGGATGCACTGCAGTGAGTCCAGAGAGTGCACTGGCACCACTGGGGATGCAATGCAGTTAGTCCAGAGATTGCACTGGCTCCACTGCGGATGCAGTGCAGTGACTCCAGAGAGTGCACTGGCACCACTGGGGATGCAGTGCAGTGAGTCCAGAGAGTGCAATGGCACCACAGGGGATGCACTGTAGTGATTCCAGAGAGTGCACTGGCACCACTGGGGATGCAGTGCAGTGAGTCCAGAGAGTGCACTGGCACCACTGGGGATGCACTGCAGTGAATCCAGAGAGTGCACTGGAACCACTGGGGTTTTAGTGCAGTGAGTCCAGAGAGCGCAGTGGCACCACTGGGGATGCACTGCAGTGAGTCCAGAGAGTGCTCTGGCACCACTGGGGATGCAGTTCAGTGAGTCCAGAGAGTGCACTGGCACCACTGGGGATACACTGCAGTGACTCCAGAGAGTGCACTGCCACCACTGGGGATGCAGTGCCGTGAGTCCAGAGAGTGCACTGCCACCACTGGGGATGCAGTGCAGTGAGTCCAGAGAGTGCACTGGCACCACTGGGGATGCAGTGCAGTGACTCCAGAGAGTGCAGTGGCACCACTGGGGATGAAGTGCAGTGAGTCCAGAGAGTGCACTGGCACCATTGGAGATGCACTGCAGTGAGTCCAGAGAGTGCACTGGCACCACTGGGGATGCACTGCAGTGAGTCCAGAGAGTTCACGGGCACTACTGTTCACTCAGTGATGTGAGTCCAGAGAGTGCACTGGCACCACTGGGGATGCAGTGCAGTGAGTGCAGAGAGTGCACTGGCACCACTGGGGATGCACTGCAGTGAGTCCAGAGTTCACGGGCACTACTGTTCACTCAGTGATGTGAGTCCAGAGAGTGCACTGGCACCACTAGTGATGCAGTGCAGTGAGTCCAGAGACTGCACTGGCACCACTGGGGATGCACTGCAGTGAGTCCAGAGAGTTCACGGGCACTACTGTTCACTCAGTGATGTGAGTCCAGAGAGTGCACTGGCACCACTGGGGATGCAGTGCAGTGAGTGCAGAGAGTGCACTGGCACCACTGGGGATGCACTGCAGTGAGTCCAGAGAGTTCACGGGCACTACTGTTCACTCAGTGATGTGAGTCCAGAGAGTGCACTGGCACCACTGGTGATGCAGTGCAGTGAGTCCAGAGACTGCACTGGCACCACTGGGGATGCACTGCAGTGAGTCCAGAGAGTTCACGGGCACTACTGTTCACTCAGTGATGTGAGTCCAGAGAGTGCACTGGCACCACTGGGGATGCACTGCAGTGACTCCAGAGAGTGCACTGGCACCTTGTGGATGCAGTGCAGTGAGTGCAGAGAGTGCACTGGCACCACTGGGGATGCACTGCAGTGACTCCAGAGAGTGCACTGGCACCACCGGGGATGCACTGCAGTGAGGACAGAGAGTGCACTGGCACCTCAGGGGCTGCACTGCAGTGAGTGCAGAGAGTGCACTGGCACCACTGGGGATGCAGTGCAGTGAGTCCAGAGAGTGCACTGGCACCACTGGGGATGCACCTCGGTGAGTCCAGAGAGTGCACTGGCACCACTGGGGATGCAGTGCAGTGACTCCAGAGAGTGCACTGGCACCACTGGGGATGCAACTCGGTGAGTCCAGAGAGTGCACTGGGAACATTGGGGATGTAGTGCAGTGAGTCCAGAGACTGCACTGGCACCAACTGGAGCTGCACTGCAGTGAGTCCTGAGATTGCACTAACACCACTGGGGATGCAGTGCAGTGAGTACAGAGACTACACTGGTACCACTGGGGATGCATTGCAGTGAGTCTAGAGAGTGCACTGGCACCACTGGGGATGCAGTGCAGTGAGTCCAGAGAATGCACTGGCACTAAAGGGGATGCAGTGCAGTGACTCGAAAAAGTTCACTGGCACCACTGGGGATGCAGTGCAGTGAGTCCAGAGAGTGCACTGGCACCACTGGGGATGCACCTCGGTGAGTCCAGAGAGTGCACTGGCACCAATGGGGATGCAGTGCAGTGAGTCCAGAGAGTTCTCTGGCACCGCTGGGGATGCAGTTTAGTGAGTCCAGAGAGTGCACTGGCTCCAATGGGTATACACTGCAGTGACTCCAGACAGTGCACTGGCACCACTGGGGATGCAGTGCAGTGAGTCCAGAGAGTGCACTGGCACCGCTGGAGATGCAATGAAGTGAGTCCAGAGACTGCACTGGCACCACGGGAGCTGCACTGCAGTGAGTCCAGAGATTGCACTGGCACCACTGGGGATGCACTACAGTGAGTCCAGAGAGTGCACTGGCACCACTGGGGATGCAGTGCAGTGAGTCCAGAGAGTGTACTGGCACCACTGGGGATGGAGTGCAGTGAGTCCAGAGAGTGCACTAGCACCACTGGGGATACGGTGCCGGGAATCCAGAGAGTGCACTGGCACCACTGGGGATGCACTGCAGTGAGTCCAGAGAGTGCACTGGCACCACTGGTGGTGCAGTGCAGTGCCTCCAGAGAGTGCACTGGCACCTTGGTGATGCAGTGCAGTGAGTCCAGAGAGTGCACTGGCCCCACTGGGGATGCAGTGCAGTGAGTCCAGAGAGTGCACTGGCACCACTGGGGATGCAGTGCAGTGAGTGTAGAGAGTGCACTGGCACAACAGGGGATGCACTGCAGTGACTCCAGAGTGTCCGCTGGCACCACTGCGGAGCTGCACTGCAGTGAGTCCAGGGAGTGCACTGGCACCACTGGGGATGCACTGCAGTGAGTTCAGAGAGTGCAGTGGCACCGTTGGGGATGCACTGCAGTGAGTCCAGAGAGTGCACTGGCACCACTGGGGATGCAGTGCAGTGAGTCCAGAGAGTGCACTGGCACCACTGGGGATGCACTGCAGTGAGTCCAGAGAATGCACTGGCACTAATGGGGATGCAGTGCAGTGACTCGAAAGAGTGCACTGGCACCACTGCGGATGCACTGCAGTGAGTCCGGAGAGTGCCCTGGCACCAATGGTGATGCAGTGCAGTGAGTCCAGAGAGTGCACTGGGAACACTGGGGATGCAGTGCAGTGACTCCAGAGAGTGCACTGGCACCACTGGGGATGCAGTGCAGTGAGTCCAGAGAGTGCAATGGCACCACAGGGGATGCACTGTAGTGATTCCAGAGAGTGCACTGGCACCACAGGGGATGCAGTGCAGTGAGTCCAGAGAGTGCACTAGCACCACTGGGGATACGGTGCCGGGAATCCAGAGAGTGCACTGGCACCACTGGGGATGCACTGCAGTGAGTCCAGAGAGTGCACTGGCACCACTGGTGGTGCAGTGCAGTGCCTCCAGAGAGTGCACTGGCACCTTGGTGATGCAGTGCAGTGAGTCCAGAGAGTGCACTGGCCCCACTGGGGATGCAGTGCAATGAGTCCAGAGACTGCACTGGCACCAACTGGAGCTGCACTGCAATAAGTCCTGAGATTGCACTAGCACCACTGGGGATGCAGTGTAGTGAGTGCAGAGAGTGCACTGGCACCACTGGGGATGCACTGCAGTGAGTCCAGAGAGTGCACTGGCACCACTGGGGATGCTGTTCAGTGAGTCCAGAGAGTGCACTGGCACCACTGTGGATACACTGCAGTGACTCCAGAGAGGGCACTGGCACCACTGGGGATGGAGTGCAGTGAGTCCAGAGAGTGCACTGGCACCAATGGGGATGCACTGCAGTGAGTCCAGAGAGTGCACTGGCACCACTGGGGATGCAATGAAGTGAGTCCAAAGATTGCACTGGCACCACGGGAGCTGCACTGCAGTGAGTCCAGAGATTGCACTGGCACCACTGGGGATGCACTGCAGTGAGTCCAGAGAGTGCACTGGCACCACTGTTGATGCAGTGCAGTGAGTCCAGAGAGTGCAGTGGCACCACTGGGGATGCAGTGCAGTGAGTCCAGAGAGTGCACTGGCACCACTGGGGATGCAGTGCAGTGACTCCAGAGAGTGCACTGGCACCACTGGGGATGCACTGCAGTGAGTCCAAAGAGTGCACTGGCACCACTGGAGATGCAGTGCAGTGAGTCCAGAGAGTGCACTGGCACCACTGGGGATGCACCTCGGTGAGTCCAGAGAGTGCACTGGCACCACTGGGGATGCACTGCAGTGAGTGCAGAGAGTGCACTGGCACCACTGGGGATGCAGTGCAGTGAGTCCAGAGAGTGCACTGGCACCACTGGGGATGCAGTGCAGTACTCCTGAGAGTGCACTGGCACCACTGGGGATGCAGTGCAGTGAGTCCAGAGAGTGCACTGGGACCACTGGGGATGCAGTGCAGTGAGTCCAGAGAGTGAACTGGCACCACAGGGGATGCAGTGCAGTGAGTGCAGAGAGTGCACTGACATCACTGGGGATGCAGTGCAGTGAGTCCAGAGAGTGCACTGGCACCACTGGGGATACACTGCAGTGAGTCCAGAGAGTGCACTGGCACCACTGGGGATGCAGTGCAATGAGTCCAGAGACTGCACTGGCACCAACTGGAGCTGCACTGCAGTGAGTCCTGAGATTGCACTAGCACCAATGGGGATGCAGTGCAGTGAGTCCAGAGACTACAGTGGCACCACTGGGGATGCACTGCGGTGAGTCCAGAGAGTGCACTGGCACTACTGGTGATGCAGTGCAGTGAGTGTAGAGAGTGCACTGGCACCACTGGAGATGCAGTGCAGTGACTCCAGAGAGTGCACTGGCACCAGTGGGGATGCACTGCAGTGAGTCCAGAGAGTGCACTGGCACCACTGGGGATGCACCTCGGTGAGTCCAGAGAGTGCACTGGGAACACTGGGGATGCACTGCAGTGAGTGCAGAGAGTGCACTGGCACCACTGGGGATGCAGTGCAGTGAGTCCAGAGAGTGCACTGGCACCACTGGGGATGCAGTGCAGTGAGTCCAGAGAGTGCACTGGCACCACTGGGGATGCCGTGCAGTACTCCTGAGAGTGCACTGGCACCACTGGGGATGCAGTTCAGTGAGTCCAGAGAGTGCACTGGCACCACTGGGGATGCAGTGCAGTGAGTCCAGAGAGTGCACTGGCACCACAGGGGATGCAGTGCAGTGAGTGCAGAGAGTGCACTGACATCACTGGGGATGCAGTGCAGTGAGTCCAGAGAGTGCACTGGCACCGCTGGGGATGCAGTGCAGTGAGTCCAGAGAGTGCACTGGCACCACTGGGGATGCACTGCATTGAGTCCAGAGAGTGCACTGGCACCACTGGGATTGCACTGCAGTGACTCCAGAGAGTGCACTGGCACCACTGGGGATGCAGTGTAGTGACTCCAGAGAGTGCACTGGCACCACTGGGGATGCAGTGCAGTACTCCTGAGAGTGCACTGGCACCACTGGGGATGCAGTGCAGTGAGTCCAGAGAGTGCACTGGCACCACTGGGGATGCAGTGCAGTGAGTCCAGAGAGTGCACTGGCACCACAGGGGATGCAGTGCAGTGAGTGCAGAGAGTGCACTGACATCACTGGGGATGCAGTGCAGTGAGTCCAGAGAGTGCACTGGCACTACTGGGATTGCACTGCAGTGACTCCAGAGAGTGCACTGGCACCACTGGGGATGCAGTGTAGTGACTCCAGAGAGTGCATTGGCACCACTGGGGATGGAGTGCAGTGAGTCCAGAGAGTGCAGTGGCACCACTGGGGATGCAGTGCAGTGAGTCCAGAGAGTGCAGTGGCACCACTGGGGATGCAGTGCATTGAGTACAGAGAGTGCACTGGCACAACAGGGGATGCACTGCAGTGAATCCAGAGAGTGCACTGGCACCACTGGGGATGCACTGCAGTGAGTCCAAAGAGTGCACTGGCACCTCAGGGGCTGCACTGCAGTGAGTCCAGAGAGTGCTCTGGCACCACTGGGGATGCAGTGCAGTGAGTCCAGAGAGTGCACTGGCACCACTGGCGATGCAGTGCAGTGAGTGCAGAGAGTGCACTGGCACCACTGGGGATGCACTGCAGTGAGTCCAGAGAGTGCAGAGGCGCCACTGGGGATGCAGTGCAGTGAGTCCAGAGAGTGCACTGGCACCACTGGGGATGCACTGCAGTGAGTCCAGAGAGTGCAGTGGCACCACTGGGGCTTTAGTGCAGTGAGTCCAGAGAATCCACTGGCACCACTGGGGATGCACTGCAGTGAGTCCAGAGAGTGCACTGGCACCACTGGGGATGCAGTTAAGTGAGTCCAGAGAGTGCACAGGCACCACTGGGGATAAACTGCAGTGAGTCCAGAGAGTGCACTGGCACCACTGGGGATGCAGTGCAGTGAGTCCAGAGAGTGCACTGGCACCACTGGGGATGCACTGCAGTGAGTGCAGAGAGTGCACTGGCACCACTGGGGATGCTGTTCAGTGAGTCCAGAGAGTGCACTGGCACCACAGGGGATGCAGTGCTGTGAGTGCAGAGAGTGCACTGACATCACTGGGGATGCAGTGCAGTGAGTCCAGAGAGTGCACTGGCACCACTGGGGATACACTGCAGTGAGTCCAGAGAGTGCACTGGCACCACTGGGGATGCACTGCAGTGAGTCCAGAGACTGCACTGGCACCAACTGGAGCTGCACTGCAGTGAGTCCTGAGATTGCACTAGCACCAATGGGGATTCAGTGCAGTGAGTCCAGAGACTACAGTGGCACCACTGGGGATGCACTGCGGTGAGTCCAGAGAGTGCACTGGCACTACTGGTGATGCAGTGCAGTGAGTGTAGAGAGTGCACTGGCACCACTGGAGATGCAGTGCAGTGACTCCAGAGAGTGCACTGGCACCAGTGGGGATGCACTGCAGTGAGTCCAGAGAGTGCACTGGCACCACTGGGGATGCACCTCGGTGAGTCCAGAGAGTGCACTGGGAACACTGGGGATGCACTGCAGTGAGTGCAGAGAGTGCACTGGCACCACTGGGGATGCAGTGCAGTGAGTCCAGAGAGTGCACTGGCACCACTGGGGATGCAGTGCAGTACTCCTGAGAGTGCACTGGCACCACTGGGGATGCAGTGCAGTGAGTCCAGAGAGTGCACTGACATCACTGGGGATGCAGTGCAGTGAGTCCAGAGAGTGCACTGGCACCGCTGGGGATGCAGTGCAGTGAGTCCAGAGAGTGCACTGGCACCACTGGAGATGCACTGCAGTGAGTCCAGAGAGTGCACTGGCACCACTGGGATTGCACTGCAGTGACTCCAGAGAGTGCACTGGCACCACTGGGGATGCAGTGTAGTGACTCCAGAGAGTGCATTGGCACCACTGGGGATGGAGTGCAGTGAGTCCAGAGAGTGCAGTGGCACCACTGGGGATGCAGTGCAGTGAGTCCAGAGAGTGCACTGGCACCACTGGGGATGCAGTGCTGTGAGTGCAGAGAGTGCACTGCCACCACTGGGGATGCACTGCAGTGAGTCCAGAGAGTGCACAGGTACCACTGGGGATGCAGTGCAGTGAGTCCAGAGAGTGCACTTGCACCACTGGAGATGCAGTGCAGTGAGTCCAGAGAGTGCACTGGCACCACTGGGGATGCACTGCAGTGAGTGCAGAGAGTGCAGTGGCACCACTGGGGCTTTAGTGCAGTGAGTCCAGAGAGTGCACTGGCACCACTGGGGATGCACTGCAGTGAGTCCAGAGAGTGCACTGGCACCACTGGGGATGCACTGCAGTGAGTCCAGAGAGTGCACAGGCACCACTGGGGATACACTGCAGTGAGTCCAGAGAGTGCACTGGCACCACTGGGGATGCAGTGCAGTGAGTGCAGAGAGTGCACTGGCACCACTGGGGATGCACTGCAGTGAGTCCAGAGAGTGCAGTGGCACCACTGGGGATGCAGTGCATTGAGTACAGAGAGTGCAATGGCACAACAGGGGATGCACTGCAGTGACTCCAGAGAGTGCACTGGCACCACTGGGGACGCAGTGCAGTGACTCGAAAAAGTGCACTGGCACCACTGGGGATGCACTGCAGTGAGTCCGGAGAGTGCCCTGGCACCAATGGTGATGCAGTGCAGTGAGTCCAGAGACTGCACAGGCGCCACTGGTGATGGCATGCAGTGAGTGCAGAGAGTGCACTGGCACCACTGGGGATGCAGTGCAGTGAGTCCAGAGAGTGCACTGGCACCACTGGGGATGCAATGCAGTTAGTCCAGAGATTGCACTGGCTCCACTGGGGATGCAGTGCAGTGACTCCAGAGAGTGCACTGGCACCACTGGGGATGCAGTGCAGTGAGTCCAGAGAGTGCAATGGCACCACTGGGGATGCACTGTAGTTATTCCAGAGAGTGCACTGGCACCACTGGGGATGCACTGCAGTGAGTCCAGAGAGTGCACTGGCACCACTGGGGATGCACTGCAGTGAATCCAGAGAGTGCACTGGCACCACTGGGGTTTTAGTGCAGTGAGTCCAGAGAGTGCACTGGCACCACTGGGGATGCACTGCAGTGAGTCCAGAGAGTGCTCTGGCACCACTGGGGATGCTGTTCAGTGAGTCCAGAGAGTGCACTGGCACCACTGTGGATACACTGGAGTGACTCCAGAGAGGGCACTGGCACCACTGGGGATGGAGTGCAGTGAGTCCAGAGAGTGCACTGGCACCAATGGGGATGCAGTGCAGTGAGTCCAGAGAGTGCACTGGCACCACTGGGGATGCAGTACCGTGAGTCCAGAGAGTGCACTGGCACCACTGGGGATGCACTGCAGTGAGTCCAGAGAGTGCTCTGGCACCACTGGGGATGGAGTGCAGTGAGTCCAGAGAGTGCACTGGCACCACTGGGGATGCAGTGCCGTGAGTCCAGAGAGTGCACTGGCACCACTGGGGATGCACTGCAGTGAGTCCAGAGAGTGCACTGGCACCACTGGGGATGCAATGAAGTGAGTCCAGAGATTGCACTGGCACCACGGGAGCTGCACTGCTGTGAGTCCAGAGATTGCACTGGCACCACTGGGGATGCACTGCAGTGAGTCCAGAGAGTGCACTGGCACCACTGTTGATGCAGTGCAGTGAGTCCAGAGAGTGCAGTGGCACCACTGGGGATGCAGTGCAGTGAGTCCAGAGAGTGCACTGGCACCACTGGGGATGCAGTGCAGTGACTCCAGAGAGTGCACTGGCACCACTGGGGATGCACTGCAGTGAGTCCAAAGAGTGCACTGGCACCACTGGGGATGCAGTGCAGTGAGTCCAGAGAGTGCACTGGCACCACTGGGGATGCACCTCGGTGAGTCCAGAGAGTGCACTGGCACCACTGGGGATGCACTGCAGTGAGTGCAGAGAGTGCACTGGCACCACTGGGGATGCAGTGCTGTGAGTGCAGAGAGTGCACTGGCACCACTGGGGATGCAGTGCAGTGAGTCCAGAGAGTGCACAGGCACCACTAGGGATGCAGTGCAGTGAGTCCAGAGAGTGCACTGGCACCACTGGGGATGCAGTGCAGTGAGTCCAGAGAGTGCACTGGCACCACTGGGGATGCACTGCAGTGAGTGCAGAGAGTGCAGTGGCACCACTGGGGCTTTAGTGCAGTGAGTCCAGAGAGTGCACTGGCACCACTGGGGATGCACTGCAGTGAGTCCAGAGAGTGCACTGGCACCTTCTGGATGCAGTGCAGTGAGTCCAGAGAGTGCAGTGGCACCACTGGGGATGCAGTGCAGTGAGTGCAGAGAGTGCACTGGCACCACTGGGGATGCAGTGCAATGAGTCCAGAGACTGCACTGGCACCAACTGGAGCTGCACTGCAGTGAGTCCAGAGAGTGCACTGGCACCACTGGGGATGCACCTCGGTGAGTCCAGAGAGTGCACTGGGAACACTGGAGATGCACTGCAGTGAGTGCAGAGAGTGCACTGGCACCACTGGGGATGCAGTGCAGTGACTGCAGAGAGTGCACTGGCACCACTGGGGATGCACTGCAGTGAGTCCAGAGATTGCACTAGCACCAATGGGGATGCAGTGCAGTGAGTCCAGAGACTACAGTGGCTCCACTGGGGATGCACTGCGGTGAGTCCAGAGAGTGCACTGGCACTACTGGGGATGCAGTGCAGTGAGTGCAGAGAGTGCACTGGCAGCACTGGGGATGCAGTGCAGTGAGTCCAGAGAGTGCACTGGCACCACTGGGGATGCACTGCAGTGAGTCCAGAGAGTGCACTGGCACACTGGGGATGCACCTCGGTGAGTCCAGAGAGTGCACTGGGAACACTGGGGATGCACTGCAGTGAGTGCAGAGATTGAACTGGCACCACTGGGGATGCAGTGCAGTGAGTCCAGAGAGTGCAGTGGCACCACTGGGGATGCAGTGCAGTGAGTCCAGAGAGTGCACTGGCGCCACTGGGGATGCACTGCAGTGAGTCCAGAGAGTGCACTGGCACCACTGGGGATGCAGTTTAGTGAGTCCAGAGAGTGCACTGGCTCCACTGGGGATGCAGTGCAGTGAGTGCAGAGAGTGCACTGGCACCACTGGGGATGCAGTGCAGTGAGTCCAGTGAGTGCACTGGCACCACTGGGAATGCACTGCAGTGAGTCCAGAGAGTGCACTGGCACCACTGAGGATCTCACTGCAGTGCATCCCCAGTGGTGCCAGTTCACTCTCTGCACTCACTGCAGTGCATCCCCACTGGTGCCAGTGCACTCTCTGGACTCACTGCACTGCATCCCCAGTGGTTCCAATGCACTCTCTGGACTCACTGCACTACAACCCCAGTGGTGCCAGTGCACTCCCTGGACTCACTGCAGTGCATCCCCAGTGGTGTCAGTGCATTCTCTGGACTCACTGCACTGCATCCCCAGTGGTGCCAGTGCACTCTCTGGACTCACTGCACTGCATCCCCAGTGGTGCCAGTGCACTCTCTGCACTCACTGCACTGCATCCTGAGTGGTGCCAGTGCACTCTCTGGACTCACTGCACTGCATCCCCAGTGGTGCCAGTGCGCTCTCTGGACTCACTGCACTGCACACCCAGTGGTGCCAGTGCACTCTCTGGACTCACTGCACTGCATCCCCAGTGGTGCCAGTGCACTCTCTGGACTCACTGCAGTGCATCCCCAGTGGTGCCAGTGCACTCTCTGGACTCAGTGCACTGCATCCCCAGTGGTGCCAGTGCACTCTCTGGACTCACTGCACTGCATCCCCAGTGGTGCTAGTGCACTCTCTGGACTCACTGCACTGCATCCCAAGAGGTGCCAGTTCACTCTCTGCACTCACTGCACTGCATCCCCAGTGGTGCCAGTGCACTCTCTGGAGTCACTGCAGTGCATCCCCAGTGGTGCCAGTGCACTCTCTGGACTCACTGCAATGCATCCCCAGTGGTGCCAGGGCACTCTTTGGACTCACTGCACTGCATCCCCAGTGGTGCCAGTGCACTCTCTGGACTCACTGCACTGCATCACCAAGGTGCCAGTGCACTCTCTGGACTCACTGCACTGCATCCCCAGTGGTGCCAGTGCACTCTCTGGACTCACTGAACTGCATCTCCAGTGGTGCCAGTGCACTCTCTGGACTCACTGCACTGCATCCCCTGTGGTGCCAGTGCACTCTGTGGACTCACTGTACTGCATCCCCAGTGGTGCCACTGCACTCTCTGGAGTCACTGCAGTGCATCCCCAGTGGTGCCAGTGCACTCTCTGGACTCACTGCAGTGCATCCCCAGTGGTGCCAGTGCATTCTCTGGACTCACTGCACTGCATCCCCAGTGGGGCCACTGCACTCTCTGGACTCACTGCACTGCATTCCCAGTGGTGCCAGTGCACTCTCTAGAGTCACTGCAGTGCATCCCCAGTGGTGCCAGTGCACTCTATGTAGTCATTGAGCTGCATCCCCAGGGGTGCCAGTGCGCTCTCTGGACTAACTGCAGTGCATCTCCAGTGGTGCCAGTGCACTCTCTGGACTCACTGAAGTGCATCCCCAGTGGTGCCAGTGTACTCTCTGGACTCACAGCACTGCATAGCTAGTGGTGCCAGTGCACTCCCCGGACTCACTGCAGTGCATCCCCAGTGGTGCCACTGCACTCTCTGGACTCACTACACTGCATCACCAGTGGTGCCAGTGCACTCTCTGCACTCACTGCAGTGCATCGCCAGTGGTGCCAGTGCACTCTCAAGAGTCACTGCAGTGCATCCCCAGTGGTGCCAGTGCACTCTCTATAGTCATTGAGCTGCATCCCCAGTGGTTCCAGTGCACTCTCTGGACTCACTGTACTGCATCCCCAGTGGTGCCAGTGCACTCTCTGGACTCACTGCACTGCATCCCCTGTGGTGCCAGTGCACTCTCTGGACTCACTGCACTGCATCCCCAGTGGTGCCAGTGCACTCTCTGGACTCACTGCACTGCATCCCCAGTCGTGCCAGTGCACTCTTTGGACTCACTGCTCTGCATCCGCAGTGGTGCCAGTGCACTCTCTGGACTCACTGCAGTGCATCCCCAGTGGTGCCAGTGCACTCTCTGGAGTCACTGCACTGCATCCCCTGTGGTGCCAGTGCACTCTCTAGACTCACTGCAGTGCATCCCCAGTGGTGCCAGTGCACTCTCTGGACTCACTGCACTGCATCCCCAGGATGCCAGTGCACTCTCTGGACTCACTGCACTGCATCCCCAGTGGTGCCAGTGCACTCTCTGCACTCACTGAACTGCATCCCCAAGGTGCCAGTACACTCTCTGGACTCACTGCACTGCGTCCGCAGTGGTACCAGTGCACGCTATGGACTCACTGCAGTGCCTCCCCTGAGGTGCCAGTACACTCTCTGGACTCACTGCAGTGCATCCCCAGTGGTGCCAGTGCACTCTCTGGACTCACTGCAGTGCATCCCTAGTGGTGCCAGTGCACTCTCTGGACTCACAGCAGTGCATCCCCAGTGGTGCCAGTGCACTCTCTAGAGTCACTGCAGTGCATCCCCAGTGGTGCCAGTGCACTCTCTGTAGTCATTGAGCTGCATCCCCTGTGGTGCCATTGCACTCTCTGCACTCACTGCACTGCATCCCCAGTGGTGCCAGTGCACTCTCTGGACTCACTGCACTGCATCCCCAGTGGTGCCAGTGCACTCTGTGGACTCACTGCACTGCATCCCCAGTGGTGCCAGTGCACTCTCTGGACTCACTGCAGTGCATCCCCAGTGGTGCCAGTGCACTCTCTGGACTCACTGCTCTGCATCCCCAGTGGTGCCAGTGCACTCTCTGCACTCACTGCAGTGCATCCCCAGTGGTGCCACTGCACTCTTTGCACTCACTGCACTGCATCCCCAGTGGTGCCAGTGCACTCTCTGGACTCACTGCACTGCATCACCAGTGGTGCCAGTGCACTCTCTGGACTCACTGCAGTGCATCCCCAGTGGTGCCAGTGCACTCTCTGGACTCACTGCACTGCATCCTCAAGGTGCCAGTGCACTCGCTGGACTCACTGCACTGCATCCCCAGTGGTGCCAGTGCACTCTCTGGACTCACTGCACTGCATCTCCAGTGGTGCCAGTGCACTCTCTGGACTCACTGCACTCCATCCCCAGTGGTGCCAGTGCACTCTCTGGACTCACTGTACTGCATCCCCAGTGGTGCCACTGCACTCTCTGGACTCACTGCAGTGCACCCCAGTGGTGCCAGTACACTCTCTGGACTCACTGCAGTGCATCCCCAGTGGTGCCAGTGCATTCTCTGGACTCACTGCACTGCATCCCCAGTGGTGCCACTGCACTCTCTGGACTCACTGCACTGCATCCCCAGTGGTGCCAGTGCACTCTCTGGACTCACTGCACTGCATCCCCAGTGGTGCCAGTGCACTCTCTGGACTCACTGCACTGCATCCAAATTGGTGCCAGTGCACTCTCTGGACTCACTGCAGTGCATCCCCAGTGGTGCCAGTGCACTCTCTGGACTCACTGCACTGCATCCCCAGTGGTGCCAGTGCACTCTCTGCACTCACTGCACTGCATCCCCAGTGGTGCCAGTGCACTCTCTGGACTCACTGCACTGCATCCCCAGTGGTGCTAGTGCACTCTCTAGACTCACTGCAGTGCATCCCAAGAGGTGCCAGTTCACTCTCTGGACTCACTGCACTGCATCACCAGTGGTGCCAGTGCACTCTCTGGAGTCACTGCAGTGCATCCCCAGTGGTGCCAGTGCACTCTCTGGACTTACTGAACTGCATTCCCAGTGGTGCCAGTGCACTCTCTGGACTCACTGCAGTGCATCCCCAGTGGTGCCAGTGCACTCTCTGGACTCACTGCACTGCATCTCCAGTGGTGCCAGTGCACTCTCTGGACTCACTGTACTGCATCCCCAGTGGTGCCACTGCACTCTCTGGACTCACTGCAGTGCATCCCCAGTGGTGCCAGTGCACTCTCTGGACTCACTGCAGTGCATCCCCAGTGGTGCCAGTGCATTCTCTGGACTCACTGCACTGCATCCCCAGTGGTGCCACTGCACTCTCTGGACTCACTGCACTGCATCCCCAGTGGTGCCAGTGCACTCTCTGCACTCACTGCACTGCATCCCCAGTGGTGCCAGTGCACTCTCTGGACTCACTGCACTGCATCCCCAGTGGTGCCAGTGCATTCTCTGGACTCACTGCAGTGCATCCCCAGTGGTGCCAGTGCAGTCTCTGGACTCACTGCAGTGCATCCCCAGTGGTGCCAGTGCACTCTCTGGACTCACTGCAGTGCATCCCCAGTGGTGCCAGTGCACTCTCTGGACTCACTGCACTGCATCCCCAGTGGTGCCAGTGCACTCTCTGGACTCACTGCACTGCATCCCCAGTGGTGCTAGTGCACTCTATAGAATCACTGCAGTGCATCCCAAGAGGTGCCAGTTCACTCTCTGGACTCACTGCACTGCATCCCCAGTGGTGCCAGTGCACTCTCTGGAGTCACTGCAGTTCATCCCCAGTGGTGCCAGTGCACTCTCTGGACTCACTGCACTGCATCGCCAGTGGTGCCAGTGCACTCTCTGGAGTCACTGCACTGCATCCCCAGTGGTGCCAGTGCACTCTCTGGACTCACTGCACTGCATCCTCAAGGTGCCAGTGCACTCGCTGGACTCACTGCACTGCATCCCCAGTGGTGCCAGTGCACTCTCTGGACTCACTGCACTGCATCTCCAGTGGTGCCAGTGCACTCTCTGGACTCACTGCACTCCATCCCCAGTGGTGCCAGTGCACTCTCTGGACTCACTGCACTGCATCCAAATTGGTGCCAGTGCACTCTCTGGACTCACTGCAGTGCATCCCCAGTGGTGCCAGTGCACTCTCTGGACTCACTGCACTGCATCCCCAGTGGTGCCAGTGCACTCTCTGGACTCACTGCACTGCATCCCCAGTGGTGCCAGTGCACTCTCTGCACTCACTGCACTGCATCCCCAGTGGTGCCAGTGCACTCTCTGGACTCACTGCACTGCATCCCCAGTGGTGCTAGTGCACTCTCTAGACTCACTGCAGTGCATCCCAAGAGGTGCCAGTTCACTCTCTGGACTCACTGCACTGCATCCCCAGTGGTGCCAGTGCACTCTCTGGAGTCACTGCAGTGCATCCCCAGTGGTGCCAGTGCACTCTCTGGACTTACTGCACTGCATTCCCAGTGGTGCCAGTGCACTCTCTGGACTCACTGCAGTGCATCCCCAGTGGTGCCAGTGCACTCTCTGGACTCACTGTACTGCATCCCCAGTGGTGCCACTGCACTCTCTGGACTCACTGCAGTGCATCCCCAGTGGTGCCAGTGCACTCTCTGGACTCACTGCAGTGCATCCCCAGTGGTGCCAGTGCATTCTCTGGACTCACTGCACTGCATCCGCAGTGGTGCCAGTGCACTCTCTGGACTCACTGCACTGCATCCCCAGTGGTGCCAGTGCACTCTCTGGACTCACTGCACTGCATCCCCAGTGGTGCCAGTGCACTCTCTGGACTCACTGCACTGCATCCCCAGTGGTGCCAGTGCACTCTCTGGACTCACTGCAGTGCATCCCCAGTGGTGCCAGTGCACTCTCTGGACTCACTGCAGTGCATCCCCAGTGGTGCCAGTGCACTCTCTGGACTCACTGCACTGCATCCCCAGTGGTGCCAGTGCACTCTCTGGACTCACTGCACTGCATCCCCAGTGGTGCTAGTGCACTCTCTAGACTCACTGCAGTGCATCCCAAGAGGTGCCAGTTCACTCTCTGGACTCACTGCACTGCATCCCCAGTGGTGCCAGTGCACTCTCTGGACTCACTGCAGTTCATCCCCAGTGGTGCCAGTGCACTCTCTGGACTCACTGCACTGCATCGCCAGTGGTGCCAGTGCACTCTCTGGAGTCACTGCACTGCATCCCCAGTGGTGACAGTGCACTCTCTGGACTCACTGCAGTGCATCCCCAGTGGTGCCAGTGCACTCTCTGGACTCACTGCACTGCATCACCAAGGTGCCAGTGCACTCTCTGGACTCACTGCACTGCATTCCCAGTGGTGCCAGTGCACTCTCTAGAGTCACTGCAGTGCATCCCCAGAGGTGCCAGTGCACTCTATGTAGTCATTGAGCTGCATCCCCAGGGGTGCCAGTGCGCTCTCTGGACTCACTGCACTGCATCCCCAGTGGTGCCAGTGCACTCTCTGGACTCACTGCACTGCATCGCTAGTGGTGCCAGTGCACTCCCTGGACTCACTGCAGTGCATCCCCAGTGGTGCCAGTGCACTCTCTGGAGTCACTGCACTGCATCCCCAGTGGTGCCAGTGCACTCTCTGCACTCACTGCAGTGCATCGCCAGTGGTGCCAGTGCACTCTCTAGAGTCACTGCAGTGCATCCCCAGTGGTGCCAGTGCACTCTCTATAGTCATTGAGCTGCATCCCCAGTGGTGCCAGGGCACTCTCTGGACTCACTGCACTGCATCCCCAGTGGTGCCAGTGCACTCTTTGGACTCACTGCACTGCATCCCCAGTGGTGCCAGTGCACTCTCTGGACTCACTGCACTGCATCCCCAGTGGTGCCAGTGCACTCTCTAGAGTCACTGCACTGCATCCCCAGTGGTGCCAGTGCACTCTCTGGACTCACTGCAGTGCATCGTCAAGGTGCCAGTGCACTCTCTGGACTCAGTGCACTGCATCCCCAGTGGTGCCAGTGCACTCTCTGGACTCACTGCAGTGCATCCCCAGTGGTGCCAGTGCACTCTCTGGATTCACTGCAGTGCATCCCCAGTGGTGCCAGTGCACTCTCTGGACTCACTGCAGTGCATCCCCAGTGGTGCCAGTGCACTCTCTGCACTCACTGAACTGCATCCCCAAGGTGCCAGTACACTCTCTGGACTCACTGCACTGCATCCCCAGTGGTGCCAGTGCACTCTATGGACTCACTGCAGTGCCTCCCCTGAGGTGCCAGTACACTCTCTGGACTCACTGCAGTGCATCCCCAGTGGTGCCAGTGCACTCTCAGGACTCACTGCTCTGCATCCCCAGTGGTGCCAGTGCACTCTCAGGACTCACTGCACTGCATCCCCAGTGGTGCCAGGGCACTCTCTGGACTCACTGAACTGCATCCCCAGTGGTGCCAGTGCACTCTCAGGACTCACTGCTTTGCATCCCCAGTGGTGCCTGTGCACTCTCTGGACTCACTGCAGTGCATCCCCAGTGGTGCCAGTGTACTCTCTGCACTCACTGCAGTGCATCCCCAGTGGTGCCAGTGCACTCTCTGGACTCACTGCAGTGTATCCCCAGTGGTGCCAGTGCACTCTCTGGACTCACTGCACTGCATCCCCAGTGGTGCCAGTGCACTCTCTGGACTCACTGCACTGCAACACCAGTGGTGCCAGTGCACTCTGAGGATTCACTGCAGAGCATACCCAGTGGTGCCAGTGCACTCTGTGGACTCACTGTACTGCATCCCCAGTGGTGCCAGTGCACTCTCTGGACTCACTGCACTGCATCCCCAGTGGTGCCAGTGCACTCTCTGCACTCACTGCACTGCATCCCCAGTGGTGCCAGTGCACTCTCTGGACTCACTGCACTGCATCCCCAGTGGTGCCAGTGCACTCTCTGGACTCACTGCACTGCATCCCCAGTGGTGCCAGTGCACTCTCAGGACTCACTGCTCTGCATCCCCAGTGGTGCCAGTGCACTCTCTGGACTCACTGCTCTGCATCCCCAGTAGTGCCAGTGCACTCTCTGGACTCACTGCAGTGCATCCCTAGTGGTGCCAGTGCACTCTCAGGACTCACTGTACTGCATCCCCAGTGGTGCCAGTGCACTCTCTGGAGTCACTGCACTGCATCCCCAGTGGTACCAGTGCACTCACTGGACTCACTGCAGTGCATCCCCAGTGGTGCCAGTGTACTCTCTGCACTCACTGCAGTGCTTCCCCAGTGGTGCCAGTGCACTCTCTGGACTCACTGCAGTGCATCCCCAGTGGTGCCAGTGCACTCTCTGGACTCACTGCACTGCATTCCCAGTGGTGCCAGTGCACTCTCTGGACTCACTGCAGTGCATCCCCAGTGGTGCCAGTGCACTCTCTGGACTCACTGCACTGCATTCACAAGGTGCCAGTGCACTCTCTGGACTCACTGCACTCCATCCCCAGTGGTGGCAGTGCACTCTCTGGACTCACTGCAGTGCATCCGCAGTGGTGGCAGTGCACTCTCTGGACTCACTGCACTGCATTCCCAGTGGTGCCAGTGCACTCTCTGGACTCACTGCAGTGCATCCCCAGTGGTGCCAGTGCACTCTCTGGACTCACTGCACTGCATCCACAAGGTGCCAGTGCACTCTCTGGACTCACTGCAGTGCATCCCCAGTGGTGGCAGTGCACTCTCTGGACTCACTGCACTGCATCCGCAAGGTGCCAGTGCACTCTCTGGACTCACTGCAGTGCATCCCCAGTGGTGCCAGTGCACTCTCTGGACTCACTGCACTGCATCTCCAGTGGTGCCAGTGCACTCTCTGGACTCACTGCAGTGCATCCCCAGTGGTGCCAGTGCACTCTCTGGACTCACTGTACTGCATCCCCAGTGGTGCCAGTGCACTCTCTGGACTCACTGCAGTGCATCCCCAGTGGTGCCAGTGCACTCTCTGGACTCACTGCAGTGCATCCCCAGTGGTGCCAGTGCATTCTCTGGACTCACTGCACTAAAGCACCAGTGGTGCCACTGCACTCTCTGGACTCACTGCACTGCATCGCCAGTGGTGCCAGTGCACTCTCTGGACTCACTGCACTGCATCCCCAGTGGTGCCAGTGCACTCTCTGGACTCACTGCACTGCATCCCCAGTGGTGCCAGTGCACTCTCTGGACTCACTGCAGTGCATCCCCAGTGGTGCCAGTGCACTCTCTGGACTCACTGCACTGCATCCCCAGTGGTGCTAGTGCACTCTCTAGACTCACTGCAGTGCATCCCAAGAGGTGCCAGTTCACTCTCTGGACTCACTGCACTGCATCCCCAGTGGTGCTAGTGCACTCTCTGGACTCACTCCACTGCATCCCCAGTGGTGCCAGTGCACTCTCTGGAGTCACTGCAGTGCATCCCCAGTGGTGCCAGTGCATTCTCTGGACTTACTGCACTGCATTCCCAGTGGTGCCAGTGCACTCTCTGGACTCACTGCACTGCATCCCCAGTGGTGCCAGTGCACTCTCTGGACTCACTGCAGTGCATCCCCAGTGGTGCCACTGCACTCTCTGCACTCACTGCACTGCATCCCCAGTGGTGCCAGTGCACTCTCTGGACTCACTGCAGTGCATTCCCAGTGGTGCCAGTGCACTCTCTGGACTCACTGCACTGCATCCTCAAGGTGCCAGTGCACTCTCTGGACTCACTGCACTGCATCTCCAGTGGTGCCAGTGCACTCTCTAGACTCACTGCACTCCATCCCCAGTGGTGCCAGTGCACTCTCTGGACTCACAGTACTGCATCCCCAGTGGTGCCACTGCACTCTCTGGACTCACTGCAGTGCATCCCCAGTGGTGCCAGTGCACTCTCTGGACTCACTGCAGTGCATCCCCAGTGGTGCCAGTGCATTCTCTGGACTCACTGCACTGCATCCCCAGTGGTGCCACTGCACTCTCTGGACTCACTGCACTGCATCCGCAGTGGTGCCAGTGCACTCTCTGGACTCACTGCACTGCATCCCCAGTGGTGCCACTGCACTCTCTGCACTCACTGCACTGCATCCCCAGTGGTGCAAGTGCACTCTCTGGACTCAATGCAGTGCATCCCCAGTGGTGCCAGTGCACTCTCTGGACTCACTGCACTGCATCCTCAAGGTGCCAGTGCACTCTCTGGACTCACTGCACTGCATCTCCAGTGGTGCCAGTGCACTCTCTGGACTCACTGCACTCCATCCCCAGTGGTGCCAGTGCACTCTCTGGACTCACTGTACTGCATCCCCAGTGGTGCCACTGCACTCTCTGGACTCACTGCAGTGCATCCCCAGTGGTGCCAGTGCACTCTCTGGACTCACTGCACTCCATCCCCAGTGGTGGCAGTGCACTCTCTGGACTCACTGCAGTGCATCCGCAGTGGTGGCAGTGCACTCTCTGGACTCACTGCACTGCATTCCCAGTGGTGCCAGTGCACTCTCTGGACTCACTGCAGTGCATCCCCAGTGGTGCCAGTGCACTCTCTGGACTCACTGCACTGCATCCACAAGGTGCCAGTGCACTCTCTGGACTCACTGCAGTGCATCCCCAGTGGTGGCAGTGCACTCTCTGGACTCACTGCACTGCATCCGCAAGGTGCCAGTGCACTCTCTGGACTCACTGCAGTGCATCCCCAGTGGTGCCAGTGCACTCTCTGGACTCACTGCACTGCATCTCCAGTGGTGCCAGTGCACTCTCTGGACTCACTGCAGTGCATCCCCAGTGGTGCCAGTGCACTCTCTGGACTCACTGTACTGCATCCCCAGTGGTGCCAGTGCACTCTCTGGACTCACTGCAGTGCATCCCCAGTGGTGCCAGTGCACTCTCTGGACTCACTGCAGTGCATCCCCAGTGGTGCCAGTGCATTCTCTGGACTCACTGCACTAAAGCACCAGTGGTGCCACTGCACTCTCTGGACTCACTGCACTGCATCGCCAGTGGTGCCAGTGCACTCTCTGGACTCACTGCACTGCATCCCCAGTGGTGCCAGTGCACTCTCTGGACTCACTGCACTGCATCCCCAGTGGTGCCAGTGCACTCTCTGGACTCACTGCAGTGCATCCCCAGTGGTGCCAGTGCACTCTCTGGACTCACTGCACTGCATCCCCAGTGGTGCTAGTGCACTCTCTAGACTCACTGCAGTGCATCCCAAGAGGTGCCAGTTCACTCTCTGGACTCACTGCACTGCATCCCCAGTGGTGCTAGTGCACTCTCTGGACTCACTCCACTGCATCCCCAGTGGTGCCAGTGCACTCTCTGGAGTCACTGCAGTGCATCCCCAGTGGTGCCAGTGCATTCTCTGGACTTACTGCACTGCATTCCCAGTGGTGCCAGTGCACTCTCTGGACTCACTGCACTGCATCCCCAGTGGTGCCAGTGCACTCTCTGGACTCACTGCAGTGCATCCCCAGTGGTGCCACTGCACTCTCTGCACTCACTGCACTGCATCCCCAGTGGTGCCAGTGCACTCTCTGGACTCACTGCAGTGCATTCCCAGTGGTGCCAGTGCACTCTCTGGACTCACTGCACTGCATCCTCAAGGTGCCAGTGCACTCTCTGGACTCACTGCACTGCATCTCCAGTGGTGCCAGTGCACTCTCTAGACTCACTGCACTCCATCCCCAGTGGTGCCAGTGCACTCTCTGGACTCACAGTACTGCATCCCCAGTGGTGCCACTGCACTCTCTGGACTCACTGCAGTGCATCCCCAGTGGTGCCAGTGCACTCTCTGGACTCACTGCAGTGCATCCCCAGTGGTGCCAGTGCATTCTCTGGACTCACTGCACTGCATCCCCAGTGGTGCCACTGCACTCTCTGGACTCACTGCACTGCATCCGCAGTGGTGCCAGTGCACTCTCTGGACTCACTGCACTGCATCCCCAGTGGTGCCACTGCACTCTCTGCACTCACTGCACTGCATCCCCAGTGGTGCAAGTGCACTCTCTGGACTCAATGCAGTGCATCCCCAGTGGTGCCAGTGCACTCTCTGGACTCACTGCACTGCATCCTCAAGGTGCCAGTGCACTCTCTGGACTCACTGCACTGCATCTCCAGTGGTGCCAGTGCACTCTCTGGACTCACTGCACTCCATCCCCAGTGGTGCCAGTGCACTCTCTGGACTCACTGTACTGCATCCCCAGTGGTGCCACTGCACTCTCTGGACTCACTGCAGTGCATCCCCAGTGGTGCCAGTGCACTCTCTGGACTCACTGCTGTGCATCCCCAGTGGTGCCAGTGCATTCTCTGGACTCACTGCACTGCATCCCCAGTGGTGCCACTGCACTCTCTGGACTCACTGCACTGCATCCCCAGTGGTGCCAGTGCACTCTCTGCACTCACTGCACTGCATCCCCAGTGGTGCCAGTGCACTCTCTGGACTCACTGCAGTGCATCCCCAAGGTGCCAGTGCACTCTCTGGACTCACTGCAGTGCATCCCCAGTGGTGCCACTGCACTCTCTGGACTCACTGCACTGCATCCCCAAGGTGCCAGTGCACTCTCTGGACTCACTGCACTGCATCCCCAGTGGTGCCAATGCACTCTCTGGACTCACTGCACTGCATCCCCAGTGGTGCCAGTGCACTCTCTGAACTCACTGCAGTGCATTCCCAGTGGTGCTAGTGCACTCTCTGAACTCACTGCACTGCATTCCCAGTGGTGCCAGTGCACTCTCTGGACTCACTGCAGTGCATCCCCAGTGGTGCCAGTGCACTCTCTGGACTCACTGCACTGCATTCACAAGGTGCCAGTGCACTCTCTGGACTCACTGCACTCCATCCCCAGTGGTGGCAGTGCACTCTCTGGACTCACTGCAGTGCATCCGCAGTGGTGGCAGTGCACTCTCTGGACTCTCTGCACTGCATTCCCAGTGGTGCCTGTGCACTCTCTGGACTCACTGCAGTGCATCCACAAGGTGCCAGTGCACTCTCTGGACTCACTGCAGTGCATCCCCAGTGGTGGCAGTGCACTCTCTGGACTCACTGCACTGCATCCCCAAGGTGCCAGTGCACTCTCTGGACTCACTGCAGTGCATCCCCAGTGGTGCCAGTGCACTCTCTGGACTCACTGCAGTGCATCTCCAGTGGTGCCAGTGCACTCTCTGGACTCACTGCAGTGCATCCCCAGTGGTGCCAGTGCACTCTCTGGACTCACTGTACTGCATCTCCAGTGGTGCCAGTGCACTCTCTGGACTCACTGCAGTGCATCCCCAGTGGTGCCAGTGCACTCTCTGGACTCACTGCAGTGCATCCCCAGTGGTGCCAGTGCATTCTCTGGACTCACTGCACTAAAGCCCCAGTGGTGCCACTGCACTCTCTGGACTCACTGCACTGCATCGCCAGTGGTGCCAGTGCACTCTCTGGACTCACTGCACTGCATCCCCAGTGGTGCCAGTGCACTCTCTGGACTCACTGCACTGCATCCCCAGTGGTGCCAGTGCACTCTCTGGACTCACTGCAGTGCATCCCCAGTGGTGCCAGTGCACTCTCTGGACTCACTGCAGTGCATCCCCAGTGGTGCCAGTGCACTCTCTGCACTCACTGCACTGCATCCCCAGTGGTGCCAGTGCACTCTCTGGACTCACTGCACTGCATCCCCAGTGGTGCTAGTGCACTCTCTAGACTCACTGCAGTGCATCCCAAGAGGTGCCAGTTCACTCTCTGGACTCACTGCACTGCATCCCCAGTGGTGCCAGTGCACTCTCTGGAGTCACTGCAGTGCATCCCCAGTGGTGCCAGTGCACTCTCTGGACTCACTGCAGTGCATCCCCAGTGGTGCCAGTGCACTCTCTGGACTTACTGCACTGCATTCCCAGTGGTGCCAGTGCACTCTCTGGACTCACTGCACTGCATCCCCAGTGGTGCCAGTGCACTCTCTGGACTCACTGCAGTGCATCCCCAGTGGTGCCACTGCACTCTCTGCACTCACTGCAGTGCATCCCCAGTGGTGCCAGTGCACTCTCTGGACTCACTGCAGTGCATCCCCAGTGGTGCCAGTGCACTCTCTGGACTCACTGCACTGCATCCTCAAGGTGCCAGTGCACTCTCTGGACTCACTGCACTGCATCTCCAGTGGTGCCAGTGCACTCTCTGGACTCACTGCACTCCATCCCCAGTGGTGCCAGTGCACTCTCTGGACTCACTGTACTGCATCCCCAGTGGTGCCACTGCACTCTCTGGACTCACTGCAGTGCATCCCCAGTGGTGCCAGTGCATTCTCTGGACACACTGCAGTGCATCCCCAGTGGTGCCAGTGCATTCTCTGGACTCACTGCACTGCATCCCCAGTGGTGCCACTGCACTCTCTGGACTCACTGCACTGCATCCCCAGTGGTTCCAGTGCACTCTCTGCACTCACTGCACTGCATCCCCAGTGGTGCCAGTGTACTCTCTACACTCACTGAACTGCATCCCCAAGGTGCCAGTGCACTCTCTGGACTCACTGCAGTGCATCCCCAGTGGTGCCAGTGCACTCTCTGGACTCACTGCAGTGCATTCCCAGTGGTGCCAGTGCACTCTCTGGACTCACTGCACTGCATCCCCAGTGGTGCCAGTGCACTCTCTGGACTCACTACACTGCATCCCCAGTGGTGCTCGTGCACTCTCTAGACTCACTGCAGTGCATCCCAAGAGGTGCCAGTTCACTCTCTGGACTCACTGCACTGTATCCCCAGTGGTGCCAGTGCACTCTCTGGAGTCACTGCAGTGCATCCCCAGTGGTGCCAGTGCACTCTCTGGACTCACTGCACTGCATCCCCAGTGGTGCCAGTGCACTCTCTGGACTCACTGCAGTGCATCCCCAGTGGTGCCAGTGCACTCTCTGGACTCACTGCACTGCATCCCCAGTGGTGCCAGTGCACTCTCTGGACTCACTGCACTGCATCCAAATTGGTGCTAGTGCACTCTCTGCACTCACTGCACTGCATCCCCAGTGGTGCCAGTGCACTCTCTGCACTCACTGCACTGCATCCCCAGTGGTGCCACTGCACTCTCTGGACTCACTGCACTGCATCCCCAGTGGTGCCAGTGCACTCTCTGGACTCACTGCACTGCATCACCAAGGTGCCAGTGCACTCTCTGGACTCACTGCACTGCATCCCCAGTGGTGCCAGTGCACTCTCTGGACTCACTGAACTGCATCTCCAGTGGTGCCAGTGCACTCTCTGGACTCACTGCACTGCATCGCCAGTGGTGCCAATGCACTCTCTGGACTCACTGCAGTGCATCCCCAGTGGTGCCAGTGCACTCTCTGGACTCACTGCAGTGCATCCCCAGTGGTGCCAGTGCATTCTCTGGACTCACTGCACTGCATCGCCAGTGGTGCCAGTGCACTCTCTGGACTCACTGCACTGCATTCCCAGTGGTGCCGGTGCACTCTCTAGAGTCCCTGCAGTGCATCCCCAGAGGTGCCAGTGCACTCTATGTAGTCATTGAGCTGCATCCCCAGGGGTGCCAATGCGCTCTCTGGACTCACTGCACTGCATCCCCAGTGGTGCCAGTGCAGTCTCTGGACTCACTGCACTGCATCGCTAGTGGTGCCAGTGCACTCCCTGGACTCACTGCAGTGCATCCCCAGTGGTGCCAGTGCACTCTCTGGACTCACTGCACTGCATCCCCAGTGGTGCCAGTGCACTCTCTGGACTCACTGCACTGCATCCCCAGTAGTGCCAGTGCACTCTCTGCACTCACTGCAGTGCATCGCCAGTGGTGCCAGTGCACTCTCTAGAGTCACTGCAGTGCATCCCCAGTGGTGCCAGTGCACTCTCTGGACTCACTGCACTGCATCCCCAGTGGTGCCAGGGCACTCTCTGGACTCACTGCACTGCATCCCCAGTGGTGCCAGTGTACTCTTTGGACTCACTGCACTGCATCCCCAGTGGTGCCAGTGCACTCTCTGGACTCACTGCACTGCATCCCCAGTGGTGCCAGGGCACTCTCTAGAGTCACTGCACTGCATCCCCAGTGGTGCCAGTGCACTCTCTGGACTCACTGCACTGCATCCCCAGTGGTGCCAGTGCACTCTTTGGACTCACTGCTCTGCATCCGCAGAGGTGCCAGTGCACTCTTTGGACTCACTGCTCTGCATCCGCAGTGGTGCCAATGCACTCTCTGGACTCACTGCACTGCATCCCCAGTGGTGCCAGTGCACTCTCTGGATTCACTGCACTGCATCCCCTGTGGTGCCAGTGCACTCTCTGGACTCACTGCACTGCATCCCCAGTGGTGCCAGTGCACTCTCTGGACTCACTGCACTGCATCCCCAGTGGTGCCAGTGCACTCTCTGGACTCACTGCACTGCATCCCCAGTAGTGCCAGTGCACTCTCTGCACTCACTGCAGTGCATCGCCAGTGGTGCCAGTGCACTCTCTAGAGTCACTGCAGTGCATCCCCAGTGGTGCCAGTGCACTCTCTGGACTCACTGCACTGCATCCCCAGTGGTGCCAGGGCACTCTCTGGACTCACTGCACTGCATCCCCAGTGGTGCCAGTGCACTCTCAGGACTCACTGCACTGCATCCCCAGTGGTGCCAGTGCACTCTCTGGACTCACTGCACTGCATCCCCAGTGGTGCCAGTGCATTCTCTAGAGTCACTGCACTGCATCCCCAGTGGTGCCAGTGCACTCTCTGGACTCACTGCACTGCATCCCCAGTGGTGCCAGTGCACTCTTTGGACTCACTGCTCTGCATCCGCAGAGGTGCCAGTGCACTCTTTGGACTCACTGCTCTGCATCCGCAGTGGTGCCAATGCACTCTCAGGACTCACTGCACTGCATCCCCAGTGGTGCCAGTGCACTCTCTGGATTCACTGCACTGCATCCCCTGTGGTGCCAGTGCACTCTCTAGACTCACTGCAGTGCATCCCCAGTGGTGCCAGTGCACTCTCTGGACTCACTGCACTGCATTGTCAAGGTGCCAGTGCACTCTCTGGACTCACTGCACTGCATCCCCAGTGGTGCCAGTGCACTCTCTGGACTCACTGCAGTGCATCCCCAGTGGTGCCAGTGCACTCTCTGGATTCACTGCAGTGCATCCCCAGTGGTGCCAGTGCACTCTCTGGACTCACTGCAGTGCATCACCAGTGGTGCCAGTGCACTGTCTGGACTCATTGCACTGCATCCCCCGTGGTGCCAGTGCACTCTCAGGACTCACTGCACTGCATCCCCGGTGGTGCCAGTGCACTCTCTAGAGTCACTGCAGTGCATCCCCAGTGGTGCCAGGGCACTCTCAGGACTCACTGCTCTGCATCCCTACTGGTGCCAGTGCACTCTGTGCACTCACTGCAGTGCATCCCCAGTGGTGCCAGTGCACTCTCTGGACTCACTGCAGTGCATCCCCAGTGGTGCCAGTGCACTCTCAGGACTCACTGTACTGCATCCCCAGTGGTGCCAGTGCACTCTCTGGACTCACTGGACTGCATCCCCAGTGGTGCCAGTGCACTCACTGGACTCACTGCAGTGCATCACCAGTGGTGCCAGTGTACTCTCTGCACTCACTGCAGTGCATCCCCAGTGGTGCCAGTGCACTCTCTGGACTCACTGCAGTGCATCCCCAGTGGTGCCAGTGCACTCTCTGGACTCACTGCACTGCATCCCCAGTGGTGCCAGTGCACTCTCTGGACTCACTGCACTGCAACACCAGTGGTGCCAGTGCACTCTCTGGATTCACTGCAGTGCATACCCAGTGGTGCCAGTGCACTCTGTGGACTCACTGTACTGCATCGCCAGTGGTGCCAGTGCACTCTCTGGACTCACTGCAGTGCATCCCCAGTGGTGCCAGTGCACTCTCTGCACTCACTGCACTGCATCCCCAGTGGTGACAGTGCACTCTCTGGATTCACTGCACTGCATCCCCAGTGGTGCTACTGCACTTTCTGGACTCACTGCACTGCATCCCCAAGGTGCCAGTGCACTCTCTGGACTCACTGCACTGCATCCCCAGTGGTGCCAATGAACTCTCTGGACTCACTGCACTGCATCCCCACTGGTGCCAGTGCACTCTCTGCACTCACTGAACTGCATCCCCAAGGTGCCAGTACACTCTCTGGACTCACTGCACTGCATCCCCAGTGGTGCCAGTGCACTCTATGGACTCACTGCAGTGCCTCCCCTGAGGTGCCAGTACACTCTCTGGACTCACTGCAGTGCATCCCCAGTGGTGCCAGTGCATTCTCTGGACTCAATGCAGTGCATCCCCAGTGGTGCCACTGCACTCTCAGGACTCACTGCACTGCATCCCCAGTGCTGCCAGTGCACTCTCAGGACTCTCTGCTCTGCATCCCCAGTGGTGCCAGTGCACTCTCTGGACTCACTGCAGTGCATCCCCAGTGGTGCCAGTGCACTCTCAGGACTCACTGCACTGCATCCCCAGTGGTGCCAGTGCACTCTCTGGATTCACTGCACTGCATCCCCAGTGGTGCCACTGCACTCTCTGGACTCACTGCACTGCATCCCCAAGGTGCCAGTGCACTCTCTGGACTCACTGCACTGCATCCCCAGTGGTGAAAATGCACTCTCTGGACTCACTGCACTGCATCCCCAGTGGTGCCAGTGCACTCTCTGAACTCACTGCACTGCATTCCCAGTGGTGCCAGTGCACTCTCTGGACTCACTGCACTGCATTCCCAGTGGTGCCAGTGCACTCTCTGGACTCACTGCAGTGCATCCCCAGTGGTGCCAGTGCACTCTCTGGACTCACTGCACTGCTTCCACAAGGTGCCAGTGCACTCTCTGGACTCACTGCACTCCATCCCCAGTGGTGGCAGTGCACTCTCTGGACTCACTGCAGTGCATCCGCAGTGGTGGCAGTGCACTCTCTGGACTCACTGCACTGCATTCCCAGTGGTGCCAGTGCACTCTCTGCACTCACTGCAGTGCATCCCCAGTGGTGCCAGTGCACTCTCTGGACTCACTGCACTGCATCCACAAGGTGCCAGTGCACTCTCTGGACTTACTGCAGTGCATCGCCAGTGGTGGCAGTGCACTCTCTGGACTCACTGCACTGCATCCAAATTGGTGCTAGTGCACTCTCTGCACTCACTGCACTGCATCCCCAGTGGTGCCAGTGCACTCTCTGCACTCACTGCACTGCATCCCCAGTGGTGCCACTGCACTCTCTGCACTCACTGCACTGCATCCCCAGTGGTGCCAGTGCACTCTCTGGACTCACTGCACTGCATCACCAAGGTGCCAGTGCACTCTCTGGACTCACTGCACTGCATCCCCAGTGGTGCCAGTGCACTCTCTGGACTCACTGAACTGCATCTCCAGTGGTGCCAGTGCACTCTCTGGACTCACTGCACTGCATCGCCAGTGGTGCCAATGCACTCTCTGGACTCACTGCACTGCATCCCCAGTGGTGCCAGTGCACTCTCTGGACTCACTGCAGTGCATCCCCAGTGGTGCCAGTGCATTCTCTGGACTCACTGCACTGCATTCCCAGTGGTGCCAGTGCACTCTCTAGAGTCCCTGCAGTGCATCCCCAGAGGTGCCAGTGCACTCTATGTAGTCATTGAGCTGCATCCCCAGTGGTGCCAATGCGCTCTCTGGACTCACTGCACTGCATCCCCAGTGGTGCCAGTGCAGTCTCTGGACTCACTGCAGTGCATCGCTAGTGGTGCCAGTGCACTCCCTGGACTCACTGCAGTGCATCCCCAGTGGTGCCAGTGCACTCTCTGGACTCACTGCACTGCATCCCCAGTGGTGCCAGTGCACTCTCTGGACTCACTGCACTGCATCCCCAGTAGTGCCAGTGCACTCTCTGCACTCACTGCAGTGCATCGCCAGTGGTGCCAGTGCACTCTCTAGAGTCACTGCAGTGCATCCCCAGTGGTGCCAGTGCACTCTCTGGACTCACTGCACTGCATCCCCAGTGGTGCCAGGGCACTCTCTGGACTCTCTGCACTGCATCCCCAGTGGTGCCAGTGTACTCTTTGGACTCACTGCACTGCATCCCCAGTGGTGCCAGTGCACTCTCTGGACTCACTGCACTGCATCCCCAGTGGTGCCAGTGCACTCTCTAGAGTCACTGCACTGCATCCCCAGTGGTGCCAGTGCACTCTCTGGACTCACTGCGGTGCATCCCCAGTGGTGCCAGTGCACTCTTTGGACTCACTGCTCTGCATCCGCAGAGGTGCCAGTGCACTCTTTGGACTCACTGCTCTGCATCCGCAGTGGTGCCAATGCACTCTCTGGACTCACTGCACTGCATCCCCAGTGGTGCCAGTGCACTCTCTGGATTCACTGCACTGCATCCCCTGTGGTGCCAGTGCACTCTCTGGACTCACTGCACTGCATCCCCAGTGGTGCCAGTGCACTCTCTGGACTCACTGCACTGCATCCCCAGTGGTGCCAGTGCACTCTCTGGACTCACTGCACTGCATCCCCAGTAGTGCCAGTGCACTCTCTGCACTCACTGCAGTGCATCGCCAGTGGTGCCAGTGCACTCTCTAGAGTCACTGCAGTGCATCCCCAGTGGTGCCAGTGCACTCTCTGGACTCACTGCACTGCATCCCCAGTGGTGCCAGGGCACTCTCTGGACTCACTGCACTGCATCCCCAGTGGTGCCAGTGTACTCTTTGGACTCACTGCACTGCATCCCCAGTGGTGCCAGTGCACTCTCTGGACTCACTGCACTGCATCCCCAGTGGTGCCAGTGCATTCTCTAGAGTCACTGCACTGCATCCCCAGTGGTGCCAGTGCACTCTCTGGACTCACTGCACTGCATCCCCAGTGGTGCCAGTGCACTCTTTGGACTCACTGCTCTGCATCCGCAGAGGTGCCAGTGCACTCTTTGGACTCACTGCTCTGCATCCGCAGTGGTGCCAATGCACTCTCTGGACTCACTGCACTGCATCCCCAGTGGTGCCAGTGCACTCTCTGGATTCACTGCACTGCATCCCCTGTGGTGCCAGTGTACTCTCTAGACTCACTGCAGTGCATCCCCAGTGGTGCCAGTGCACTCTCTGGACTCACTGCACTGCATCGTCAAGGTGCCAGTGCACTCTCTGGACTCACTGCACTGCATCCCCAGTGGTGCCAGTGCACTCTCTGGACTCACTGCAGTGCATCCCCAGTGGTGCCAGTGCACTCTCTGGATTCACTGCAGTGCATCCCCAGTGGTGCCAGTGCACTCTCTGGACTCACTGCAGTGCATCCCCAGTGGTGCCAGTGCATTCTCTGGACTCACTGCAGTGCATCCCCCGTGGTGCCAGTGCACTCTCAGGACTCACTGCACTGCATCCCCGGTGGTGCCAGTGCACTCTCTAGAGTCACTGCAGTGCATCCCCAGTGGTGCCAGTGCACTCTCAGGACTCACTGCTCTGCATCCCTACTGGTGCCAGTGCACTCTGTGCACTCACTGCACTGCATCCCCAGTGGTGCCAGTGCACTCTCTGGACTCACTGCAGTGCATCCCCAGTGGTGCCAGTGCACTCTCAGGACTCACTGTACTGCATCCCCAGTGGTGCCAGTGCACTCTCTGGACTCACTGGACTGCATCCCCAGTGGTGCCAGTGCACTCACTGGACTCACTGCAGTGCATCACCAGTGGTGCCAGTGTACTCTCTGCACTCACTGCAGTGCATCCCCAGTGGTGCCAGTGCACTCTCTGGACTCACTGCAGTGCATCCCCAGTGGTGCCAGTGCACTCTCTGGACTCACTGCACTGCATCCCCAGTGGTGCCAGTGCACTCTCTGGACTCACTGCACTGCAACACCAGTGGTGCCAGTGCACTCTCTGGATTCACTGAAGTGCATACCCAGTGGTGCCAGTGCACTCTGTGGACTCACTGTACTGCATCGCCAGTGGTGCCAGTGCACTCTCTGGACTCACTGCAGTGCATCCCCAGTGGTGCCAGTGCACTCTCTGCACTCACTGCACTGCATCCCCAGTGGTGACAGTGCACTCTCTGGATTCACTGCACTGCATCCCCAGTGGTGCTACTGCACTTTCTGGACTCACTGCACTGCATCCCCAAGGTGCCAGTGCACTCTCTGGACTCACTGCACTGCATCCCCAGTGGTGCCAATGCACTCTCTGGACTCACTGCACTGCATCCCCAGTGGTGCCAGTGCACTCTCTGGACTCACTGCACTGCATCACCAGTGGTGCCAGTGCACTCTCTGGACTCACTGCAGTGCATCCCCAGTGGTGCCACTGCACTCTCTGGACTCACTGCACTGCATCCCCACTGGTGCCAGTGCACTCTCTGGATTCACTGCACTGCATCCCCAGTGGTGCCAGTGCACTCTCTGGACTCACTGCAGTGCATCCCCAGTGGTGCTAGTACACTCTTGGACTCACTGCACTGCATCCCCAAGGTGCCAGTGCACTCTCTGGACTCACTGCACTGCATCCCCAGTGTTCCCAGTGCACTCTCTGGACTCACTGCACTGCATCCCCAGTGGTGCCAGTGCACTCTCTGGAAGCACTGCAGTGCATCCCCTGAGGTGCCAATGCACTTTCTGGACTCACTGCAGTGCATCTCCAGTGGTGCCAGTGCATTCTCTGGACTCACTGCAGTGCATCCCCAGTGGTGCCAGTGCACTCTCTGGACTCACTGCACTGCATCCCCAGTGGTGCCAGTGCACTCTCTGGACTCACTGCAGTGCATCCCCAGTGGTGCCTGTGCACTCCCTGGACTCACCGGGGTGCATCCCCAGAGGTGCCAGTGCACTCTCTGGACTCACTGCACTACATCCCCAGTGGTGCCAGTGCACTCTCTGGACTCACGGAACTGAATCCCCAGTGGTGCCAGTGCACTCTCTGGACTCACTGCACTAAAACCCCAGTGGTGCCTGTGAAGTCTCTGGACTCACTGCAGTGCATCCCCAGTGGTGCCAGTGCAATCTCAGGACTCACAGCAGTGCAGCTCCAGTTGGTGCCAGTGCACTCTCTGGACTCACTGCAGTGCATCCCCAGTGGTGCCAGTGCCCTCTGTGGACTCACTGCACTGCATCCCCAGTGGTGCCAGTGCACTCTCTGGAGACACCGCACTGCATCCCCAGTACTGCCAGTGCACTCTCTGAGCTCACTGCACTGCATCCCCAGTGGTGCCAGTGCACTCTCTTTACTCACTGCACTGCATCCCCAGTGGTGCCAGTGCACTCTCTGGACTCACTGCACTGCATCCCCAGTGGTGCCAGTGCACTCTCTGGACTCACTGCAGTGCATCCCCAGTGGTGCCAGTGCACTCTCTGGACTCACGGCAGTGCATCCCCAGTGGTGCCAGTGCACTCTCTGGACTCACTGCACTGCATCAACAGTGGTGCCAGTGCCCTCTCTGGACTCACTGCACTGCATCCCCAGTGGTGCCAGTGCAGTCTCTGTGTTAGTGTTGGGGAGAATCGAATGGATGTTTTACTAATGTCTCTTAGGTAATGGGACCTACAGTATAATTAAGCATTGCCAAATGTACTTACCTTATCAATTAATCTATGTATACTGGATACTTAGGGAGTACATTGAACAATCAAAAGAATCATTGAAGGGGAACCTTGGGAGGGAACAGGTACAACCTGACCTTGGAAAAGGGCCTGGAAATGATGAAATGAGTTGAAGCAGAACCAAAAAGCGGAGGGAGCATGCGTCGAGTAAGAAAGGTGAAAAGTTTAGCGGAGAGGAAGACTCCTTACTTCATCTGGACGACCACCTGGACGACCACCAGAGTGCGCCACGCATGTGCAAAGGGGAGGGGAGCTAATTAGAATGAAAAGCGAGGCTGCTGTTGCAACCTGTAATGAATATGTATACCTGACGCAATATTGTATGTATAAATAACGGCTGGGAAGTAACGGGACTTGAAGCCAGATTTGGGCACCTGCCCCGGCTTCCAGCGCTGAATAAAGCACCTTCATATAATCACTTGGTGATTATGTGGTTGCTAGGCTAACATCTGGACTCACTGCAGTGCATCCCCAGTGGTGCCAGTGCACTCTCTGGAGTCACTGCAGTGCATCCCCAGTGGTGCCAGTGCACTCTCTGGACTCACTGCAGTGCATCCCCAGTGGTGCCTGTGCACTCCCTGGACTCACTGCAGTGCATCCCCAGTGGTGCCAGTGCACTCTCTGGACTCACCGGGGTGCATCCCCAGAGGTGCCAGTGCACTCGCTGGACTCACTGCACTGCATCCCCAGTGGTGCCAGTGCACTCTCTGGACTCACTGCATTGCATCCCCAGTGGTGCCAGTGCACTGTCTAGACTCACTGCAGTGCATCCCCTGTGGTGCCATTGCACTCTCAGGACTCACTGCACTGCATCCCCAGTGGTGCCAGTGCACTCTCTGGACTCACTGCACTGCATCCCCATTGCTGACAGTGCCCTCTCTGGACTCAGTGCACTGCATCCCCAGTGGTGCCAGTTCACTCTCTGGACTCACTGCACTGCATCCCCAGTGGTGCCAGTGGCTCTCTGGACTCATTGCACTGCATCCCCAGTGGTGCCAGTGCACTCTCTGGACTCACTGCAGTGCATCCACGTTGGTGCCAGTGTACTCTCTTAACTCACTGCACTGCATCACCATTGGTGCCAGTGCACTCTCTGGACTCACTGCACTGCATCCCCAATGGTGCCACTGCACTCTCTGGACTCACTGCACTGCATCCCCAGTGGTGCCAGTGCACTCTCTGGACTCACTGCAGTGCATCCCTTGTGGTGCCAGTGCACTCTGCGGACTCACTGCACTGCATCCCCAGTGGTGCCAGTGCACTCTCTGGACTCACTGCACTGCATCCCCAGTGGTGCCAGAGCACTCTCTGGACTCACTGCACTGCATCCCCAGTGGTGACAGTGCACTCTCTGGACTCACTGCACTGCATCCCCAGTGGTGCCAGTGCACTCTCTGGACTCACTGCAGTGCATCCCCAGTGGTGCCACTGCACTCGCTGAAAACACCGGGGTGCAACCGCAGCGGTGCCAGTGCACTCTCTGCACTCACGGCAGTGCATCCCCAGTGGTGCCAGTGCACTCTCTGGACTCACTGCAATGTATCCCCCGTGGTGCCAGTGCACTCTGTGGACTCACTGCAGTGCATCCCCAGTTGTGCCAGTGCACTCTCTGGACTCACTGCAGTGCATCCCCAGTTGTGCCAGTGCACTCTCTGGACTCACTGCACTGCATCCCAGTGGTGCCAGTGCACTCTCTGGACTCACTGCAGTGCATCCCCAGTGGTGCCAGTGCACTCTCTGGACTCACTGCACTGCATCCCCAGTGGTGCCAGTGCACTCTCTGGACTCACTGCAGTGCATCGCCAGTGGTGCCAGTGCACTCTCTGTACTCACTGCACTGCATCCCCAGTGGTGCCAGTGCACTCTCTGCACTCACTGCAGTGCAACCCCAATGGTGCCAGTGCATTCTCTTTACTCACTGCACTGCATCCCCACTGGTGCCAGTGCACTCTCTGGACTCACTGCACTGCATCCCCAGTGGTGCCAGTGCACTCTCTGGACTCACTGCACTGCATCCCCAGTGGTGCCAGTGCTCTCTCTGGACTCACTGCACTGCATCCCCAGTGGTGCCAGTGCACTCTCTTTACTCACTGCACTGCATCCCCAGTGGTGCCAGTGCACTCTCTGGACTCACTGCACTGCATCCCCAGTGGTGCCAGTGCACTCTCTGGACTCACTGCACTGCATCCCCAGTGGTGCCAGTGCAATCTCTGGACTCACGGCAGTGCATCCCCAGTGGTGCCAGTGCACTCTCTGGACTCACTGCACTGCATCCCCAGTGGTGCCAGTGCACTCTCTGTACTCACTGCACTGCATCCCCAGTGGTGCCAGTGCACTCTCTGGACTTGCCGGGGTGCATCCCCAGTGGTGCCAGTGCACTCTCTGGACTCACTGCAGTGCATCCCCAGTGGTGCCAGTGCACTCTCTGGAATCACTGCATTCCCAGTGGTGCCAGGGCACTCTCTGGACTCACTGCACTGCATCCCCAGTGGTACCTGTGAAGTCTCTGGACTCACTGCAGTGCATCCCCAATGGTGCCAGTGCACTCTTTGGACTCACTGCACTGCATCCCCAGTGGTGCCACTGTACTCTCCGGACTCAGTGCACTGCATCCCCAGTGGTGCCAGTGCCCTCTGTGGACTCACTGCACTACAGCCCCAGTGGTGCCAGTGAACTCTCCGGACTCACTGCACTGCATCCCCACTGGTGCCAGTGCACTCTCTGGACTCACTGCAGTGCATCCACAGTGGTGCTAGTGCACTCTCTGGACTCACTGCAGTGCATCCCCAGTGGTGCTAGTGCACTCTCTGGACTCACTGCACTGCGTTGCCATTGGTGCCAGTGCACTCTCTGGACTCATTGCACTGCATCCCCAGTGGTGCCAGTGCACTCTCTGGACTCACTGCACTGCATCCCCAGTGGTGCCAGTGCACTCTCAGGAGTCAGTGCGCTGCATCCCCAGTGCTTCCAGTGCACTCTCTGGACTCACTGCACTGCAACTCCAGTGGTGCCAGTGCACTCTCTGGACTCACTGCACTGCATCCCCAGTGGTGCCAGTGCACTCTCTGGACTCACTGTACTGCATCCCAGGTGGTGCCAGTGCACTCTCTGGACTCACTGCACTGCATCCCCAGTGGTGCCAGTGCACTCTCTGGACTCACTGCACTGCAACTCCAGTGGTGCCAGTGCACTCTGTGGACTCACTGCAGTGCATCGCCAGTGGTGCCAGTGCACTCTCTGGACTCACTGCAGTGCATCGCCAGTGGTGCCAGTGCCCTCTCTGGACTCACTGCACTGCATCCCCAGTGGTGCCAGTGCAGCCTCTGTGTTAGTGTTGGGGAGAATCGAATGGATGTTTTACTAATGTCTCTTAGGTAATGGGACCTACAGTATAATTAAGCATTGCCAAATGTACTTACCTTATCAATTAATCTATGTATACTGGATACTTAGGGAGTACATTGAACAATCAAAAGAATCATTGAAGGGGAACCTTGGGAGGGAACAGGTACAACCTGACCTTGGATAAGGGCCTGGAAATGATGATATGAGTTGATGCAGAACCAAGAAGCAGAGGGAGCATGCGTCGAGTAAGAAAGGTGAAAAGTTTAGCGGAGAGGAAGACTCCTTACTTCATCTGGACGACCACCTGGACGACCACCGGAGTGCGCCACGCATGTGCTAAGGGGAGGGGAGCTAATTAGAATGAAAAGCGAGGCTGCTGTTGCAACCTGTAATGAATATGTATACCTGACGCAATATTGTATGTATAAATAACGGCTGGGAAGTAACGGGACTTGAAGCCAGATTTGGGCACCTGCCCCGGCTTCCAGCGCTGAATAAAGCACCTTCATATAATCACTTGGTGATTATGTGGTTGCTAGGCTAACATCTGGACTCACTGCAGTGCATCCCCAGTGGTGCCAGTGCACTCTCTGGAGTCACTGCAGTGCATCCCCAGTGGTGCCAGTGCACTCTCTGGACTCACTGCACTGCATCCCCAGTGGTGCCGGGGCACTCTCTGGACTCACCGGGGTGCATCCCCAGTGTTGCCAGTGCACTCTCTGGACTCACTGCAGTGCATCCCCAGTGGTGACAGTGCACTCTCTGGACTCACTGCGCTGCATCCCCAGTGGTGACAGTGCACTCTCTGGACTTGCCAGGGTGCATCCCCAGTGGTGCCATTGCACTCTCTGGACTCAGTGCACTGCATCCCCAGTGGTGCCAGTGCACTCTCTGGACTCACTGCACTGCATCCCCAGTGGTGCCAGTGCAATCTCTGGACTCACGGCAGTGCATCCCCAATCGTACCAGTGCACTCTCTGGACTCACTGCACTGCATCCCCAGTGATGCCACTGCAACCTCTGGTCTCACTGCAGCGCATCCCCAGTGGTACCAGTGCACTCTCTGGACTCACTGCACTTCATCCCCACTGGTGCCAGTGCACTCTCTGGACTCACTGCACTGCATCCCCAGTGGTGCCAGTGCACTCTCTGGACTCACTGCACTGCATCCCCAGTGGGGACAGTGCACTCTCTGGACTTGCCGGGGTGCATCCCCAGTGGTGCCAGTGCACTCTCTTTACTCACTGCACTGCATCCCCAGTGGTGCCAGTGCACTCTCTGGACTCACTGCACTGCATCCCCAGTGGTGCCAGTGCACTCTCTGGACTCACTGCAGTGCATTCCCAGTGGTGCCAGTGCACTCTCTGGAGTTACTGCACTGCATCCCCAGTGGTGCCAGTGGCTCTCTGGACTCATTGCACTGCATCCCCAGTGGTGCCAGTGCACTCTCTGGACTCACTGCAGTGCATCCACAGTGGTGCCAGTGTACTCTCTTAACTCACTGCACTGCATCACCATTGGTGCCAGTGCACTCTCTGGACTCACTGCACTGCATCCCCAATGGTGCCACTGCACTCTCTGGACTCACTGCACTGCATCCCCAGTGGTGCCAGTGCACTCTCTGGACTCACTGCAGTGCATCACTTGTGGTGCCAGTGCACTCTGTGGACTCACTGCACTGCATCCCCAGTGGTGCCAGTGCACTCTCTGGACTCACTGCACTGCATCCCCAGTGGTGCCAGAGCACTCTCTGGACTCACTGCACTGCATCCCCAGTGGTGACAGTGCACTCTCTGGACTCACTGTACTGCATCCCAGGTGGTGCCAGTGCACTCTCTGGAGTCACTGCACTGCATCCCCAGTGGTGCCAGTGCACTCTCTGGACTCACTGTACTGCAACTCCAGTGGTGCCAGTGCACTCTGTGGACTCACTGCAGTGCATCGCCAGTGGTGCCAGTGCACTCTCTGGACTCACTGCAGTGCATCGCCAGTGGTGCCAGTGCCCTCTCTGGACTCACTGCACTGCATCCCCAGTGGTGCCAGTGCAGCCTCTGTGTTAGTGTTGGGGAGAATCGAATGGATGTTTTACTAATGTCTCTTAGGTAATGGGACCTACAGTATAATTAAGCATTGCCAAATGTACTTACCTTATCAATTAATCTATGTATACTGGATACTTAGGGAGTACATTGAACAATCAAAAGAATCATTGAAGGGGAACCTTGGGAGGGAACAGGTACAACCTGACCTTGGATAATGGCCTGGAAATGATGATATGAGTTGATGCAGAACCAAGAAGCGGAGGGAGCATGCGTCGAGTAAGAAAGGTGAAAAGTTTAGCGGAGAGGAAGACTCCTTACTTCATCTGGACGACCACCTGGACGACCACCGGAGTGCGCCACGCATGTGCTAAGGGGAGGGGAGCTAATTAGAATGAAAAGCGAGGCTGCTGTTGCAACCTGTAATGAATATGTATACCTGACGCAATATTGTATGTATAAATAACAGCTGGGAAGTAACGGGACTTGAAGCCAGATTTGGGCACCTGCCCCGGCTTCCAGCGCTGAATAAAGCACCTTCATATAATCACTTGGTGATTATGTGGTTGCTAGGCTAACATCTGGACTCACTGCAGTGCATCCCCAGTGGTGCCAGTGCACTCTCTGGAGTCACTGCAGTGCATCCCCAGTGGTGCCAGTGCACTCTCTGGACTCACTGCACTGCATCCCCAGTGGTGCCGGGGCACTCTCTGGACTCACCGGGGTGCATCCCCAGTGTTGCCAGTGCACTCTCTGGACTCACTGCACTGCATCCCCAGTGGTGACAGTGCACTCTCTGGACTCACGGCAGTGCATCCCCAATCGTACCAGTGCACTCTCTGGACTCACTGCACTGCATCCCCACTGGTGCCAGTGCACTCTCTGGACTCACTGCACTGCATCCCCAGTGGTGCCAGTGCACTCTCTGGACTCACTGCACTGCATCCCCAGTGGGGACAGTGCACTCTCTGGACTTGCCGGGGTGCATCCCCAGTGGTGCCAGTGCACTCTCTTTACTCACTGCACTGCATCCCCAGTGGTGCCAGTGCACTCTCTGGACTCACTGCACTGCATCCCCAGTGGTGCCAGTGCACTCTCTGGACTCACTGCAGTGCATTCCCAGTGGTGCCAGTGCACTCTCTGGAGTTACTGCACTGCATCCCCAGTGGTGCCAGTGGCTCTCTGGACTCATTGCACTGCATCCCCAGTGGTGCCAGTGCACTCTCTGGACTCACTGCAGTGCATCCACAGTGGTGCCAGTGTACTCTCTTAACTCACTGCACTGCATCACCATTGGTGCCAGTGCACTCTCTGGACTCACTGCACTGCATCCCCAATGGTGCCACTGCACTCTCTGGACTCACTGCAGTGCATCCCCAGTGGTGCCAGTGCACTCTCTGGACTCACTGCAGTGCATCACTTGTGGTGCCAGTGCACTCTGTGGACTCACTGCACTGCATCCCCAGTGGTGCCAGTGCACTCTCTGTACTCACTGCACTGCATCCCCAGTGGTGCCAGAGCACTCTCTGGACTCACTGCACTGCATCCCCAGTGGTGACAGTGCACTCTCTGGACTCACTGTACTGCATCCCAGGTGGTGCCAGTGCACTCTCTGGAGTCACTGCACTGCATCCCCAGTGGTGCCAGTGCACTCTCTGGACTCACTGTACTGCAACTCCAGTGGTGCCAGTGCACTCTGTGGACTCACTGCAGTGCATCGCCAGTGGTGCCAGTGCACTCTCTGGACTCACTGCAGTGCATCGCCAGTGGTGCCAGTGCCCTCTCTGGACTCACTGCACTGCATCCCCAGTGGTGCCAGTGCAGCCTCTGTGTTAGTGTTGGGGAGAATCGAATGGATGTTTTACTAATGTCTCTTAGGTAATGGGACCTACAGTATAATTAAGCATTGCCAAATGTACTTACCTTATCAATTAATCTATGTATACTGGATACTTAGGGAGTACATTGAACAATCAAAAGAATCATTGAAGGGGAACCTTGGGAGGGAACAGGTACAACCTGACCTTGGATAATGGCCTGGAAATGATGATATGAGTTGATGCAGAACCAAGAAGCGGAGGGAGCATGCGTCGAGTAAGAAAGGTGAAAAGTTTAGCGGAGAGGAAGACTCCTTACTTCATCTGGACGACCACCTGGACGACCACCGGAGTGCGCCACGCATGTGCTAAGGGGAGGGGAGCTAATTAGAATGAAAAGCGAGGCTGCTGTTGCAACCTGTAATGAATATGTATACCTGACGCAATATTGTATGTATAAATAACAGCTGGGAAGTAACGGGACTTGAAGCCAGATTTGGGCACCTGCCCCGGCTTCCAGCGCTGAATAAAGCACCTTCATATAATCACTTGGTGATTATGTGGTTGCTAGGCTAACATCTGGACTCACTGCAGTGCATCCCCAGTGGTGCCAGTGCACTCTCTGGAGTCACTGCAGTGCATCCCCAGTGGTGCCAGTGCACTCTCTGGACTCACTGCACTGCATCCCCAGTGGTGCCGGGGCACTCTCTGGACTCACCGGGGTGCATCCCCAGTGTTGCCAGTGCACTCTCTGGACTCACTGCACTGCATCCCCAGTGGTGACAGTGCACTCTCTGGACTCACTGCGCTGCATCCCCAGTGGTGACAGTGCACTCTCTGGACTTGCCAGGGTGCATCCCCAGTGGTGCCAGTGCACTCTCTGGACTCAGTGCACTGCATCCCCAGTGGTGCCAGTTCACTCTCTGGACTCACTGCAGTGCATCCCCAGTGGTGCCAGTGCACTCTCTGGACTCACTGCAGTGCATCCCCAATCGTACCAGTGCACTCTCTGGACTCACTGCACTGCATCCCCAGTGATGCCACTGCAACCTCTGGTCTCACTGCAGCGCATCCCCAGTGGTACCAGTGCACTCTCTGGACTCACTGCACTTCGTCCCCACTGGTGCCAGTGCACTCTCTGGACTCACTGCACTGCATCCCCAGTGGTGCCAGTGCACTCTCTGGACTCACTGCACTGCATCCCCAGTGGGGACAGTGCACTCTCTGGACTCACTGCACTGCATCCCCACTGGTGCCAGTGCACTCTCTGGACTCACTGCAGTGCATTCCCAGTGGTGCCAGTGCACTCTCTGTACTCACTGCACTGCATCCCCAGTGGTGCCAGTTGCTCTCTGGACTCATTGCACTGCATCCCCAGTGGTGCCAGTGCACTCTCTGGACTCACTGCAGTGCATCCACAGTGGTGCCAGTGTACTCTCTTAACTCACTGCACTGCATCACCATTGGTGCCAGTGCACTCTCTGGACTCACTGCACTGCATCCCCAATGGTGCCACTGCACTCTCTGGACTCACTGCACTGCATCCCCAGTGGTGCCAGTGCACTCTCTGGACTCACTGCAGTGCATCCCTTGTGGTGCCAGTGCACTCTGTGGACTCACTGCACTGCATCCCCAGTGGTGCCAGTGCACTCTCTGGACTCACTGCACTGCATCCCCAGTGGTGCCAGAGCACTCTCTGGACTCACTGCACTGCATCCCCAGTGGTGACAGTGCACTCTCTGGACTCACTGCACTGCATCCCCAGTGGTGCCAGTGCACTCTCTGGACTCACTGCAGTGCATCCCCAGTGGTGCCACTGCACTCTCTGAAAACACCGGGGTGCAACCGCAGCGGTGCCAGTGCACTCTCTGCACTCACGGCAGTGCATCCCCAGTGGTGCCAGTGCACTCTCTGGACTCACTGCAATTGGTCCCCTGTGGTGCCAGTGCACTCTGTGGACTCAGTGCACTGCATCCCAATGGTGCCAGTGCACTCTCTGGACTCACTGCACTGCATCCCAGTGGTGCCAGTGCACTCTCTGGACTCACTGCAGTGCATTCCCAGTGGTGCCAGTGCACTCTCTGGACTCACTGCACTGCATCCCCAGTGGTGCCAGTGCACTCTCTGGACTCACTGCAGTGCATCCCCAGTGGTGCCAGTGCACTCTCTGTACTCACTGCACTGCATCCCCAGTGGTGCTAGTGCACTCTCTGGACTGACTGCAGTGCAACCCCAATGGTGCCAGTGCATTCTCTTTACTCACTGCACTGCATCCCCACTGGTGCCAGTGCACTCTCTGGACTCACTGCACTGCATCCCCAGTGGTGCCAGTGCACTCTCTTTACTCACTGCACTGCATCCCCAGTGGTGCCAGTGCACTCTCTGGACTCACTGCACTGCATCCCCAGTGGTGCCAGTGCACTCTATGGACTCACTGCACTGCATCCCCAGTGGTGCCAGTGCAATCTCTGGACTCACGGCAGTGCATCCCCAGTGGTGCCAGTGCACTCTCTGGACTCACTGCACTGCATCCCCAGTGGTGCCAGTGCACTCTCTGTACTCACTGCACTGCATCCCCAGTGGTGCCAGTGCACTCTCTGGACTTGCCGGGGTGCATCCCCAGTGGTGCCAGTGCACTCTCTGGACTCACTGCAGTGCATCCCCAGTGGTGCCAGTGCACTCTCTGGAATCACTGCATTCCCAGTGGTGCCAGGGCACTCTCTGGACTCACTGCACTGCATCCCCAGTGGTACCTGTGAAGTCTCTGGACTCACTGCAGTGCATCTCCAATGGTGCCAGTGCACTCTTTGGACTCACTGCACTGCATCCCCAGTGGTGCCACTGTACTCTCCGGACTCAGTGCACTGCATCCCCAGTGGTGCCAGTGCCCTCTGTGGACTCTCTGCACTACATCCCCAGTGGTGCCAGTGAACTCTCTGGACTCACTGCACTGCATCCCCACTGGTGCCAGTGCACTCTCTGGACTCACGGCAGTGCATCCCCAGTGGTGCTAGTGCACTCTCTGGAGTCACTGCACTGCGTTGCCATTGGTGCCAGTGCACTCTCTGGACTCATTGCACTGCATCCCCAGTGGTGCCAGTGCACTCTCTGGACTCACTGCACTGCATCCCCAGTGGTGCCAGTGCACTCTCAGGAGTCACTGCGCTTCATCCCCAGTGGTTCCAGTGCACTCTCTGGACTCACTGCACTGCAACTCCAGTGGTGCCAGTGCACTCTGTGGACTCACTGCACTGCATCCCCAGTGGTGCCAGTGCACTCTCTGGACTCACAGTACTGCATCCCAGGTGGTGCCAGTGCACTCTCTGGACTCACTGCACTGCATCCCCAGTGGTGCCAGTGCACTCTCTGGACTCACTGCACTGCAACTCCAGTGGTGCCAGTGCACTCTGTGGACTCACTGCAGTGCATCGCCAGTGGTGCCAGTGCACTCTCTGGACTCACTGCAGTGCATCGCCAGTGGTGCCAGTGCCCTCTCTGGACTCACTGCACTGCATCCCCAGTGGTGCCAGTGCAGTCTCTGTGTTAGTGTTGGGGAGAATCGAATGGATGTTTTACTAATGTCTCTTAGGAATGGGACCTACAGTATAATTAAGCATTGCCAAATGTACTTACCTTATCAATTAATCTATGTATACTGGATACTTAGGGAGTACATTGAACAATCAAAAGAATCATTGAAGGGGAACCTTGGGAGGGAACAGGTACAACCTGACCTTGGATAAGGGCCTGGAAATGATGAAATGAGTTGAAGCAGAACCAAGAAGCGGAGGGAGCATGCGTCGAGTAAGAAAGGTGAAAAGTTTAGCGGAGAGGAAGACTCCTTACTTCATCTGGACGACCACCTGGACGACCACCGGAGTGCGCCACGCATGTGCTAAGGGGAGGGGAGCTAATTAGAATGAAAAGCGAGGCTGCTGTTGCAACCTGTAATGAATATGTATACCTGACGCAATATTGTATGTATAAATAACGGCTGGGAAGTAACGGGACTTGAAGCCAGATTTGGGCACCTGCCCCGGCTTCCAGCGCTGAATAAAGCACCTTCATATAATCACTTGGTGATTATGTGGTTGCTAGGCTAACATCTGGACTCACTGCAGTGCATCCTCAGTGGTGCCAGTGCACTCTCTGGAGTCACTGCAGTGCATCCCCAGTGGTGCCAGTGCACTCTCTGGACTCACTGCACTGCATCCCCAGTGGTGCCGGGGCACTCTCTGGACTCACCGGGGTGCATCCCCAGTGTTGCCAGTGCACTCTCTGGACTCACTGCACTGCATCCCCAGTGGTGCCAGTGCACTCTCTGGACTCACTGCACTGCATCCCCAGTGGTGACAGTGCACTCTCTGGACTTGCCAGGGTGCATCCCCAGTGGTGCCAGTGCACTCTCTGGACTCAGTGCACTGCATCCCCAGTGGTGCCAGTGCACTCTCTGGACTCACTGCAGTGCATCCCCAGTGGTGCCAGTGCACTCTCTGGACTCACTGCAGTGCATCCCCAATCGTACCAGTGCACTCTCTGGACTCACTGCACTGCATCCCCAGTGATGCCACTGCAACCTCTGGTCTCACTGCAGCGCATCCCCAGTGGTGCCAGTGCACTCTCTGGACTCACTGCACTGCATCCCCACTGGTGCCAGTGCACTCTCTGGACTCACTGCACTGCATCCCCAGTGGTGCCAGTGCACTCTCTGGACTCACTGCACTGCATCCCCAGTGGTGCCAGTGCACTCTCTGGACTTGCCGGGGTGCATCCCCAGTGGTGCCAGTGCACTCTCTGGACTTGCCGGGGTGCATCCCCAGTGGTGCCAGTGCACTCTCTGGACTCACTGCAGTGCATCCCCAGTGGTGCCAGTGCACTCTCTGGAATCACTACATTCCCAGTGGTGCCAGGGCACTCTCTGGACTCACTGCACTGCATCCACAGTGGTACCTGTGAAGTCTCTGGACTCACTGCAGTGCATCCCCAATGGTGCCAGTGCACTCTTTGGACTCACTGCACTGCATCCCCAGTGGTGCCACTGTACTCTCCGGACTCACTGCACTGCATCCCCAGTGGTGCCAGTGCCCTCTGTGGACTCACTGCACTACATCCCCAGTGGTGCCAGTGAACTCTCTGGACTCACTGCACTGCATCCCCAGTGGTGCCAGTGCACTCTCTGCACTCACTGCACTGCATCCCCAGTGGTGCTAGTGGACTCTCTGGACTCACTGCAGTGCATCCCCAGTGGTGCTAGTGCACTCTCTGGACTCACTGCACTGCGTTGCCATTGGTGCCAGTGCACTGTCTGGACTCATTGCACTGCATCCCCAGTGGTGCCAGTGCACTCTCTGGACTCACTGCACTGCATCCCCAGTGGTGCCAGTGCACTCTCAGGAGTCACTGCGCTGCATCCCCAGTGGTTCCAGTGCACTCTCTGGACTCACTGCACTGCAACTCCAGTGGTGCCAGTGCACTCTCTGGACTCACTGCACTGCATCCCCAGTGGTGCCAGTGCACTCTCTGGACTCACTGCACTGCAACTCCAGTGGTGCCAGTGCACTCTGTGGACTCACTGCAGTGCATCGCCAGTGGTGCCAGTGCACTCTCTGGACTCACTGCAGTGCATCGCCAGTGGTGCCAGTGCCCTCTCTTGACTCACTGCACTGCATCCCCAGTGGTGCCAGTGCAGTCTCTGTTTTAGTGTTGGGGAGAATCGAATGGATGTTTTACTAATGTCTCTTAGGTAATGGGACCTACAGTATAATTAAGCATTGCCAAATGTACTTACCTTATCAATTAATCTATGTATACTGGATACTTAGGGAGTACATTGAACAATCAAAAGAATCATTGAAGGGGAACCTTGGGAGGGAACAGGTACAACCTGACCTTGGATAAGGGCCTGGAAATGATGAAATGAGTTGAAGCAGAACCAAGAAGCGGAGGGAGCATGCGTCGAGTAAGAAAGGTGAAAAGTTTAGCGGAGAGGAAGACTCCTTACTTCATCTGGACGACCACCTGGACGACCACCGGAGTGCGCCACGCATGTGCTAAGGGGAGGGGAGCTAATTAGAATGAAAAGCGAGGCTGCTGTTGCAACCTGTAATGAATATGTATACCTGACGCAATATTGTATGTATAAATAACGGCTGGGAAGTAACGGGACTTGAAGCCAGATTTGGGCACCTGCCCCGGCTTCCAGCGCTGAATAAAGCACCTTCATATAATCACTTGGTGATTATGTGGTTGCTAGGCTAACATCTGGACTCACTGCAGTGCATCCCCAGTGGTGCCAGTGCACTCTCTGGAGTCACTGCAGTGCATCCCCAGTGGTGCCAGTGCACTCTCTGGACTCACTGCACTGCATCGCCAGTGGTGCCGGGGCACTCTCTGGACTCACCGGGGTGCATCCCCAGTGTTGCCAGTGCACTCTCTGGACTCACTGCAGTGCATCCCCAGTGGTGCCAGTGCACTCTCTGGACTCACTGCAGTGCATCCCCAGTGGTGCCAGTGCACTCTCTGGACTCACTGCAGTGCATCCCCAATCGTACCAGTGCACTCTCTGGACTCACTGCACTGCATCCCCAGTGATGCCACTGCAACCTCTGGTCTCACTGCAGCGCATCCCCAGTGGTGCCAGTGCACTCTCTGGACTCACTGCACTGCATCCCCACTGGTGCCAGTGCACTCTCTGGACTCACTGCACTGCATCCCCAGTGGTGCCAGTGCACTCTCTGGACTCACTGCACTGCATCCCCAGTGGTGCCAGTGCACTCTCTGTACTCACTGAACTGCATCCCCAGTGGTGCCAGTGCACTCTCTGGACTCACTGCAGTGCATCCCCAGTAGTGCCAGTGCCCTCTCTGGAATCACTACATTCCCAGTGGTGCCAGGGCACTCTCTGGACTCACTGCACTGCATCCCCAGTGGTACCTGTGAAGTCTCTGGACTCACTGCAGTGCATCCCCAATGGTGCCAGTGCACTCTTTGGACTCACTGCACTGCATCCCCAGTGGTGCCACTGTACTCTCCGGACTCACTGCACTGCATCCCCAGTGGTGCCAGTGCCCTCTGTGGACTCACTGCACTAAATCCCCAGTGGTGCCAGTGAACTCTCTGGACTCACTGCACTGCATCCCCAGTGGTGCCAGTGCACTCTCTGGACTCACTGCAGTGCATCCCCAGTGGTGCTAGTGGACTCTCTGGACTCACTGCAGTGCATCCCCAGTGGTGCTAGTGCACTCTCTGGACTCACTGCACTGCGTTGCCATTGGTGCCAGTGCACTGTCTGGACTCATTGCACTGCATCCCCAGTGGTGCCAGTGCACTGTCTGGACTCACTGCACTGCATCCCCAGTGGTGCCAGTGCACTCTCAGGAGTCACTGCGCTGCATCCCCAGTGGTTCCAGTGCACTCTCTGGACTCACTGCACTGCAACTCCAGTGGTGCCAGTGCACTCTCTGGACTCACTGCACTGCATCCCCAGTGGTGCCAGTGCACTCTCTGGACTCACTGCACTGCAACTCCAGTGGTGCCAGTGCACTCTGTGGACTCACTGCAGTGCATCGCCAGTGGTGCCAGTGCACTCTCTGGACTCACTGCAGTGCATCGCCAGTGGTGCCAGTGCCCTCTCTGGACTCACTGCACTGCATCCCCAGTGGTGCCAGTGCAGTCTCTGTTTTAGTGTTGGGGAGAATCGAATGGATGTTTTACTAATGTCTCTTAGGTAATGGGACCTACAGTATAATTAAGCATTGCCAAATGTACTTACCTTATCAATTAATCTATGTATACTGGATACTTAGGGAGTACATTGAACAATCAAAAGAATCATTGAAGGGGAACCTTGGGAGGGAACAGGTACAACCTGACCTTGGATAAGGGCCTGGAAATGATGAAATGAGTTGAAGCAGAACCAAGAAGCGGAGGGAGCATGCGTCGAGTAAGAAAGGTGAAAAGTTTAGCGGAGAGGAAGACTCCTTACTTCATCTGGACGACCACCTGGACGACCACCGGAGTGCGCCACGCATGTGCTAAGGGGAGGGGAGCTAATTAGAATGAAAAGCGAGGCTGCTGTTGCAACCTGTAATGAATATGTATACCTGACGCAATATTGTATGTATAAATAACGGCTGGGAAGTAACGGGACTTGAAGCCAGATTTGGGCACCTGCCCCGGCTTCCAGCGCTGAATAAAGCACCTTCATATAATCACTTGGTGATTATGTGGTTGCTAGGCTAACATCTGGACTCACTGCAGTGCATCCCCAGTGGTGCCAGTGCACTCTCTGGAGTCACTGCAGTGCATCCCCAGTGGTGCCAGTGCACTCTCTGGACTCACTGCACTGCATCGCCAGTGGTGCCGGGGCACTCTCTGGACTCACCGGGGTGCATCCCCAGTGGTGCCAGTGCACTCTCTGGACTCACTGCAGTGCATCCCCAGTGGTGCCAGTGCACTCTCTGGACTCACTGCGCTGCATCCCCAGTGGTGACAGTGCACTCTCTGGACTTGCCAGGGTGCATCCCCAGTGGTGCCAGTGCACTCTCTGGACTCAGTGCACTGCATCCCCAGTGGTGCCAGTGCACTCTCTGGACTCACTGCAGTGCATCCCCAGTGGTGCCAGTGCACTCTCTGGACTCACTGCAGTGCATCCCCAATCGTACCAGTGCACTCTCTGGACTCACTGCACTGCATCCCCAGTGATGCCACTGCAACCTCTGGTCTCACTGAAGCGCATCCCCAGTGGTGCCAGTGCACTCTCTGGACTCACTGCACTGCATCCCCACTGGTGCCAGTGCACTCTCTGGACTCACTGCACTGCATCCCCAGTGGTGCCAGTGCACTCTCTGGACTCACTGCACTGCATCCCCAGTGGTGCCAGTGCACTCTCTGTACTCACTGCACTGCATCCCCAGTGGTGCCAGTGCACTCTCTGGACTTGCCGGGGTGCATCCCCAGTGGTGCCAGTGCACTCTCTGGACTCACTGCAGTGCATCCCCAGTGGTGCCAGTGCACTCTCTGGAATCACTACATTCCCAGTGGTGCCAGGGCACTCTCTGGACTCACTGCACTGCATCCCCAGTGGTACCTGTGAAGTCTCTGGACTCACTGCAGTGCATCCCCAATGGTGCCAGTGCACTCTTTGGACTCACTGCACTGCATCCCCAGTGGTGCCACTGTACTCTCCGGACTCACTGCACTGCATCCCCAGTGGTGCCAGTGCCCTCTGTGGACTCACTGCACTAAATCCCCAGTGGTGCCAGTGAACTCTCTGGACTCACTGCACTGCATCCCCAGTGGTGCCAGTGCACTCTCTGGACTCACTGCAGTGCATCCCCAGTGGTGCTAGTGGACTCTCTGGACTCACTGCAGTGCATCCCCAGTGGTGCTAGTGCACTCTCTGGACTCACTGCACTGCGTTGCCATTGGTGCCAGTGCACTGTCTGGACTCATTGCACTGCATCTCCAGTGGTGCCAGTGCACTCTCTGGACTCACTGCACTGCATCCCCAGTGGTGCCAGTGCACTCTCAGGAGTCACTGCGCTGCATCCCCAGTGGTGCCAGTGCACTCTCTGGACTCACTGCACTGCAACTCCAGTGGTGCCAGTGCACTCTGCGGACTCACTGCACTGCATCCCCAGTGGTGCCAGTGCACTCTCAGGAGTCACTGCGCTGCATCCCCAGTGGTTCCAGTGCACTCTCTGGACTCATTGCACTGCAACTCCAGTGGTGCCAGTGCACTCTGTGGACTCACTGCACTGCATCCCCAGTGGTGCCAGTGCACTCTCTGTACTCACTGTACTGCATCCCAGGTGGTGCCAGTGCACTCTCTGGACTCACTGCAGTGCATCGCCAGTGGTGCCAGTGCACTCTCTGGACTCACTGAACTGCATCCACAGTGGTGCAATGTTCACTCTCAGGACTCACTGCACTGCATCCCCAGAGATGCCAGTGCACTCTCTGGACTCACTGCACTGCATCCCCAGTGGTGAGAGTGCACTCTCTGGACTTGCCGGGGTGCATCCCCAGTGGTGCCAGTGCACTCTCTGGAGTCACCGGGGTGCATCCCCAGAGGTGCCAGTGCACTCTCTGGACTCACTGCACTACATCCCCAATGGTGCCTGTTCACTCTCTGGACTAACTGAACTGAATCCCCAGTAGTGCCAGTGTACTCTCTGGACTCACTGTACTGCATCCCCAGTGGTGCCTGTGAAATCTCTGGACTCACTGCAGTGCATCCCCAGTGGTGCCAGTGCAATCTCAGGACTCACAGCAGTGCAGCTCCAGTTGGTTCCAGTGCACTCTCTGGACACACTGCACTGCATCCCCAGTGGTGCCAGTTCACTCTCTGGTCTCACTGCAGTGCATCCCCAGTGGTGCCAGTGGCTCTCAGAACTCATTGCACTGCATCACCAGTGGTGCCAGTGCACTCTCTGGACTCACTGCAGTGCATCCACAGTGGTGCCAGTGTACTCTCTTAACTCACTGCACTGCATCCCCAGTGGTGCCAGTGCACTCTCTGGACTCACTGCAGTGCATCCCCAGTGGTGCCAGTGCACTCTCTGGACTCACTGCGCTGCATCCCCAAGGTGCCAGTGCACTCTCTGCACTCACGGCAGTGCATCCCCAGTGGTGCCAGTGCACTCTCTGGACTCACTGCACTGTATCCCCTTTGGTGCCAGTGCACTCTGTGGACTCACTGCACTGCATCCCAGTGGTGCCAGTGCACTCTCTGGACTCACTGCAGTGCATCCCCAGTGGTGCCAGTACACTCTCTGGACTCACTGCAGTGCATCCCAGTGGTGCCAGTGCACTCTCTGGACTCACTGCACTGCGTTGCCATTGGTGCCAGTGCACTCTCTGGACTCATTGCACTGCATCCCCAGTGGTGCCAGTGCACTCTCTGGACTCACTGCACTGCATCCCCAGTGGTGCCAGTGCACTCTCTGGACTCACTGCACTGCAACTCCAGTGGTGCCAGTGCACTCTGTGGACTCACTGCAGTGCATCGCCAGTGGTGCCAGTGCACTCTCTGGACTCACTGCAGTGCATCGCCAGTGGTGCCAGTGCCCTCTCTGGACTCACTGCACTGCATCCCCAGTGGTGCCAGTGCAGTCTCTGTTTTAGTGTTGGGGAGAATCGAATGGATGTTTTACTAATGTCTCTTAGGTAATGGGACCTACAGTATAATTAAGCATTGCCAAATGTACTTACCTTATCAATTAATCTATGTATATTGGATACTTAGGGAGTACATTGAACAATCAAAAGAATCATTGAAGGGGAACCTTGGGAGGGAACAGGTACAACCTGACCTTGGATAAGGGCCTGGAAATGATGAAATGAGTTGAAGCAGAACCAAGAAGCGGAGGGAGCATGCGTCGAGTAAGAAAGGTGAAAAGTTTAGCGGAGAGGAAGACTCCTTACTTCATCTGGACGACCACCTGGACGACCACCGGAGTGCGCCACGCATGTGCTAAGGGGAGGGGAGCTAATTAGAATGAAAAGCGAGGCTGCTGTTGCAACCTGTAATGAATATGTATACCTGACGCAATATTGTATGTATAAATAACGGCTGGGAAGTAACGGGACTTGAAGCCAGATTTGGGCACCTGCCCCGGCTTCCAGCGCTGAATAAAGCAACTTCATATAATCACTTGGTGATTATGTGGTTGCTAGGCTAACATCTGGACTCACTGCAGTGCATCCCCAGTGGTGCCAGTGCACTCTCTGGAGTCACTGCAGTGCATCCCCAGTGGTGCCAATGCACTCTCTGGACTCACTGCAGTGCATCCCCAGTGGTGCCACTGGACTCCCTGGACTCACTGCAGTGCATCCCCAGTGGTGCCAGTGCACTCTCTGGACTCACCGGGGTGCATCCCCAGTGTTGCCAGTGCACTCTCTGGACTCACTGCACTGCATCCCCAGTGGTGCCAGTGCACTCTCTGGACTCACTGCACTGCATCCCCAGTGGTGCCAGTGCACTCTCTGGACTCACTGCAGTGCATCCCCAATCGTACCAGTGCACTCTCTGGACTCACTGCACTGCATCCCCAGTGATGCCACTGCAACCTCTGGTCTCACTGCAGCGCATCCCCAGTGGTGCCAGTGCACTCTCTGGACTCACTGCACTGCATCCCCAGTGGTGCCAGTGCACTCTCTGGACTCACTGCACTGCAACTCCAGTGGTGCCAGTGCACTCTGTGGACTCACTGCAGTGCATCGCCAGTGGTGCCAGTGCACTCTCTGGACTCACTGCAGTGCATCGCCAGTGGTGCCAGTGCCCTCTCTGGACTCACTGCACTGCATCCCCAGTGGTGCCAGTGCAGCCTCTGTGTTAGTGTTGGGGAGAATCGAATGGATGTTTTACTAATGTCTCTTAGGTAATGGGACCTACAGTATAATTAAGCATTGCCAAATGTACTTACCTTATCAATTAATCTATGTATACTGGATACTTAGGGAGTACATTGAACAATCAAAAGAATCATTGAAGGGGAACCTTGGGAGGGAACAGGTACAACCTGACCTTGGATAAGGGCCTGGAAATGGTGATATGAGTTGATGCAGAACCAAGAAGCGGAGGGAGCATGCGTCGAGTAAGAAAGGTGAAAAGTTTAGCGGAGAGGAAGACTCCTTACTTCATCTGGACGACCACCTGGACGACCACCGGAGTGCGCCACGCATGTGCTAAGGGGAGGGGAGCTAATTAGAATGAAAAGCGAGGCTGCTGTTGCAACCTGTAATGAATATGTATACCTGACGCAATATTGTATGTATAAATAACGGCTGGGAAGTAACGGGACTTGAAGCCAGATTTGGGCACCTGCCCCGGCTTCCAGCGCTGAATAAAGCACCTTCATATAATCACTTGGTGATTATGTGGTTGCTAGGCTAACATCTGGACTCACTGCAGTGCATCCCCAGTGGTGCCAGTGCACTCTCTGGAGTCACTGCAGTGCATCCCCAGTGGTGCCAGTGCACTCTCTGGACTCACTGCACTGCATCCCCAGTGGTGCCGGGGCACTCTCTGGACTCACCGGGGTGCATCCCCAGTGTTGCCAGTGCACTCTCTGGACTCACTGCAGTGCATCCCCAGTGGTGACAGTGCACTCTCTGGACTCACTGCGCTGCATCCCCAGTGGTGACAGTGCACTCTCTGGACTTGCCAGGGTGCATCCCCAGTGGTGCCATTGCACTCTCTGGACTCAGTGCACTGCATCCCCAGTGGTGCCAGTTCACTCTCTGGACTCACTGCACTGCATCCCCAGTGGTGCCAGTGCAATCTCTGGACTCACGGCAGTGCATCCCCAATCGTACCAGTGCACTCTCTGGACTCACTGCACTGCATCCCCAGTGATGCCACTGCAACCTCTGGTCTCACTGCAGCGCATCCCCAGTGGTACCAGTGCACTCTCTGGACTCACTGCACTTCATCCCCACTGGTGCCAGTGCACTCTCTGGACTCACTGCACTGCATCCCCAGTGGTGCCAGTGCACTCTCTGGAGTCACTGCACTGCATCCCCAGTGGGGACAGTGCACTCTCTGGACTTGCCGGGGTGCATCCCCAGTGGTGCCAGTGCACTCTCTGGAGTCACTGCAGTGCATCCCCAGTGGTGCCAGTGCACTCTCTGGACTCACTGCACTGCATCCCCAGTGGTGCCAGTGCACTCTCTGGACTCACTGCAGTGCATTCCCAGTGGTGCCAGTGCACTCTCTGTACTCACTGCACTGCATCCCCAGTGGTGCCAGTGGCTCTCTGGACTCATTGCACTGCATCCCCAGTGGTGCCAGTGCACTCTCTGGACTCACTGCAGTGCATCCACAGTGGTGCCAGTGTACTCTCTTAACTCACTGCACTGCATCACCATTGGTGCCAGTGCACTCTCTGGACTCACTGCACTGCATCCCCAATGGTGCCACTGCACTCTCTGGACTCACTGCACTGCATCCCCAGTGGTGCCAGTGCACTCTCTGGACTCACTGCAGTGCATCACTTGTGGTGCCAGTGCACTCTGTGGACTCACTGCACTGCATCCCCAGTGGTGCCAGTGCACTCTCTGGACTCACTGCACTGCATCCCCAGTGGTGCCAGAGCACTCTCTGGACTCACTGCACTGCATCCCCAGTGGTGACAGTGCACTCTCTGGACTCACTGTACTGCATCCCAGGTGGTGCCCGTGCACTCTCTGGAGTCACTGCATTGCATCCCCAGTGGTGCCAGTGCACTCTCTGGACTCACTGCACTGCAACTCCAGTGGTGCCAGTGCACTCTGTGGACTCACTGCAGTGCATCGCCAGTGGTGCCAGTGCACTCTCTGGACTCACTGCAGTGCATCGCCAGTGGTGCCAGTGCCCTCTCTGGACTCACTGCACTGCATCCCCAGTGGTGCCAGTGCAGCCTCTGTGTTAGTGTTGGGGAGAATCGAATGGATGTTTTACTAATGTCTCTTAGGTAATGGGACCTACAGTATAATTAAGCATTGCCAAATGTACTTACCTTATCAATTAATCTATGTATACTGGATACTTAGGGAGTACATTGAACAATCAAAAGAATCATTGAAGGGGAACCTTGGGAGGGAACAGGTACAACCTGACCTTGGATAAGGGCCTGGAAATGATGATATGAGTTGATGCAGAACCAAGAAGCGGAGGGAGCATGCGTCGAGTAAGAAAGGTGAAAAGTTTAGCGGAGAGGAAGACTCCTTACTTCATCTGGACGACCACCTGGACGACCACCGGAGTGCGCCACGCATGTGCTAAGGGGAGGGGAGCTAATTAGAATGAAAAGCGAGGCTGCTGTTGCAACCTGTAATGAATATGTATACCTGACGCAATATTGTATGTATAAATAACGGCTGGGAAGTAACGGGACTTGAAGCCAGATTTGGGCACCTGCCCCGGCTTCCAGCGCTGAATAAAGCACCTTCATATAATCACTTGGTGATTATGTGGTTGCTAGGCTAACATCTGGACTCACTGCAGTGCATCCCCAGTGGTGCCAGTGCACTCTCTGGAGTCACTGCAGTGCATCCCCAGTGGTGCCAGTGCACTCTCTGGACTCACTGCACTGCATCGCCAGTGGTGCCGGGGCACTCTCTGGACTCACCGGGGTGCATCCCCAGTGTTGCCAGTGCACTCTCTGGACTCACTGCACTGCATCCCCAGTGGTGACAGTGCACTCTCTGGACTCACTGCGCTGCATCCCCAGTGGTGACAGTGCACTCTCTGGACTTGCCAGGGTGCATCCCCAGTGGTGCCAGTGCACTCTCTGGACTCAGTGCACTGCATCCCCAGTGGTGCCAGTTCACTCTCTGGACTCACTGCAGTGCATCCCCAGTGGTGCCAGTGCACTCTCTGGACTCACTGCAGTGCATCCCCAATCGTACCAGTGCACTCTCTGGACTCACTGCACTGCATCCCCAGTGATGCCACTGCAACCTCTGGTCTCACTGCAGCGCATCCCCAGTGGTACCAGTGCACTCTCTGAACTCACTGCACTTCGTCCCCACTGGTGCCAGTGCACTCTCTGGACTCACTGCACTGCATCCCCAGTGGTGCCAGTGCACTCTCTGGACTCACTGCACTGCATCCCCAGTGGGGACAGTGCACTCTCTGGACTTGCCGGGGTGCATCCCCAGTGGTGCCAGTGCACTCTCTTTACTCACTGTACTGCATCCCCAGTGGTGCCAGTGCACTCTCTGGACTCACTGCAGTGCATCCCCAGTGGTGCCAGTGCACTCTCTGGACTCACTGCAGTGCATCCCCATTGGTGCCAGTGCACTCTCTGGACTCACTGCAGTGCATTCCCAGTGGTGCCAGTGCACTCTCTGTACTCACTGCACTGCATCCCCAGTGGTGCCAGTTGCTCTCTGGACTCATTGCACTGCATCCCCAGTGGTGCCAGTGCACTCTCTGGACTCACTGCAGTGCATCCACAGTGGTGCCAGTGTACTCTCTTAACTCACTGCACTGCATCACCATTGGTGCCAGTGCACTCTCTGGACTCACTGCACTGCATCCCCAATGGTGCCACTGCACTCTCTGGACTCACTGCACTGCATCCCCAGTGGTGCCAGTGCACTCTCTGGACTCACTGCAGTGCATCCCTTGTGGTGCCAGTGCACTCTGTGGACTCACTGCACTGCATCCCCAGTGGTGCCAGAGCACTCTCTGGACTCACTGCACTGCATCCCCAGTGGTGCCAGAGCACTCTCTGGACTCACTGCACTGCATCCCCAGTGGTGACAGTGCACTCTCTGGACTCACTGCACTGCATCCCCAGTGGTGCCAGTGCACTCTCTGGACTCACTGCAGTGCATCCCCAGTGGTGCCACTGCACTCTCTGAAAACACCGGGGTGCAACCGCAGCGGTGCCAGTGCACTCTCTGCACTCACGGCAGTGCATCCCCAGTGGTGCCAGTGCACTCTCTGGACTCACTGCAATTGGTCCCCTGTGGTGCCAGTGCACTCTGTGGACTCAGTGCACTGCATCCCAATGGTGCCAGTGCACTCTCTGGACTCACTGCAGTGCATCCCCAGTGGTGCCAGTGCACTCTCTGGACTCACTGCACTGCATCCCAGTGGTGCCAGTGCACTCTCTGGACTCACTGCAGTGCATTCCCAGTGGTGCCAGTGCACTCTCTGGACTCACTGCACTGCATCCCCAGTGGTGCCAGTGCACTCTCTGGACTCACTGCACTGCATCCCCAGTGGTGCCAGTGCACTCTCTGTACTCACTGCACTGCATCCACAGTGGTGCTAGTGCACTCTCTGGACTCACTGCAGTGCAACCCCAATGGTGCCAGTGCATTCTCTTTACTCACTGCACTGCATCCCCACCGGTGCCAGTGCACTCTCTGGACTCACTGCACTGCATCCCCAGTGGTGCCAGTGCACTCTCTTTACTCACTGCACTGCATCCCCAGTGGTGCCAGTGCACTCTCTGGACTCACTGCACTGCATCCCCAGTGGTGCCAGTGCACTCTCTGGACTCACTGCACTGCATCCCCAGTGGTGCCAGTGCAATCTCTGGACTCACGGCAGTGCATCCCCAGTGGTGCCAGTGCACTCTCTGGACTCACTGCACTGCATCCCCAGTGGTGCCAGTGCACTCTCTGTACTCACTGCACTGCATCCCCAGTGGTGCCAGTGCACTCTCTGGACTTGCCGGGGTGCATCCCCAGTGGTGCCAGTGCACTCTCTGGACTCACTGCAGTGCATCCCCAGTGGTGCCAGTGCACTCTCTGGAATCACTGCATTCCCAGTGGTGCCAGGGCACTCTCTGGACTCACTGCACTGCATCCCCAGTGGTACCTGTGAAGTCTCTGGACTCACTGCAGTGCATCTCCAATGGTGCCAGTGCACTCTTTGGACTCACTGCACTGCATCCCCAGTGGTGCCACTGTACTCTCCGGACTCAGTGCACTGCATCCCCAGTGGTGCCAGTGCCCTCTGTGGACTCACTGCACTACATCCCCAGTGGTGCCAGTGAACTCTCTGGACTCACTGCACTGCATCCCCACTGGTGCCAGTGCACTCTCTGGACTCACTGCAGTGCATCCCCAGTGGTGCTAGTGCACTCTCTGGAGTCACTGCACTGCGTTGCCATTGGTGCCAGTGCACTCTCTGGACTCATTGCACTGCATCCCCAGTGGTGCCAGTGCACTCTCTGGACTCACTGCACTGCATCCCCAGTGGTGCCAGTGCACTCTCAGGAGTCACTGCGCTTCATCCCCAGTGGTTCCAGTGCACTCTCTGGACTCACTGCACTGCAACTCCACTGGTGCCAGTGCACTCTGTGGACTCACTGCACTGCATCCCCAGTGGTGCCAGTGCACTCTCTGGACTCACTGTACTGCATCCCAGGTGGTGCCAGTGCACTCTCTGGACTCACTGCACTGCATCCCCAGTGGTGCCAGTGCACTCTCTGGACTCACTGCACTGCAACTCCAGTGGTGCCAGTGCACTCTGTGGACTCACTGCAGTGCATCGCCAGTGGTGCCAGTGCACTCTCTGGACTCACTGCAGTGCATCGCCAGTGGTGCCAGTGCCCTCTCTGGACTCACTGCACTGCATCCCCAGTGGTGCCAGTGCAGTCTCTGTGTTAGTGTTGGGGAGAATCGAATGGATGTTTTACTAATGTCTCTTAGGAATGGGACCTACAGTATAATTAAGCATTGCCAAATGTACTTGCCTTATCAATTAATCTATGTATACTGGATACTTAGGGAGTACATTGAACAATCAAAAGAATCATTGAAGGGGAACCTTGGGAGGGAACAGGTACAACCTGACCTTGGATAAGGGCCTGGGAATGATGAAATGAGTTGAAGCAGAACCAAGAAGCGGAGGGAGCATGCGTCGAGTAAGGAAGGTGAAAAGTTTAGCGGAGAGGAAGACTCCTTACTTCATCTGGACGACCACCTGGACGACCACCGGAGTGCGCCACGCATGTGCTAAGGGGAGGGGAGCTAATTAGAATGAAAAGCGAGGCTGCTGTTGCAACCTGTAATGAATATGTATACCTGACGCAATATTGTATGTATAAATAACGGCTGGGAAGTAACGGGACTTGAAGCCAGATTTGGGCACCTGCCCCGGCTTCCAGCGCTGAATAAAGCACCTTCATATAATCACTTGGTGATTATGTGGTTGCTAGGCTAACATCTGGACTCACTGCAGTGCATCCTCAGTGGTGCCAGTGCACTCTCTGGAGTCACTGCAGTGCATCCCCAGTGGTGCCAGTGCACTCTCTGGACTCACTGCACTGCATCCCCAGTGGTGCCGGGGCACTCTCTGGACTCACCGGGGTGCATCCCCAGTGTTGCCAGTGCACTCTCTGGACTCACTGCAGTGCATCCCCAGTGGTGCCAGTGCACTCTCTGGACTCACTGCGCTGCATCCCCAGTGGTGACAGTGCACTCTCTGGACTTGCCAGGGTGCATCCCCAGTGGTGCCAGTGCACTCTCTGGACTCAGTGCACTGCATCCCCAGTGGTGCCAGTGCACTCTCTGGACTCACTGCAGTGCATCCCCAGTGGTGCCAGTGCACTCTCTGGACTCACTGCAGTGCATCCCCAATCGTACCAGTGCACTCTCTGGACTCACTGCACTGCATCCCCAGTGATGCCACTGCAACCTCTGGTCTCACTGCAGCGCATCCCCAGTGGTGCCAGTGCACTCTCTGGACTCACTGCACTGCATCCCCAGTGGTGCCAGTGCAATCTCTGGACTCACTGCACTGCATCCCCAGTGGTGCCAGTGCACTCTCTGGACTCACTGCACTGCATCCCCAGTGGTGCCAGTGCACTCTCTGGAATCACTACATTCCCAGTGGTGCCAGGGCACTCTCTGGACTCACTGCAGTGCATCCCCAGTGGTGCCAGTGCACTCTCTGCACTCACTGCACTGCATCACCAGTGGTGCCAGTGCACTCTCTGGACTCACTGCAGTGCATCCCCAGTGGTGCCAGTGCACTCTCTGGACTCACTGCAGTGCATCCCCAGTGGTGCCAGTGCACTCTCTGGAATCACTACATTCCCAGTGGTGCCAGGGCACTCTCTGGACTCACTGCACTGCATCCCCAGTGGTACCTGTGAAGTCACTGGACTCACTGCAGTGCATCCCCAATGGTGCCAGTGCACTCTTTGGACTCACTGCACTGCATTCCCAGTGGTGCCACTGTACTCTCCGGACTCACTGCACTGCATCCCCAGTGGTGCCAGTGCCCTCTGTGGACTCACTGCACTACATCCCCAGTGGTGCCAGTGAACTCTCTGGACTCACTGCACTGCATCCCCAGTGGTGCCAGTGCACTCTCTGGACTCACTGCAGTGCATCCCCAGTGGTGCTAGTGGACTCTCTGGACTCACTGCAGTGCATCCCCAGTGGTGCTAGTGCACTCTCTGGACTCACTGCACTGCGTTGCCATTGGTGCCAGTGCACTGTCTGGACTCATTGCACTGCATCCCCAGTGGTGCCAGTGCACTCTCTGGACTCACTGCACTGCATCCCCAGTGGTGCCAGTGCACTCTCAGGAGTCACTGCGCTGCATCCCCAGTGGTTCCAGTGCACTCTCTGGACTCACTGCACTGCAACTCCAGTGGTGCCAGTGCACTCTCTGGACTCACTGCACTGCATCCCCAGTGGTGCCAGTGCACTCTCTGGACTCACTGCACTGCAACTCCAGTGGTGCCAGTGCACTCTGTGGACTCACTGCAGTGCATCGCCAGTGGTGCCAGTGCACTCTCTGGACTCACTGCAGTGCATCGCCAGTGGTGCCAGTGCCCTCTCTGGACTCACTGCACTGCATCCCCAGTGGTGCCAGTGCAGTCTCTGTTTTAGTGTTGGGGAGAATCGAATGGATGTTTTACTAATGTCTCTTAGGTAATTGGACCTACAGTATAATTAAGCATTGCCAAATGTACTTACCTTATCAATTAATCTATGTATACTGGATACTTAGGGAGTACATTGAACAATCAAAAGAATCATTGAAGGGGAACCTTGGGAGGGAACAGGTACAACCTGACCTTGGATAAGGGCCTGGAAATGATGATATGAGTTGATGCAGAACCAAGAAGCGGAGGGAGCATGCGTCGAGTAAGAAAGGTGAAAAGTTTAGCGGAGAGGAAGACTCCTTACTTCATCTGGACGACCACCTGGACGACCACCGGAGTGCGCCACGCATGTGCTAAGGGGAGGGGAGCTAATTAGAATGAAAAGCGAGGCTGCTGTTGCAACCTGTAATGAATATGTATACCTGACGCAATATTGTATGTATAAATAACGGCTGGGAAGTAACGGGACTTGAAGCCAGATTTGGGCACCTGCCCCGGCTTCCAGCGCTGAATAAAGCACCTTCATATAATCACTTGGTGATTATGTGGTTGCTAGGCTAACATCTGGACTCACTGCAGTGCATCCCCAGTGGTGCCAGTGCACTCTCTGGAGTCACTGCAGTGCATCCCCAGTGGTGCCAGTGCACTCTCTGGACTCACTGCACTGCATCGCCAGTGGTGCCGGGGCACTCTCTGGACTCACCGGGGTGCATCCCCAGTGTTGCCAGTGCACTCTCTGGACTCACTGCACTGCATCCCCAGTGGTGACAGTGCACTCTCTGGACTCACTGCGCTGCATCCCCAGTGGTGACAGTGCACTCTCTGGACTTGCCAGGGTGCATCCCCAGTGGTGCCAGTGCACTCTCTGGACTCAGTGCACTGCATCCCCAGTGGTGCCAGTTCACTCTCTGGACTCACTGCAGTGCATCCCCAGTGGTGCCAGTGCACTCTCTGGACTCACTGCAGTGCATCCCCAATCGTACCAGTGCACTCTCTGGACTCACTGCACTGCATCCCCAGTGATGCCACTGCAACCTCTGGTCTCACTGCAGCGCATCCCCAGTGGTACCAGTGCACTCTCTGAACTCACTGCACTTCGTCCCCACTGGTGCCAGTGCACTCTCTGGACTCACTGCACTGCATCCCCAGTGGTGCCAGTGCACTCTCTGGACTCACTGCACTGCATCCCCAGTGGGGACAGTGCACTCTCTGGACTTGCCGGGGTGCATCCCCAGTGGTGCCAGTGCACTCTCTTTACTCACTGCACTGCATCCCCAGTGGTGCCAGTGCACTCTCTGGACTCACTGCAGTGCATCCCCAGTGGTGCCAGTGCACTCTCTGGACTCACTGCAGTGCATCCCCATTGGTGCCAGTGCACTCTCTGGACTCACTGCAGTGCATTCCCAGTGGTGCCAGTGCACTCTCTGTACTCACTGCACTGCATCCCCAGTGGTGCCAGTTGCTCTCTGGACTCATTGCACTGCATCCCCAGTGGTGCCAGTGCACTCTCTGGACTCACTGCAGTGCATCCACAGTGGTGCCAGTGTACTCTCTTAACTCACTGCACTGCATCACCATTGGTGCCAGTGCACTCTCTGGACTCACTGCACTGCATCCCCAATGGTGCCACTGCACTCTCTGGACTCACTGCACTGCATCCCCAGTGGTGCCAGTGCACTCTGTGGACTCACTGCACTGCATCCCCAGTGGTGCCAGAGCACTCTCTGGACTCACTGCACTGCATCCCCAGTGGTGCCAGAGCACTCTCTGGACTCACTGCACTGCATCCCCAGTGGTGACAGTGCACTCTCTGGACTCACTGCACTGCATCCCCAGTGGTGCCAGTGCACTCTCTGGACTCACTGCAGTGCATCCCCAGTGGTGCCACTGCACTCTCTGAAAACACCGGGGTGCAACCGCAGCGGTGCCAGTGCACTCTCTGCACTCACGGCAGTGCATCCCCAGTGGTGCCAGTGCACTCTCTGGACTCACTGCAATTGGTCCCCTGTGGTGCCAGTGCACTCTGTGGACTCAGTGCACTGCATCCCAATGGTGCCAGTGCACTCTCTGGACTCACTGCAGTGCATCCCCAGTGGTGCCAGTGCACTCTCTGGACTCACTGCACTGCATCCCAGTGGTGCCAGTGCACTCTCTGGACTCACTGCAGTGCATTCCCAGTGGTGCCAGTGCACTCTCTGGACTCACTGCACTGCATCCCCAGTGGTGCCAGTGCACTCTCTGGACTCACTGCACTGCATCCCCAGTGGTGCCAGTGCACTCTCTGGACTCACTGCACTGCATCCACAGTGGTGCTAGTGCACTCCCTGGACTCACTGCAGTGCAACCCCAATGGTGCCAGTGCATTCTCTTTACTCACTGCACTGCATCCCCACCGGTGCCAGTGCACTCTCTGGACTCACTGCACTGCATCCCCAGTGGTGCCAGTGCACTCTCTTTACTCACTGCACTGCATCCCCAGTGGTGCCAGTGCACTCTCTGGACTCACTGCACTGCATCCCCAGTGGTGCCAGTGCACTCTCTGGACTCACTGCACTGCATCCCCAGTGGTGCCAGTGCAATCTCTGGACTCACGGCAGTGCATCCCCAGTGGTGCCAGTGCACTCTCTGGACTCACTGCACTGCATCCCCAGTGGTGCCAGTGCACTCTCTGGACTCACTGCACTGCATCCCCAGTGGTGCCAGTGCACTCTCTGGACTTGCCGGGGTGCATCCCCAGTGGTGCCAGTGCACTCTCTGGACTCACTGCAGTGCATCCCCAGTGGTGCCAGTGCACTCTCTGGAATCACTGCATTCCCAGTGGTGCCAGGGCACTCTCTGGACTCACTGCACTGCATCCCCAGTGGTACCTGTGAAGTCTCTGGACTCACTGCAGTGCATCTCCAATGGTGCCAGTGCACTCTTTGGACTCACTGCACTGCATCCCCAGTGGTGCCACTGTACTCTCCGGACTCAGTGCACTGCATCCCCAGTGGTGCCAGTGCCCTCTGTGGACTCACTGCACTACATCCCCAGTGGTGCCAGTGAACTCTCTGGACTCACTGCACTGCATCCCCACTGGTGCCAGTGCACTCTCTGGACTCACTGCAGTGCATCCCCAGTGGTGCTAGTGCACTCTCTGGAGTCACTGCACTGCGTTGCCATTGGTGCCAGTGCACTCTCTGGACTCATTGCACTGCATCCCCAGTGGTGCCAGTGCACTCTCTGGACTCACTGCACTGCATCCCCAGTGGTGCCAGTGCACTCTCAGGAGTCACTGCGCTTCATCCCCAGTGGTTCCAGTGCACTCTCTGGACTCACTGCACTGCAACTCCACTGGTGCCAGTGCACTCTGTGGACTCACTGCACTGCATCCCCAGTGGTGCCAGTGCACTCTCTGGACTAACTGTACTGCATCCCAGGTGGTGCCAGTGCACTCTCTGGACTCACTGCACTGCATCCCCAGTGGTGCCAGTGCACTCTCTGGACTCACTGCACTGCAACTCCAGTGGTGCCAGTGCACTCTGTGGACTCACTGCAGTGCATCGCCAGTGGTGCCAGTGCACTCTCTGGACTCACTGCAGTGCATCGCCAGTGGTGCCAGTGCCCTCTCTGGACTCACTGCACTGCATCCCCAGTGGTGCCAGTGCAGTCTCTGTGTTAGTGTTGGGGAGAATCGAATGGATGTTTTACTAATGTCTCTTAGGAATGGGACCTACAGTATAATTAAGCATTGCCAAATGTACTTGCCTTATCAATTAATCTATGTATACTGGATACTTAGGGAGTACATTGAACAATCAAAAGAATCATTGAAGGGGAACCTTGGGAGGGAACAGGTACAACCTGACCTTGGATAAGGGCCTGGAAATGATGAAATGAGTTGATGCAGAACCAAGAAGCGGAGGGAGCATGCGTCGAGTAAGGAAGGTGAAAAGTTTAGCGGAGAGGAAGACTCCTTACTTCATCTGGACGACCACCTGGACGACCACCGGAGTGCGCCACGCATGTGCTAAGGGGAGGGGAGCTAATTAGAATGAAAAGCGAGGCTGCTGTTGCAACCTGTAATGAATATGTATACCTGACGCAATATTGTATGTATAAATAACGGCTGGGAAGTAACGGGACTTGAAGCCAGATTTGGGCACCTGCCCCGGCTTCCAGCGCTGAATAAAGCACCTTCATATAATCACTTGGTGATTATGTGGTTGCTAGGCTAACATCTGGACTCACTGCAGTGCATCCTCAGTGGTGCCAGTGCACTCTCTGGAGTCACTGCAGTGCATCCCCAGTGGTGCCAGTGCACTCTCTGGACTCACTGCACTGCATCCCCAGTGGTGCCGGGGCACTCTCTGGACTCACCGGGGTGCATCCCCAGTGTTGCCAGTGCACTCTCTGGACTCACTGCAGTGCATCCCCAGTGGTGCCAGTGCACTCTCTGGACTCACTGCGCTGCATCCCCAGTGGTGACAGTGCACTCTCTGGACTTGCCAGGGTGCATCCCCAGTGGTGCCAGTGCACTCTCTGGACTCAGTGCACTGCATCCCCAGTGGTGCCAGTGCACTCTCTGGACTCACTGCAGTGCATCCCCAGTGGTGCCAGTGCACTCTCTGGACTCACTGCAGTGCATCCCCAATCGTACCAGTGCACTCTCTGGACTCACTGCACTGCATCCCCAGTGATGCCACTGCAACCTCTGGTCTCACTGCAGCGGATCCCCAGTGGTGCCAGTGCACTCTCTGGACTCACTGCACTGCATCCCCACTGGTGCCAGTGCACTCTCTGGACTCACTGCACTGCATCCCCAGTGGTGCCAGTGCACTCTCTGGACTCACTGCACTGCATCCCCAGTGGTGCCAGTGCACTCTCTGGAATCACTACATTCCCAGTGGTGCCAGGGCACTCTCTGGACTCACTGCAGTGCATCCCCAGTGGTGCCAGTGCACTCTCTGCACTCACTGCACTGCATCACCAGTGGTGCCAGTGCACTCTCTGGACTCACTGCAGTGCATCCCCAGTGGTGCCAGTGCACTCTCTGGACTCACTGCAGTGCATCCCCAGTGGTGCCAGTGCACTCTCTGGAATCACTACATTCCCAGTGGTGCCAGGGCACTCTCTGGACTCACTGCACTGCATCCCCAGTGGTACCTGTGAAGTCACTGGACTCACTGCAGTGCATCCCCAATGGTGCCAGTGCACTCTTTGGACTCACTGCACTGCATTCCCAGTGGTGCCACTGTACTCTCCGGACTCACTGCACTGCATCCCCAGTGGTGCCAGTGCCCTCTGTGGACTCACTGCACTACATCCCCAGTGGTGCCAGTGAACTCTCTGGACTCACTGCACTGCATCCCCAGTGGTGCCAGTGCACTCTCTGGACTCACTGCAGTGCATCCCCAGTGGTGCTAGTGGACTCTCTGGACTCACTGCAGTGCATCCCCAGTGGTGCTAGTGCACTCTCTGGACTCACTGCACTGCGTTGCCATTGGTGCCAGTGCACTGTCTGGACTCATTGCACTGCATCCCCAGTGGTGCCAGTGCACTCTCTGGACTCACTGCACTGCATCCCCAGTGGTGCCAGTGCACTCTCAGGAGTCACTGCGCTGCATCCCCAGTGGTTCCAGTGCACTCTCTGGACTCACTGCACTGCAACTCCAGTGGTGCCAGTGCACTCTCTGGACTCACTGCACTGCATCCCCAGTGGTGCCAGTGCACTCTCTGGACTCACTGCACTGCAACTCCAGTGGTGCCAGTGCACTCTGTGGACTCACTGCAGTGCATCGCCAGTGGTGCCAGTGCACTCTCTGGACTCACTGCAGTGCATCGCCAGTGGTGCCAGTGCCCTCTCTGGACTCACTGCACTGCATCCCCAGTGGTGCCAGTGCAGTCTCTGTTTTAGTGTTGGGGAGAATCGAATGGATGTTTTACTAATGTCTCTTAGGTAATGGGACCTACAGTATAATTAAGCATTGCCAAATGTACTTACCTTATCAATTAATCTATGTATACTGGATACTTAGGGAGTACATTGAACAATCAAAAGAATCATTGAAGGGGAACCTTGGGAGGGAACAGGTACAACCTGACCTTGGATAAGGGCCTGGAAATGGTGATATGAGTTGATGCAGAACCAAGAAGCGGAGGGAGCATGCGTCGAGTAAGAAAGGTGAAAAGTTTAGCGGAGAGGAAGACTCCTTACTTCATCTGGACGACCACCTGGACGACCACCGGAGTGCGCCACGCATGTGCTAAGGGGAGGGGAGCTAATTAGAATGAAAAGCGAGGCTGCTGTTGCAACCTGTAATGAATATGTATACCTGACGCAATATTGTATGTATAAATAACGGCTGGGAAGTAACGGGACTTGAAGCCAGATTTGGGCACCTGCCCCGGCTTCCAGCGCTGAATAAAGCACCTTCATATAATCACTTGGTGATTATGTGGTTGCTAGGCTAACATCTGGACTCACTGCAGTGCATCCCCAGTGGTGCCAGTGCACTCTCTGGAGTCACTGCAGTGCATCCCCAGTGGTGCCAGTGCACTCTCTGGACTCACTGCACTGCATCCCCAGTGGTGCCGGGGCACTCTCTGGACTCACCGGGGTGCATCCCCAGTGTTGCCAGTGCACTCTCTGGACTCACTGCAGTGCATCCCCAGTGGTGACAGTGCACTCTCTGGACTCACTGCGCTGCATCCCCAGTGGTGACAGTGCACTCTCTGGACTTGCCAGGGTGCATCCCCAGTGGTGCCATTGCACTCTCTGGACTCAGTGCACTGCATCCCCAGTGGTGCCAGTTCACTCTCTGGACTCACTGCACTGCATCCCCAGTGGTGCCAGTGCAATCTCTGGACTCACGGCAGTGCATCCCCAATCGTACCAGTGCACTCTCTGGACTCACTGCACTGCATCCCCAGTGATGCCACTGCAACCTCTGGTCTCACTGCAGCGCATCCCCAGTGGTACCAGTGCACTCTCTGGACTCACTGCACTTCATCCCCACTGGTGCCAGTGCACTCTCTGGACTCACTGCACTGCATCCCCAGTGGTGCCAGTGCACTCTCTGGAGTCACTGCACTGCATCCCCAGTGGGGACAGTGCACTCTCTGGACTTGCCGGGGTGCATCCCCAGTGGTGCCAGTGCACTCTCTGGAGTCACTGCAGTGCATCCCCAGTGGTGCCAGTGCACTCTCTGGACTCACTGCACTGCATCCCCAGTGGTGCCAGTGCACTCTCTGGACTCACTGCAGTGCATTCCCAGTGGTGCCAGTGCACTCTCTGTACTCACTGCACTGCATCCCCAGTGGTGCCAGTGGCTCTCTGGACTCATTGCACTGCATCCCCAGTGGTGCCAGTGCACTCTCTGGACTCACTGCAGTGCATCCACAGTGGTGCCAGTGTACTCTCTTAACTCACTGCACTGCATCACCATTGGTGCCAGTGCACTCTCTGGACTCACTGCACTGCATCCCCAATGGTGCCACTGCACTCTCTGGACTCACTGCACTGCATCCCCAGTGGTGCCAGTGCACTCTCTGGACTCACTGCAGTGCATCCCCAGTGGTGCCAGTGCACTCTGTGGACTCACTGCACTGCATCCCCAGTGGTGCCAGTGCACTCTCTGGACTCACTGCACTGCATCCCCAGTGGTGCCAGAGCACTCTCTGGACTCACTGCACTGCATCCCCAGTGGTGACAGTGCACTCTCTGGACTCACTGTACTGCATCCCAGGTGGTGCCCGTGCACTCTCTGGAGTCACTGCATTGCATCCCCAGTGGTGCCAGTGCACTCTCTGGACTCACTGCACTGCAACTCCAGTGGTGCCAGTGCACTCTGTGGACTCACTGCAGTGCATCGCCAGTGGTGCCAGTGCACTCTCTGGACTCACTGCAGTGCATCGCCAGTGGTGCCAGTGCCCTCTCTGGACTCACTGCACTGCATCCCCAGTGGTGCCAGTGCAGCCTCTGTGTTAGTGTTGGGGAGAATCGAATGGATGTTTTACTAATGTCTCTTAGGTAATGGGACCTACAGTATAATTAAGCATTGCCAAATGTACTTACCTTATCAATTAATCTATGTATACTGGATACTTAGGGAGTACATTGAACAATCAAAAGAATCATTGAAGGGGAACCTTGGGAGGGAACAGGTACAACCTGACCTTGGATAAGGGCCTGGAAATGATGATATGAGTTGATGCAGAACCAAGAAGCGGAGGGAGCATGCGTCGAGTAAGAAAGGTGAAAAGTTTAGCGGAGAGGAAGACTCCTTACTTCATCTGGACGACCACCTGGACGACCACCGGAGTGCGCCACGCATGTGCTAAGGGGAGGGGAGCTAATTAGAATGAAAAGCGAGGCTGCTGTTGCAACCTGTAATGAATATGTATACCTGACGCAATATTGTATGTATAAATAACGGCTGGGAAGTAACGGGACTTGAAGCCAGATTTGGGCACCTGCCCCGGCTTCCAGCGCTGAATAAAGCACCTTCATATAATCACTTGGTGATTATGTGGTTGCTAGGCTAACATCTGGACTCACTGCAGTGCATCCCCAGTGGTGCCAGTGCACTCTCTGGAGTCACTGCACTGCATCCCCAGTGGTGCCAGTGCACTCTCTGGACTCACTGCACTGCATCGCCAGTGGTGCCGGGGCACTCTCTGGACTCACCGGGGTGCATCCCCAGTGTTGCCAGTGCACTCTCTGGACTCACTGCAGTGCATCCCCAGTGGTGCCAGTGCACTCTCTGGACTCACTGCGCTGCATCCCCAGTGGTGACAGTGCACTCTCTGGACTTGCCAGGGTGCATCCCCAGTGGTGCCAGTGCACTCTCTGGACTCAGTGCACTGCATCCCCAGTGGTGCCAGTGCACTCTCTGAACTCACTGCAGTGCATCCCCAGTGGTGCCAGTGCACTCTCTGGACTCACTGCAGTGCATCCCCAATCGTACCAGTGCACTCTCTGGACTCACTGCACTGCATCCCCAGTGATGCCACTGCAACCTCTGGTCTCACTGCAGCGCATCCCCAGTGGTGCCAGTGCACTCTCTGGACTCAGTGCACTGCATCCCCAGTGGTGCCAGTGCACTCTCTGTACTCACTGCACTGCATCCCCAGTGGTGCCAGTGCACTCTCTGGACTTGCCGGGGTGCATCCACAGTGGTGCCAGTGCACTCTCTGGACTCACTGCAGTGCATCCCCAGTGGTGCCAGTGCACTCTCTGGAATCACTACATTCCCAGTGGTGCCAGGGCACTCTCTGGACTCACTGCACTGCATCCCCAGTGGTACCTGTGAAGTCTCTGGACTCACTGCAGTGCATCCCCAATGGTGCCAGTGCACTCTTTGGACTCACTGCACTGCATCCCCAGTGGTGCCACTGTACTCTCCGGACTCACTGCACTGCATCCCCAGTGGTGCCAGTGCCCTCTGTGGACTCACTGCACTGCATCCCCAGTGGTGCCAGTGAACTCTCTGGACTCACTGCACTGCATCCCCAGTGGTGCCAGTGCACTCTCTGGACTCACTGCAGTGCATCCCCAGTGGTGCTAGTGGACTCTCTGGACTCACTGCAGTGCATCCCCAGTGGTGCTAGTGCACTCTCTGGACTCACTGCACTGCGTTGCCATTGGTGCCAGTGCACTGTCTGGACTCATTGCACTGCATCTCCAGTGGTGCCAGTGCACTCTCTGGACTCACTGCAGTGCATCCCCAGTGGTGCCAGTGCACTCTCAGGAGTCACTGCGCTGCATCCCCAGTGGTTCCAGTGCACTCTCTGGACTCACTGCACTGCAACTCCAGTGGTGCCAGTGCACTCTGCGGACTCACTGCACTGCATCCCCAGTGGTGCCAGTGCACTCTCAGGAGTCACTGCGCTGCATCCCCAGTGGTTCCAGTGCACTCTCTGGACTCATTGCACTGAAACTCCAGTGGTGCCAGTGCACTCTGTGGACTCACTGCACTGCATCCCCAGTGGTGCCAGTGCACTCTCTGTACTCACTGTACTGCATCCCAGGTGGTGCCAGTGCACTCTCTGGACTCACTGCAGTGCATCGCCAGTGGTGCCAGTGCACTCTCTGGACTCACTGAACTGCATCCACAGTGGTGCAATGTTCACTCTCAGGACTCACTGCACTGCATCCCCAGAGATGCCAGTGCACTCTCTGGACTCACTGCACTACATCCCCAGTGGTGAGAGTGCACTCTCTGGACTTGCCGGGGTGCATCCCCAGTGGTGCCAGTGCACTCTCTGGAGTCACCGGGGTGCATCCCCAGAGGTGCCAGTGCACTCTCTGGACTCACTGCACTACATCCCCAATGGTGCCAGTTCACTCTCTGGACTCACTGAACTGAATCCCCAGTAGTGCCAGTGTACTCTCTGGACTCACTGTACTGCATCCCCATTGGTGCCTGTGAAATCTCTGGACTCACTGCAGTGCATCCCCAGTGGTGCCAGTGCAATCTCAGGACTCACAGCAGTGCAGCTCCAGTTGGTTCCAGTGCACTCTCTGGACTCACTGCACTGCATCCCCAGTGGTGCCAGTTCACTCTCTGGTCTCACTGCAGTGCATCCCCAGTGGTGCCAGTGGCTCTCAGAACTCATTGCACTGCATCACCAGTGGTGCCAGTGCACTCTCTGGACTCACTGCAGTGCATCCACAGTGGTGCCAGTGTACTCTCCAGACTCACTGCACTGCATCCCCAGTGGTGCCAGTGCACTCTCTGGACTCACTGCAGTGCATCCCCAGTGGTGCCAGTGCACTCTCTGGACTCACTGCGCTGCATCCCCAAGGTGCCAGTGCACTCTCTGCACTCACGGCAGTGCATCCCCAGTGGTGCCAGTGCACTCTCTGGACTCACTGCACTGTATCCCCTTTGGTGCCAGTGCACTCTGTGGACTCACTGCACTGCATCCCAGTGGTGCCTGTGCACTCTCTGGACTCACTGCACTGCATCCCCAGTGGTGCCAGTGCACTCTCTGGACTCACTGCAGTGCATCCCAGTGGTGCCAGTGCACTCTCTGGACTCACTGCACTGCGTTGCCATTGGTGCCAGTGCACTCTCTGGACTCATTGCACTGCATCCCCAGTGGTGCCAGTGCACTCTCTGGACTCACTGCACTGCATCCCCAGTGGTGCCAGTGCACTCTCTGGACTCACTGCACTGCATCCCCAGTGGTGCCAGTGCACTCTCTGGACTCACTGCACTGCAACTCCAGTGGTGCCAGTGCACTCTGTGGACTCACTGCAGTGCATCGCCAGTGGTGCCAGTGCACTCTCTGGACTCACTGCAGTGCATCGCCAGTGGTGCCAGTGCCCTCTCTGGACTCACTGCACTGCATCCCCAGTGGTGCCAGTGCAGTCTCTGTGTTAGTGTTGGGGAGAATCGAATGGATGTTTTACTAATGTCTCTTAGGTAATGGGACCTACAGTATAATTAAGCATTGCCAAATGTACTTACCTTATCAATTAATCTATGTATACTGGATACTTAGGGAGTACATTGAACAATCAAAAGAATCATTGAAGGGGAACCTTGGGAGGGAACAGGTACAACCTGACCTTGGATAAGGGCCTGGAAATGATGAAATGAGTTGAAGCAGAACCAAGAAGCGGAGGGAGCATGCGTCGAGTAAGAAAGGTGAAAAGTTTAGCGGAGAGGAAGACTCCTTACTTCATCTGGACGACCACCTGGACGACCACCGGAGTGCGCCACGCATGTGCTAAGGGGAGGGGAGCTAATTAGAATGAAAAGCGAGGCTGCTGTTGCAACCTGTAATGAATATGTATACCTGACGCAATATTGTATGTATAAATAACGGCTGGGAAGTAACGGGACTTGAAGCCAGATTTGGGCACCTGCCCCGGCTTCCAGCGCTGAATAAAGCACCTTCATATAATCACTTGGTGATTATGTGGTTGCTAGGCTAACATCTGGACTCACTGCAGTGCATCCCCAGTGGTGCCAGTGCACTCTCTGGAGTCACTGCAGTGCATCCCCAGTGGTGCCAATGCACTCTCTGTACTCACTGCAGTGCATCCCCAGTGGTGCCACTGGACTCCCTGGACTCACTGCAGTGCATCCCCAGTGGTGCCAGTGCACTCTCTGGACTCACCGGGGTGCATCCCCAGTGTTGCCAGTGCACTCTCTGGACTCACTGCACTGCATCCCCAGTGGTGCCAGTGCACTCTCTGGACTCACTGCACTGCATCCCCAGTGGTGCCAGTGCACTCTCTGGACTCACTACAGTGCATCCCCAATCGTACCAGTGCACTCTCTGGACTCACTGCACTGCATCCCCAGTGATGCCACTGCAACCTCTGGTCTCACTGCAGCGCATCCCCAGTGGTACCAGTGCACTCTCTGGACTCACTGCACTTCATCCCCGCTGGTGCCAGTGCACTCTCTGGACTCACTGCACTGCATCCCCAGTGCTGACAGTGCACTTTCTGGACTCACTGCACTGCATCCCCAGTGGTGCCAGTGCACTCTCTGGACTCACTGCACTGCATCCCCAGTGGTGCCAGTGCACTCTCTGGACTCACTGCAGTGCAACCCCAATGGTGCCAGTGCATTCTCTTTACTCACTGCACTGCATCCCCACTGGTGCCAGTGCACTCTCTGGACTCACTGTACTGCATCCCCAGTGGTGCCAGTGCACTCTCTGGACTCACTGCACTGCATCCCCAGTGGTGCCAGTGCTCTCTCTGGACTCACTGCACTGCATCCCCAGTGGTGCCAGTGCACTCTCTTTACTCACTGCACTGCATCCCCAGTGGTGCCAGTGCACTCTGTGGACTCACTGCACTGCATCCCCAGTGGTGCCAGTGCACTCTCTGGACTCACTGCGCTGCATCCCCAGTGGTTCCAGTGCACTCTCTGGACTCACTGCACTGCAACTCCAGTGGTGCCAGTGCACTCTCTGGACTCACTGTACTGCATCCCAGGTGGTGCCAGTGCACTCTCTGGACTCACTGCAGTGCATCGCCAGTGGTGCCAGTGCACTCTCTGGACTCACTGAACTGCATCCCCAGTGGTGCAATGTGCACTCTCTGGACTCACTGCACTGCATCCCCAGTGGTGCCAGTGCACTCTCTGGACTCACTGCACTGCATCCCCAGTGGTTAGAGTGCACTCTCTGGACTTGCCGGGGTGCATCCCCAGTGGTGCCAGTATACTCTCTGGAGTCACCGGGGTGCATCCCCAGAGGTGCCAGAGCACTCTCTGGACTCACTGCACTACATCCCCACTGGTGCCAGTTCACTCTCTGGACTAACTGAACTGAATCCCCAGTAGTGCCAGTGTACTCTCTGGACTCACTGTACTGCATCCCCAGTGGTGCCTGTGAAATCTCTGGACTCACTGCAGTGCATCCCCAGTGGTGCCAGTGCAATCTCAGGACTCACAGCAGTACAGCTCCAGTTGGTGCCAGTGCACTCTCTGGGCTCACTGCACTGCATGCCCAGCGGTGCCAGTGCACTCTCTGGAGTCACTGCACTGCATCCCCAGTGGTGCCAGTGTACTCTCTTAACTCACTGCACTGCATCCCCAGTGGTGCCAGTGCACTCTCTGGACTCACTGCAGTGTATCCCCTTTGGTGCCAGTGCACTCTGTGGACTCACTGCAGTGCATCCCCAGTGGTGCCAGTGCACTCTCTGGACTCACTGCAGTGCATCCCAGTGGTGCCAGTGCACTCTCTGGACTCACTGCACTGCATCCCCAGTGGTGCCAGTGCACTCTCTGGACTCACTGCACTGCATCCCCAGTGGTGCCAGTGCACTCTCTGGACTTGCCGGGGTGCATCCCCAGTGGTGCCAGTGCACTCTCTGGACTCACTGCAGTGCATCCCCAGTGGTGCCAGTGCACTCTCTGGAATCACTGAATTCCCAGAGGTGCCAGGGCACTCTCTGGACTCACTGCCCTGCATCCCCAGTGGTACCTGTGAAGTCTCTGGACTCACTGCAGTGCATCCCCAATGGTGCCAGTGCACTCTTTGGACTCACTGCACTGCATCCCCAGTGGTGCCACTGTACTCTCCGGACTCACTGCACTGCATCCCCAGTGGTGCCAGTGCCCTCTGTGGACTCACTGCACTACATCCCCAGTGGTGCCAGCGAACTCTCTGGACTCACTGCACTGCATTCACAGTGGTGCCAGTGCACTCTCTGGACTCACTGCAGTGCATCCCCAGTGGTGCTAGTGCACTCTCTGGACTCACTGCAGTGCATCCCCAGTGGTGCTAGTGCACTCTCTGGACTCACTGCACTGCGTTGCCATTGGTGCCAGTGCACTCTCTGGACTCACTGCACTGCATCCCCAGTGGTGCCAGTGCACTCTCTGGACTCACTGCACTTCATCCCCAGTGGTGCCAGTGCACTCTCAGGAGTCACTGCGCTGCAACTCCAGTGGTTCCAGTGCACTCTCTGGACTCACTGCACTGCAACTCCAGTGGTGCCAGTGCACTCTGTGGACTCACTGCACTGCATCCCCAGTGGTGCCAGTGCACTCTCTGGACTCACTGTACTGCATCCCAGGTGGTGCCAGTGCACTCTCTGGACTCACTGAACTGCATCCCCAGTGGTGCAATGTGCACTCTCTGGACTCACTGCACTGCATCCCCAGTGGTGCCAGTGCACTCTCTGGACTCACTGCACTGCATCCCCAGTGGTGAGAGTGCACTCTCTGGACTTGCCGGGGTGCATCCCCAGTGGTGCCAGTGCACTCTTTGGACTCACTGCACTGCATCCCCAGTGGTGCCAGTGCACTCTCTGGACTCACTGCACTGCATCCCCAGTGGTGCCAGTGCTCTCTCTGGACTCACTGCACTGCATCCCCAGTGGTGCCAGTGCACTCTCTTTACTCACTGCACTGCATCCCCAGTGGTGCCAGTGCACTCTCTGGACTCACTGCACTGCATCCCCAGTGGTGCCAGTGCAATCTCTGGACTCACGGCAGTGCATCCCCAGTGGTGCCAGTGCACTCTCTGGACTCACTGCACTGCATCCCCAGTGGTGCCAGTGCACTCTCTGGACTCACTGCACTGCATCCCCAGTGGTGCCAGTGCACTCTCTGGACTTGCCGGGGTGCATCCCCAGTGGTGCCAGTGCACTCTCTGAACTCACTGCAGTGCATCCCCAGTGGTGCCAGTGCACTCTCTGGAATCACTGCATTCCCAGTGGTGCCAGGGCACTCTCTGGACTCACTGCACTGCATCCCCAGTGGTACCTGTGAAGTCTCTGGACTCACTGCAGTGCATCCCGAATGGTGCCAGTGCACTCTTTGGACTCACTGCACTGCATCCCCAGTGGTGCCAGTGCCCTCTGTGGACTCACTGCACTACATCCCCAGTGGTGCCAGTGAACTCTCTGGACTCACTGCACTGCATCCCCACTGGTGCCAGTGCACTCTCTGGACTCACTGCAGTGCATCCCCAGTGGTGCCAGTGCACTCTCTGGACTCACTGCAGTGCATCCCCAGTGGTGCTAGTGCACTCTCTGGACTCACTGCACTGCGTTGCCATTGGTGCCAGTGCACTCTCTGGACTCATTGCACTGCATCCCCAGTGGTGCCAGTGCACTCTCTGGACTCACTGCACTGCATCCCCAGTGGTGCCAGTGCACTCTCAGGAGTCACTGCGCTGCATCCCCAGTGCTTCCAGTGCACTCTCTGGACTCACTGCACTGCAACTCCAGTGGTGCCAGTGCACTCTCTGGACTCACTGCACTGCATCCCCAGTGGTGCCAGTGCACTCTCTGGACTCACTGTACTGCATCCCAGGTGGTGCCAGTGCACTCTCTGGACTCACTGCACTGCATCCCCAGTGGTGCCAGTGCACTCTCTGGACTCACTGCACTGCAACTCCAGTGGTGCCAGTGCACTCTGTGGACTCACTGCAGTGCATCGCCAGTGGTGCCAGTGCACTCTCTGGACTCACTGCAGTGCATCGCCAGTGGTGCCAGTGCCCTCTCTGGACTCACTGCACTGCATCCCCAGTGGTGCCAGTGCAGTCTCTGTGTTAGTGTTGGGGAGAATCGAATGGATGTTTTACTAATGTCTCTTAGGTAATGGGACCTACAGTATAATTAAGCATTGCCAAATGTACTTACCTTATCAATTAATCTATGTATACTGGATACTTAGGGAGTACATTGAACAATCAAAAGAATCATTGAAGGGGAACCTTGGGAGGGAACAGGTACAACCTGACCTTGGATAAGGGCCTGGAAATGATGAAATGAGTTGAAGCAGAACCAAGAAGCGGAGGGAGCATGCGTCGAGTAAGAAAGGTGAAAAGTTTAGCGGAGAGGAAGACTCCTTACTTCATCTGGACGACCACCTGGACGACCACCGGAGTGCGCCACGCATGTGCTAAGGGGAGGGGAGCTAATTAGAATGAAAAGCGAGGCTGCTGTTGCAACCTGTAATGAATATGTATACCTGACGCAATATTGTATGTATAAATAACGGCTGGGAAGTAACGGGACTTGAAGCCAGATTTGGGCACCTGCCCCGGCTTCCAGCGCTGAATAAAGCACCTTCATATAATCACTTGGTGATTATGTGTTTGCTAGGCTAACATCTGGACTCACTGCAGTGCATCCCCAGTGGTGCCAGTGCACTCTCTGGAGTCACTGCAGTGCAACCCCAGTGGTGCCAGTGCACTCTCTGGACTCACTGCACTGCATCCCCAGTGGTGCCGGGGCACTCTCTGGACTCACCGGGGTGCATCCCCAGTGTTGCCAGTGCACTCTCTGGACTCACTGCACTGCATCCCCAGTGGTGACAGTGCACTCTCTGGACTCACTGCGCTGCATCCCCAGTGGTGACAGTGCACTCTCTGGACTTGCCAGGGTGCATCCCCAGTGGTGCCAGTGCACTCTCTGGACTCAGTGCACTGCATCCCCAGTGGTGCCAGTGCACTCTCTGGACTCACTGCAGTGCATCCCCAGTGGTGCCAGTGCACTCTCTGGACTCACTGCAGTGCATCCCCAATCGTACCAGTGCACTCTCTGGACTCACTGCACTGCATCCCCAGTGATGCCACTGCAACCTCTGGTCTCACTGCAGTGCATCCCCAGTGGTGCCAGTGCACTCTCTGGACTCACTGCAGTGCATCCCCAATCGTACCAGTGCACTCTCTGGACTCACTGCACTGCATCCCCAGTGATGCCACTGCAACCTCTGGTCTCACTGCAGCGCATCCCCAGTGGTACCAGTGCACTCTCTGGACTCACTGCACTTCATCACCACTGGTGCCAGTGCACTCTCTGGACTCACTGCACTGCATCCCCAGTGGTGCCAGTGCACTCTCTGGACTCACTGCACTGCATCCCCAGTGGGGACAGTGCACTCTCTGGACTTGCCGGGGTGCATCCCCAGTGGTGCCAGTGCACTCTCTTTACTCACTGCACTGCATCCCCAGTGGTGCCAGTGCACTCTTTGGACTCACTGCACTGCATCCCCAGTGGTGCCAGTGCACTCTCTGGACTCACTGCACTGCATCCCCAGTGGTGCCAGTGCACTCTCTGGACTCACTGCAGTGCATTCCCAGTGGTGCCAGTGCACTCTCTGTACTCACTGCACTGCATCCCCAGTGGTGCCAGTGGCTCTCTGGACTCATTGCACTGCATCCCCAGTGGTGCCAGTGCACTCTCTGGACTCACTGCAGTGCATCCACAGTGGTGCCAGTGTACTCTCTTAACTCACTGCACTGCATCACCATTGGTGCCAGTGCACTCTCTGGACTCACTGCACTGCATCCCCAATGGTGCCACTGCACTCTCTGGACTCACTGCACTGCATCCCCAGTGGTGCCAGTGCACTCTCTGGACTCACTGCAGTGCATCCCTTGTGGTGCCAGTGCACTCTGTGGACTCACTGCACTGCATCCCCAGTGGTGCCAGTGCACTCTCTGGACTCACTGCACTGCATCCCCAGTGGTGCCAGAGCACTCTCTGGACTCACTGCACTGCATCCCCAGTGGTGCCAGTGCACTCTCTGGACTCACTGCACTGCATCCCCAGTGGTGCCAGTGCACTCTCTGGACTCACTGCAGTGCATCCCCAGTGGTGCCACTGCACTCTCTGAAAACACCGGGGTGCAACCGCAGCGGTGCCAGTGCACTCTCTGCACTCACGGCAGTGCATCCCCAGTGGTGCCAGTGCACTCTCTGGACTCACTGCACTGCATCCCAGTGGTGCCAGTGCACTCTCTGGACTCACTGCAGTGCATCCCCAGTGGTGCCAGTGCACTCTCTGGACTCACTGCACTGCATCCCAGTGGTGCCAGTGCACTCTCTGGACTCACTGCAGTGCATCCCTTGTGGTGCCAGTGCACTCTGTGGACTCAGTGCACTGCATCCCAATGGTGCCAGTGCACTCTCTGGACTCACTGCAGTGCATCCCCAGTGGTGCCAGTGCACTCTCTGGACTCACTGCACTGCATCCCAGTGGTGCCAGTGCACTCTCTGGACTCACTGCAGTGCATCCCCAGTGGTGCCAGTGCACTCTCTGGACTCACCGCAGTGCATCACCAGTGGTGCCAGTGCACTCTCTGGACTCACTGCAGTGCATCCCCAGTGGTGCCAGTGCACTCTCTGTACTCCCTGCACTGCATCCCCAGTGGTGCTAGTGCACTCTCTGGACTGACTGCAGTGCAACCCCAATGGTGCCAGTGCATTCTCTTTACTCACTGCACTGCATCCCCACTGGTGCCAGTGCACTCTCTGGACTCACTGCACTGCATCCCCAGTGGTGCCAGTGCACTCTCTGGACTCACTGCACTGCATCCCCAGTGGTGCCAGTGCTCTCTCTGGACTCACTGCACTGCATCCCCAGTGGTGCCAGTGCACTCTCTGGACTCACTGCACTGCATCCCCAGTGGTGCCAGTGCACTCTCTGGACTCACTGCAGTGCATCCCCAGTGGTGCCAGTGCACTCTCTGGACTCACTGCAGTGCATCCCAGTGGTGCCAGTGCACTCTCTGGACTCACTGCACTGCATCCCCAGTGGTGCCAGTGCACTCTCTGGACTCACTGCACTGCATCCCCAGTGGTGCCAGTGCACTCTCTGGACTTTCCGGGGTGCATCCCCTGTGGTGCCAGTGCACTCTCTGGACTCACTGCAGTGCATCCCCAGTGGTGCCAGTGCACTCTCTGGAATCACTGCATTCCCAGTGGTGCCAGGGCACTCTCTGGACTCACTGCCTTGCATCCCCAGTGGTGCCACTGTACTCTCCGAACTCACTGCACTGCATCCCCAGTGGTGCCAGTGCCCTCTGTGGACTCACTGCACTACATCCCCAGTGGTGCCAGCGAACTCTCTGGACTCACTGCACTGCATTCACAGTGGTGCCAGTGCACTCTGTGGACTCACTGCAGTGCATCCCCAGTGGTGCTAGTGCACTCTCTGGACTCACTGCTGTGCATCCCCAGTCGTGCTAGTGCACTCTCTGGACTCACTGCACTGCGTTGCCATTGGTGCCAGTGCACTCTCTGGACTCACTGCACTGCATCCCCAGTGGTGCCAGTGCACTCTCTGGACTCACTGCACTTCATCCCCGGTGGTGCCAGTGCACTCTCAGGAGTCACTGCGCTGCATCCCCAGTGGTTCCAGTGCACTCTCTGGACTCACTGCACTGCATCCCCAGTGGTGCCAGTGCACTCTGTGGACTCACTGCACTGCATCCCCAGTGGTGCCAGTGCACTCTCTGGACTCACTGCACTGCATCCCCAGTGGTGAGAGTGCACTCTCTGGACTTGCCGGGGTGCATCCCCAGTGGTGCCAGTGCACTCTCTGGAGTCACTGGGGTGCATCACCAGTGGTGCCAGTGCACTCTCTGGACTCACTGCACTGCATCCCCAGTGGTGCCAGTGCTCTCTCTGGACTCACTGCACTGCATCCCCAGTGGTGCCAGTGCTCTCTCTGGACTCACTGCACTGCATCCCCAGTGGTGCCAGTGCACTCTCTGGACTCACTGCACTGCATCCCCAGTGGTGCCAGTGCACTCTCTGGACTCACTGCACTGCATCCCCAGTGGTGCCAGTGCAATCTCTGGACTCACGGCAGTGCATCCCCAGTGGTGCCAGTGCACTCTCTGGACTCACTGCACTGCATCCCCAGTGGTGCCAGTGCACTCTCTGGACTCACTGCACTGCATCCCCAGTGGTGCCAGTGCACTCTCTGGACTTGCCGGGGTGCATCACCAGTGGTGCCAGTGCACTCTCTGAACTCACTGCAGTGCATCCCCAGTGGTGCCAGTGCACTCTCTGGAATCACTGCATTCCCAGTGGTGCCAGGGCGCTCTCTGGACTCACTGCACTGCATCCCCAGTGGTACCTGTGAAGTCTCTGGACTCACTGCAGTGCATCCCCAATGGTGCCAGTGCACTCTTTGGACTCACTGCACTGCATCCCCAGTGGTGCCACTGTACTCTCCGGACTCAGTGCACTGCATCCCCAGTGGTGCCAGTGCCCTCTGTGGACTCACTGTACTGCATCCCCAGTGGTGACAGTGCACTCTCTGGACTCACTGTACTGCACCCCAGGTGGTGCCAGTGCACTCTCTGGACTCACTGCACTGCATCCCCAGTGGTGCCAGTGCACTCTCTGGACTCACTGCACTGCAACTCCAGTGGTGCCAGTGCACTCTGTGGACTCACTGCAGTGCATCGCCAGTGGTGCCAGTGCACTCTCTGGACTCACTGCAGTGCATCGCCAGTGGTGCCAGTGCCCTCTCTGGACTCACTGCACTGCATCCCCAGTGGTGCCAGTGCAGTCTCTGTGTTAGTGTTGGGGAGAATCGAATGGATGTTTTACTAATGTCTCTTAGGTAATGGGACCTACAGTATAATTAAGCATTGCCAAATGTACTTAACTTATCAATTAATCTATGTATACTGGATACTTAGGGAGTACATTGAACAATCAAAAGAATCATTGAAGGGGAACCTTGGGAGGGAACAGGTACAACCTGACCTTGGATAAGGGCCTGGAAATGATGAAATGAGTTGAAGCAGAACCAAGAAGCGGAGGGAGCATGCGTCGAGTAAGAAAGGTGAAAAGTTTAGCGGAGAGGAAGACTCCTTACTTCATCTGGACGACCACCTGGACGACCACCGGAGTGCGCCACGCATGTGCTAAGGGGAGGGGAGCTAATTAGAATGAAAAGCGAGGCTGCTGTTGCAACCTGTAATGAATATGTATACCTGACGCAATATTGTATGTATAAATAACGGCTGGGAAGTAACGGAACTTGAAGCCAGATTTGGGCACCTGCCCCGGCTTCCAGCGCTGAATAAAGCACCTTCATATAATCACTTGGTGATTATGTGTTTGCTAGGCTAACATCTGGACTCACTGCAGTGCATCCCCAGTGGTGCCAGTGCACTCTCTGGAGTCACTGCAGTGCATCCCCAGTGGTGCCAGTGCACTCTCTGGACTCACTGCACTGCATCCCCAGTGGTGCCGGGGCACTCTCTGGACTCACCGGGGTGCATCCCCAGTGTTGCCAGTGCACTCTCTGGACTCACTGCACTGCATCCCCAGTGGTGACAGTGCACTCTCTGGACTCACTGCGCTGCATCCCCAGTGGTGACAGTGCACTCTCTGGACTTGCCAGGGTGCATCCCCAGTGGTGCCAGTGCACTCTCTGGACTCAGTGCACTGCATCCCCAGTGGTGCCAGTGCACTCTCTGGACTCACTGCAGTGCATCCCCAGTGGTGCCAGTGCACTCTCTGGACTCACTGCAGTGCATCCCCAATCGTACCAGTGCACTCTCTGGACTCACTGCACTGCATCCCCAGTGATGCCACTGCAACCTCTGGTCTCACTGCAGTGCATCCCCAGTGGTGCCAGTGCACTCTCTGGACTCACTGCAGTGCATCCCCAATCGTACCAGTGCACTCTCTGGACTCACTGCACTGCATCCCCAGTGATGCCACTGCAACCTCTGGTCTCACTGCAGCGCATCCCCAGTGGTACCAGTGCACTCTCTGGACTCACTGCACTTCATCCCCACTGGTGCCAGTGCACTCTCTGGACTCACTGCACTGCATCCCCAGTGGTGCCAGTGCACTCTCTGGACTCACTGCACTGCATCCCCAGTGGGGACAGTGCACTCTCTGGACTTGCCGGGGTGCATCCCCAGTGGTGCCAGTGCACTCTCTTTACTCACTGCACTGCATCCCCAGTGGTGCCAGTGCACTCTTTGGACTCACTGCACTGCATCCCCAGTGGTGCCAGTGCACTCTCTGGACTCACTGCACTGCATCCCCAGTGGTGCCAGTGCACTCTCTGGACTCACTGCAGTGCATTCCCAGTGGTGCCAGTGCACTCTCTGTACTCACTGCACTGCATCCCCTGTGGAGCCAGTGGCTCTCTGGACTCATTGCACTGCATCCCCAGTGGTGCCAGTGCACTCTCTGGACTCACTGCAGTGCATCTACAGTGGTGCCAGTGTACTCTCTTAACTAACTGCACTGCATCACCATTGGTGCCAGTGCACTCTCTGGACTCACTGCACTGCATCCCCAATGGTGCCACTGCACTCTCTGGACTCACTGCACTGCATCCCCAGTGGTGCCAGTGCACTCTCTGGACTCACTGCAGTGCATCCCTTGTGGTGCCAGTGCACTCTGTGGACTCACTGCACTGCATCCCCAGTGGTGCCAGTGCACTCTCTGGACTCACTGCACTGCATCCCCAGTGGTGCCAGAGCACTCTCTGGACTCACTGCACTGCATCCCCAGTGTTGCCAGTGCACTCTCTGGACTCACTGCACTGCATCCCCAGTGGTGCCAGTGCACTCTCTGGACTCACTGCAGTGCATCCCCAGTGGTGCCACTGCACTCTCTGAAAACACCGGGGTGCAACCGCAGCGGTGCCAGTGCACTCTCTGCACTCACGGCAGTGCATCCCCAGTGGTGCCAGTGCACTCTCTGGACTCACTGCAATGTATCCCCTGTGGTGCCAGTGCACTCTGTGGACTCAGTGCACTGCATCCCAATGGTGCCAGTGCACTCTCTGGACTCACTGCAGTGCATCCCCAGTGGTGCCAGTGCACTCTCTGGACTCACTGCACTGCATCCCAGTGGTGCCAGTGCACTCTCTGGACTCACTGCAGTGCATCCCCAGTGGTGCCAGTGCACTCTCTGGACTCACTGCACTGCATCCCCAGTGGTGCCAGTGCACTCTCTGGACTCACTGCAGTGCATCCCCAGTGGTGCCAGTGCACTCTCTGTACTCACTGCACTGCATCCCCAGTGGTGCTAGAGCACTCTCTGGACTGACTGCAGTGCAACCCCAATGGTGCCAGTGCATTCTCTTTACTCACTGCACTGCATCCCCACTGGTGCCAGTGCACTCTCTGGACTCACTGCACTGCATCCCCAGTGGTGCCAGAGCACTCTGTGGACTCACTGCACTGCATCCCCAGTGGTGCCAGTGCTCTCTCTGGACTCACTGCACTGCATCCCCAGTGGTGCCAGTGCACTCTCTTTACTCACTGCACTGCATCCCCAGTGGTGCCAGTGCACTCTCTGGACTCACTGCACTGCATCCCCAGTGGTGCCAGTGCAATCTCTGGACTCACGGCAGTGCATCCCCAGTGGTGCCAGTGCACTCTCTGGACTCACTGCACTGCATCCCCAGTGGTGCCAGTGCACTCTCTGTACTCACTGCACTGCATCCCCAGTGGTGCCAGTGCACTCTCTGGACTTGCCGGGGTGCATCCCCAGTGGTGCCAGTGCACTCTCTGGACTCACTGCAGTGCATCCCCAGTGGTGCCAGTGCACTATCTGGAATCACTGCATTCCCAGTGGTGCCAGGGCACTCTCTGGACTCACTGCACTGCATCCCCAGTGGTACCTGTGAAGTCTCTGGACTCACTGCAGTGCATCCCCAATGGTGCCAGTGTACTCTTTGGACTCACTGCACTGCATCCCCAGTGGTGCCACTGTACTCTCCGGACTCAGTGCACTGCATACCCAGTGGTGCCAGTGCCCTCTGTGGACTCACTGCACTACATCCCCAGTGGTGCCAGTGAACTCTCTGGACTCACTGCACTGCATCCCCACTGGTGCCAGTGCACTCTCTGGACTCACTGCAGTGCATCCCCAGTGGTGCTAGTGCACTCTCTGGACTCACTGCACTGCGTTGCCATTGGTGCCAGTGCACTCTCTGGACTCATTGCACTGCATCCCCAGTGGTGCCAGTGCACTCTCTGGACTCACTGCACTGCATCCCCAGTGGTGCCAGTGCACTCTCAGGAGTCACTGCGCTGCATCCCCAGTGGTTCCAGTGCACTCTCTGGACTCACTGCACTGCAACTCCAGTGGTGCCAGTGCACTCTCTGGACTCACTGCACTGCATCCCCAGTGGTGCCTGTGCACTCTCTGGACTCACTGTACTGCATCCCAGGTGGTGCCAGTGCACTCTCTGGACTCACTGCACTGCATCCCCAGTGGTGCCAGTGCACTCTCTGGACTCACTGCACTGCAACTCCAGTGGTGCCAGTGCACTCTGTGGACTCACTGCAGTGCATCGCCAGTGGTGCCAGTGCACTCTCTGGACTCACTGCAGTGCATCCCCAGTGGTGCCAGTGCCCTCTCTGGACTCACTGCACTGCATCCCCAGTGGTGCCAGTGCAGTCTCTGTGTTAGTGTTGGGGAGAATCGAATGGATGTTTTACTAATGTCTCTTAGGTAATGGGACCTACAGTATAATTAAGCATTGCCAAATGTACTTACCTTATCAATTAATCTATGTATACTGGATACTTAGGGAGTACATTGAACAATCAAAAGAATCATTGAAGGGGAACCTTGGGAGGGAACAGGTACAACCTGACCTTGGATAAGGGCCTGGAAATGATGAAATGAGTTGAAGCAGAACCAAGAAGCGGAGGGAGCATGCGTCGAGTAAGAAAGGTGAAAAGTTTAGCGGAGAGGAAGACTCCTTACTTCATCTGGACGACCACCTGGACGACCACCGGAGTGCGCCACGCATGTGCTAAGGGGAGGGGAGCTAATTAGAATGAAAAGCGAGGCTGCTGTTGCAACCTGTAATGAATATGTATACCTGACGCAATATTGTATGTATAAATAACGGCTGGGAAGTAACGGGACTTGAAGCCAGATTTGGGCACCTGCCCCGGCTTCCAGCGCTGAATAAAGCACCTTCATATAATCACTTGGTGATTATGTGGTTGCTAGGCTAACATCTGGACTCACTGCAGTGCATCCCCAGTGGTGCCAGTGCACTCTCTGGACTCACTGCAGTGCATCCCCAGTGGTGCCAGTGCACTCTCTGGACTCACTGCACTGCATCCCCAGTGGTGCCGGGGCACTCTCTGGACTCACCGGGGTGCATCCCCAGTGTTGCCAGTGCACTCTCTGGACTCACTGCAGTGCATCCCCAGTGGTGACAGTGCACTCTCTGGACTCACTGCGCTGCATCCCCAGTGGTGACAGTGCACTCTCTGGACTTGCCAGGGTGCATCCCCAGTGGTGCCAGTGCACTCTCTGGACTCAGTGCACTGCATCCCCAGTGGTGCCAGTGCACTCTCTGGACTCACTGCAGTGCATCCCCAGTGGTGCCAGTGCACTCTCTGGACTCACTGCACTGCATCCCCAATCGTACCAGTGCACTCTCTGGACTCACTACACTGCATCCCCAGTGATGCCACTGCAACCTCTGGTCTCACTGCAGCGCATCCCCAGTGGTGCCAGTGCACTCTCTGGACTCACTGCACTTCATCCCCACTGGTGCCAGTGCACTCTCTGGACTCACTGCACTGCATCCCCAGTGGTGCCATTGCACTCTCTGGACTCACTGCACTGCATCCCCAGTGGTGCCAGTGCACTCTCTGTACTCACTGCACTGCATCCCCAGTGGTGCCAGTGCACTCTCTGGACTTGCCGGGGTGCATCCCCAGTGGTGCCAGTGCACTCTCTGGACTCACTGCAGTGCATCCCCAGTGGTGCCAGTGCACTCTCTGGAATCACTACATTCCTAGTGGTGCCAGTGCACTCTCTGGACTCACTGCACTGCATCCCCAGTGGTACCTGTGAAGTCTCTGGACTCACTGCAGTGCATCCCCAATGGTGCCAGTGCACTCTTTGGACTCACTGCACTGCATCCCCAGTGGTGCCACTGTACTCTCCGGACTCACTGAACTGCATCCCCAGTGGTGCCAGTGCCCTCTGTGGACTCACTGCACTACATCCCCAGTGGTGCCAGTGAACTCTCTGGACTCACTGCACTGCATCCCCAGTGGTGCCAGTGCACTCTCTGGACTCACTGCAGTGCATCCCCAGTGGTGCTAGTGGACTCTCTGGACTCACTGCAGTGCATCCCCAGTGGTGCTAGTGCACTCTCTGGACTCACTGCACTGCGTTGCCATTGGTGCCAGTGCACTGTCTGGACTCATTGCACTGCATCCCCAGTGGTGCCAGTGCACTCTCTGGACTCACTGCACTGCATCCCCAGTGGTGCCAGTGCACTCTCAGGAGTCACTGCGCTGCATCCCCAGTGGTTCCAGTGCACTCTCTGGACTCACTGCACTGCAACTCCAGTGGTGCCAGTGCACTCTGCGGACTCACTGCACTGCATCCCCAGTGGTGCCAGTGCACTCTAAGGAGTCACTGCGCTGCATCCCCAGTGGTTCCAGTGCACTCTCTGGACTCATTGCACTGCAACTCCAGTGGTGCCAGTGCACTCTGTGGACTCACTGCACTGCATCCCCAGTGGTGCCAGTGCACTCTCTGTACTCACTGTACTGCATCCCAGGTGGTGCCAGTGCACTCTCTGGACTCACTGCAGTGCATCGCCAGTGGTGCCAGTGCTCTCTCTGGACTCACTGAGCTGCATCCCCAGTGGTGCAATGTGCACTCTCTGGACTCACTGCACTGCATCCCCAGTGGTGCCAGTGCACTCTCTGGACTCACTGCACTGCATCCCCAGTGGTGAGAGTGCACTCTCTGGACTTGCCGGGGTGCATCTCCAGTGGTGCCAGTGCACTCTCTGGAGTCACCGGGGTGCATCCCCAGAGGTGCCAGTGCACTCTCTGGACTCACTGCACTACATCCCCAATGGTGCCAGTTCACTCTCTGGACTCACTGAACTGAATCCCCAGTAGTGCCAGTGTACTCTCTGGACTCACTGTACTGCATCCCCATTGGTGCCTGTGAAATCTCTGGACTCACTGCAGTGCATCCCCAGTGGTGCCAGTGCAATCTCAGGACTCACAGCAGTGCAGCTCCAGTTGGTGCCAGTGCACTCTCTGGACACACTGCACTGCATCCCCAGTGGTGCCAGTGCACTCTCTGGACTCACTGCACTGCATCCCCAGTGGTGCCAGTTCACTCTCTGGTCTCACTGCAGTGCATCCCCAGTGGTGCCAGTGGCTCTCAGAACTCATTGCACTGCATCACCAGTGGTGCCAGTGCACTCTCTGGACTCACTGCAGTGCATCCACAGTGGTGCCAGTGTACTCTCTTAACTCACTGCACTGCATCCCCAGTGGTGCCAGTGCACTCTCTGGACTCACTGCACTGCATCCCCAGTGGTGCCAGTGCACTCTCTGGACTCACTGCACTGCATCCCCAAGGTGCCAGTGCACTCTCTGCACTCACGGCAGTGCATACCCAGTGGTGCCAGTGCACTCTCTGGACTCACTGCACTGTATCCCCTTTGGTGCCAGTGCACTCTGTGGACTCACTGCACTGCATCCCAGTGGTGCCAGTGCACTCTGTGGACTCACTGCAGTGCATCCCCAGTGGTGCCAGTGCACTCTCTGGACTCACTGCAGTGCATCCCAGTGGTGCCAGTGCACTCTCTGGACTCATTGCACTGCGTTGCCATTGGTGCCAGTGCACTCTCTGGACTCATTGCACTGCATCCCCAGTGGTGCCAGTGCACTCTCTGGACTCACTGCACTGCATCCCCAGTGGTGCCAGTGCACTCTCTGGACTCACTGCACTGCAAATCCAGTGGTGCCAGTGCACTCTGTGGACTCACTGCAGTGCATCGCCAGTGGTGCCAGTGTACTCTCTGGACTCACTGCAGTGCATCGCCAGTGGTGCCAGTGCCCTCTCTGGACTCACTGCACTGCATCCCCAGTGGTGCCAGTGCATTCTCTGTGTTAGTGTTGGGGAGAATCGAATGGATGTTTTACTAATGTCTCTTAGGTAATGGGACCTACAGTATAATTAAGCATTGCCAAATGTACTTACCTTATCAATTAATCTATGTATACTGGATACTTAGGGAGTACATTGAACAATCAAAAGAATCATTGAAGGGGAACCTTGGGAGGGAACAGGTACAACCTGACCTTGGATAAGGGCCTGGAAATGATGAAATGAGTTGAAGCAGAACCAAGAAACGGAGGGAGCATGCGTCGAGTAAGAAAGGTGAAAAGTTTAGCGGAGAGGAAGACTCCTTACTTCATCTGGACGACCACCTGGACGACCACCAGAGTGCGCCACGCATGTGCTAAGGGGAGGGGAGCTAATTAGAATGAAAAGCGAGGCTGCTGTTGCAACCTGTAATGAATATGTATACCTGACGCAATATTGTATGTATAAATAACGGCTGGGAAGTAACGGGACTTGAAGCCAGATTTGGGCACCTGCCCCGGCTTCCAGCGCTGAATAAAGCACCTTCATATAATCACTTGGTGATTATGTGGTTGCTAGGCTAACATCTGGACTCACTGCAGTGCATCCCCAGTGGTGCCAGTGCACTCTCTGGACTCACTGCAGTGCATCCCAGTGGTGAGAGTGCACTCCCTGGACTCACCGGGGTGCATCCCCAGTGTTGCCAGTGCACTCTCTGGACTCACTGCACTGCATCCCCAGTGGTGCCAGTGCACTCTCTGGACTCACTGCACTGCATCCCCAGTGGTGCCAGTGCACTCTCTGGACTCACTGCAGTGCATCCCCAATCGTACCAGTGCACTCTCTGGACTCACTGCACTGCATCCCCAGTGATGCCACTGCAACCTCTGGTCTCACTGCAGCGCATCCCCAGTGGTACCAGTGCACTCTCTGGACTCACTGCACTTCATCCCCACTGGTGCCAGTACACTCTCTGGACTCACTGCACTGCATCCCGAGTGGTGCCAGTGCACTCTCTGGACTCACTGCACTGCATCCCCAGTGCTGACAGTGCACTCTCTGGACTTGCCGGGGTGCATCCCCAGTAGTGCCAGTGCACTCTCTGGACTCACTGCACTGCATCCCCAGTGGTGCCAGTGCACTCTCTGGACTCACTGCAGTGTATCCCCAATGGTGCCAGTGCATTCTCTTTACTCACTGCACTGCATCCCCAGTGGTGCCAGTGCACTCTCTGGACTCACTGTACCGCATCCCCAGTGGTGCCAGTGCACTCTCTGGACTCACTGCACTGCATCCCCAGTGGTGCCAGTGCTCTCTCTGGACTCACTGCAGTGCATCCCCAGTGGTGCCAGTGCACTCTCTTTACTCACTGCACTGCATCCCCAGTGGTGCCAGTGCACTCTGTGGACTCACTGCACTGCATCCCCAGTGGTGCCAGTGCACTCTCAGGAGTCACTGTGCTGCATCCCCAGTGGTTCCAGTGCACTCTCTGGACTCACTGCACTGCAACTCCAGTGGTGCCAGTGCACTCTCTGGACTCACTGTACTGCATCCCAGGTGGTGCCAGTGCACTCTCTGGACTCACTGCAGTGCATCGCCAGTGGTGCCAGTGCACTCTCTGGACTCAATGCACTGCATCCCCAGTGGTGCCAGTGCACTCTCTGGACTCACTGCACTGCATCCCCAGTGGTGCCAGTGCAATCTCTGGACTCACGGCAGTGCATCCCCAAGGTGCCAGTGCACTCTCTGGACTCACTGCACTGCATCCCCAGTGGTGCCAGTGCACTCTCTGGACTCACTGCACTGCATCCCCAGTGGTGCCAGTGCACTCTCTGGACTTGCCGGGGTGCATCCCCAGTGGTGCCAGTGCACTCTCTGAACTCACTGCACTGCATCCCCAGTGGTGCCAGTGCACTCTCTGGAATCACTGCATTCCCAGTGGTGCCAGGGCACTCTCTGGACTCACTGCACTGCATCCCCAGTGGTACCTGTGAAGTCTCTGGACTCACTGCAGTGCATCCCCAATGGTGCCAGTGCACTCTTTGGACTCACTGCACTGCATCCCCAGTGGTGCCACTGTACTCTCCGGACTCAGTGCACTGCATCCCCAGTGGTGCCAGTGCCCTCTGTGGACTCACTGCACTACATCCCCAGTGGTGCCAGTGAACTCTCTGGACTCACTGCACTGCATCCCCACTGGTGCCAGTGCACTCTCTGGACTCACTGCAGTGCATCCCCAGTGGTGCCAGTGCACTCTCTGGACTCACTGCAGTGCATCCCCAGTGGTGCTAGTGCACTCTCTGGACTCACTGCACTGCGTTGCCATTGGTGCCAGTTCACTCTCTGGACTCATTGCACTGCATCCCCAGTGGTGCCAGTGCACTCTCTGGACTCACTACACTGCATCCCCAGTGGTGCCAGTGCACTCTCAGGAGTCACTGCGCTGCATCCCCAGTGCTTCCAGTGCACTCTCTGGACTCACTGCACTGCAACTCCAGTGGTGCCAGTGCACTCTGTGGACTCACTGCACTGCATCCCCAGTGGTGACAGTGCACTCTCTGGACTCACTGTACTGCACCCCAGGTGGTGCCAGTGCACTCTCTGGACTCACTGCACTGCATCCCCAGTGGTGCCAGTGCACTCTCTGGACTCACTGCACTGCAACTCCAGTGGTGCCAGTGCACTCTGTGGACTCACTGCAGTGCATCGCCAGTGGTGCCAGTGCACTCTCTGGACTCACTGCAGTGCATCGCCAGTGGTGCCAGTGCCCTCTCTGGACTCACTGCACTGCATCCCCAGTGGTGCCAGTGCAGTCTCTGTGTTAGTGTTGGGGAGAATCGAATGGATGTTTTACTAATGTCTCTTAGGTAATGGGACCTACAGTATAATTAAGCATTGCCAAATGTACTTAACTTATCAATTAATCTATGTATACTGGATACTTAGGGAGTACATTGAACAATCAAAAGAATCATTGAAGGGGAACCTTGGGAGGGAACAGGTACAACCTGACCTTGGATAAGGGCCTGGAAATGATGAAATGAGTTGAAGCAGAACCAAGAAGCGGAGGGAGCATGCGTCGAGTAAGAAAGGTGAAAAGTTTAGCGGAGAGGAAGACTCCTTACTTCATCTGGACGACCACCTGGACGACCACCGGAGTGCGCCACGCATGTGCTAAGGGGAGGGGAGCTAATTAGAATGAAAAGCGAGGCTGCTGTTGCAACCTGTAATGAATATGTATACCTGACGCAATATTGTATGTATAAATAACGGCTGGGAAGTAACGGGACTTGAAGCCAGATTTGGGCACCTGCCCCGGCTTCCAGCGCTGAATAAAGCACCTTCATATAATCACTTGGTGATTATGTGTTTGCTAGGCTAACATCTGGACTCACTGCAGTGCATCCCCAGTGGTGCCAGTGCACTCTCTGGAGTCACTGCAGTGCATCCCCAGTGGTGCCAGTGCACTCTCTGGACTCACTGCACTGCATCCCCAGTGGTGCCGGGGCACTCTCTGGACTCACCGGGGTGCATCCCCAGTGTTGCCAGTGCACTCTCTGGACTCACTGCACTGCATCCCCAGTGGTGACAGTGCACTCTCTGGACTCACTGCGCTGCATCCCCAGTGGTGACAGTGCACTCTCTGGACTTGCCAGGGTGCATCCCCAGTGGTGCCAGTGCACTCTCTGGACTCAGTGCACTGCATCCCCAGTGGTGCCAGTGCACTCTCTGGACTCACTGCAGTGCATCCCCAGTGGTGCCAGTGCACTCTCTGGACTCACTGCAGTGCATCCCCAATCGTACCAGTGCACTCTCTGGACTCACTGCACTGCATCCCCAGTGATGCCACTGCAACCTCTGGTCTCACTGCAGTGCATCCCCAGTGGTGCCAGTGCACTCTCTGGACTCACTGCAGTGCATCCCCAATCGTACCAGTGCACTCTCTGGACTCACTGCACTGCATCCCCAGTGATGCCACTGCAACCTCTGGTCTCACTGCAGCGCATCCCCAGTGGTACCAGTGCACTCTCTGGACTCACTGCACTTCATCCCCACTGGTGCCAGTGCACTCTCTGGACTCACTGCACTGCATCCCCAGTGGTGCCAGTGCACTCTCTGGACTCACTGCACTGCATCCCCAGTGGGGACAGTGCACTCTCTGGACTTGCCGGGGTGCATCCCCAGTGGTGCCAGTGCACTCTCTTTACTCACTGCACTGCATCCCCAGTGGTGCCAGTGCACTCTTTGGACTCACTGCACTGCATCCCCAGTGGTGCCAGTGCACTCTCTGGACTCACTGCACTGCATCCCCAGTGGTGCCAGTGCACTCTCTGGACTCACTGCAGTGCATTCCCAGTGGTGCCAGTGCACTCTCTGTACTCACTGCACTGCATCCCCTGTGGAGCCAGTGGCTCTCTGGACTCATTGCACTGCATCCCCAGTGGTGCCAGTGCACTCTCTGGACTCACTGCAGTGCATCTACAGTGGTGCCAGTGTACTCTCTTAACTAACTGCACTGCATCACCATTGGTGCCAGTGCACTCTCTGGACTCACTGCACTGCATCCCCAATGGTGCCACTGCACTCTCTGGACTCACTGCACTGCATCCCCAGTGGTGCCAGTGCACTCTCTGGACTCACTGCAGTGCATCCCTTGTGGTGCCAGTGCACTCTGTGGACTCACTGCACTGCATCCCCAGTGGTGCCAGTGCACTCTCTGGACTCACTGCACTGCATCCCCAGTGGTGCCAGAGCACTCTCTGGACTCACTGCACTGCATCCCCAGTGGTGACAGTGCACTCTCTGGACTCACTGCACTGCATCCCCAGTGGTGCCAGTGCACTCTCTGGACTCACTGCAGTGCATCCCCAGTGGTGCCACTGCACTCTCTGAAAACACCGGGGTGCAACCGCAGCGGTGCCAGTGCACTCTCTGCACTCACGGCAGTGCATCCCCAGTGGTGCCAGTGCACTCTCTGGACTCACTGCAATGTATCCCCTGTGGTGCCAGTGCACTCTGTGGACTCAGTGCACTGCATCCCAATGGTGCCAGTGCACTCTCTGGACTCACTGCAGTGCATCCCCAGTGGTGCCAGTGCACTCTCTGGACTCACTGCACTGCATCCCAGTGGTGCCAGTGCACTCTCTGGACTCACTGCAGTGCATCCCCAGTGGTGCCAGTGCACTCTCTGGACTCACTGCACTGCATCCCCAGTGGTGCCAGTGCACTCTCTGGACTCACTGCAGTGCATCCCCAGTGGTGCCAGTGCACTCTCTGTACTCACTGCACTGCATCCCCAGTGGTGCTAGAGCACTCTCTGGACTGACTGCAGTGCAACCCCAATGGTGCCAGTGCATTCTCTTTACTCACTGCACTGCATCCCCACTGGTGCCAGTGCACTCTCTGGACTCACTGCACTGCATCCCCAGTGGTGCCAGAGCACTCTGTGGACTCACTGCACTGCATCCCCAGTGGTGCCAGTGCTCTCTCTGGACTCACTGCACTGCATCCCCAGTGGTGCCAGTGCACTCTCTGGACTCACTGCACTGCATCCCCAGTGGTGCCAGTGCACTCTCTGGACTCACTGCACTGCATCCCCAGTGGTGCCAGTGCAATCTCTGGACTCACGGCAGTGCATCCCCAGTGGTGCCAGTGCACTCTCTGGACTCACTGCACTGCATCCCCAGTGGTGCCAGTGCACTCTCTGTACTCACTGCACTGCATCCCCAGTGGTGCCAGTGCACTCTCTGGACTTGCCGGGGTGCATCCCCAGTGGTGCCAGTGCACTCTCTGGACTCACTGCAGTGCATCCCCAGTGGTGCCAGTGCACTATCTGGAATCACTGCATTCCCAGTGGTGCCAGGGCACTCTCTGGACTCACTGCACTGCATCCCCAGTGGTACCTGTGAAGTCTCTGGACTCACTGCAGTGCATCCCCAATGGTGCCAGTGTACTCTTTGGACTCACTGCACTGCATCCCCAGTGGTGCCACTGTACTCTCCGGACTCAGTGCACTGCATACCCAGTGGTGCCAGTGCCCTCTGTGGACTCACTGCACTACATCCCCAGTGGTGCCAGTGAACTCTCTGGACTCACTGCACTGCATCCCCACTGGTGCCAGTGCACTCTCTGGACTCACTGCAGTGCATCCCCAGTGGTGCTAGTGCACTCTCTGGACTCACTGCACTGCGTTGCCATTGGTGCCAGTGCACTCTCTGGACTCATTGCACTGCATCCCCAGTGGTGCCAGTGCACTCTCTGGACTCACTGCACTGCATCCCCAGTGGTGCCAGTGCACTCTCAGGAGTCACTGCGCTGCATCCCCAGTGGTTCCAGTGCACTCTCTGGACTCACTGCACTGCAACTCCAGTGGTGCCAGTGCACTCTCTGGACTCACTGCACTGCATCCCCAGTGGTGCCTGTGCACTCTCTGGACTCACTGTACTGCATCCCAGGTGGTGCCAGTGCACTCTCTGGACTCACTGCACTGCATCCCCAGTGGTGCCAGTGCACTCTCTGGACTCACTGCACTGCAACTCCAGTGGTGCCAGTGCACTCTGTGGACTCACTGCAGTGCATCGCCAGTGGTGCCAGTGCACTCTCTGGACTCACTGCAGTGCATCGCCAGTGGTGCCAGTGCCCTCTCTGGACTCACTGCACTGCATCCCCAGTGGTGCCAGTGCAGTCTCTGTGTTAGTGTTGGGGAGAATCGAATGGATGTTTTACTAATGTCTCTTAGGTAATGGGACCTACAGTATAATTAAGCATTGCCAAATGTACTTACCTTATCAATTAATCTATGTATACTGGATACTTAGGGAGTACATTGAACAATCAAAAGAATCATTGAAGGGGAACCTTGGGAGGGAACAGGTACAACCTGACCTTGGATAAGGGCCTGGAAATGATGAAATGAGTTGAAGCAGAACCAAGAAGCGGAGGGAGCATGCGTCGAGTAAGAAAGGTGAAAAGTTTAGCGGAGAGGAAGACTCCTTACTTCATCTGGACGACCACCTGGACGACCACCGGAGTGCGCCACGCATGTGCTAAGGGGAGGGGAGCTAATTAGAATGAAAAGCGAGGCTGCTGTTGCAACCTGTAATGAATATGTATACCTGACGCAATATTGTATGTATAAATAACGGCTGGGAAGTAACGGGACTTGAAGCCAGATTTGGGCACCTGCCCCGGCTTCCAGCGCTGAATAAAGCACCTTCATATAATCACTTGGTGATTATGTGTTTGCTAGGCTAACATCTGGACTCACTGCAGTGCATCCCCAGTGGTGCCAGTGCACTCTCTGGAGTCACTGCAGTGCATCCCCAGTGGTGCCAGTGCACTCTCTGGACTCACTGCACTGCATCCCCAGTGGTGCCGGGGCACTCTCTGGACTCACCGGGGTGCATCCCCAGTGTTGCCAGTGCACTCTCTGGACTCACTGCACTGCATCCCCAGTGGTGACAGTGCACTCTCTGGACTCACTGCGCTGCATCCCCAGTGGTGACAGTGCACTCTCTGGACTTGCCAGGGTGCATCCCCAGTGGTGCCAGTGCACTCTCTGGACTCAGTGCACTGCATCCCCAGTGGTGCCAGTGCACTCTCTGGACTCACTGCAGTGCATCCCCAGTGGTGCCAGTGCACTCTCTGGACTCACTGCACTGCATCCCCAATCGTACCAGTGCACTCTCTGGACTCACTACACTGCATCCCCAGTGATGCCACTGCAACCTCTGGTCTCACTGCAGCGCATCCCCAGTGGTGCCAGTGCACTCTCTGGACTCACTGCACTTCATCCCCACTGGTGCCAGTGCACTCTCCGGACTCACTGCACTGCATCCCCAGTGGTGCCATTGCACTCTCTGGACTCACTGCACTGCATCCCCAGTGGTGCCAGTGCACTCTCTGTACTCACTGCACTGCATCCCCAGTGGTGCCAGTGCACTCTCTGGACTTGCCGGGGTGCATCCCCAGTGGTGCCAGTGCACTCTCTGGACTCACTGCAGTGCATCCCCAGTGGTGCCAGTGCACTCTCTGGAATCACTACATTCCCAGTGGTGCCAGTGCACTCTCTGGACTCACTGCACTGCATCCCCAGTGGTACCTGTGAGGTCTCTGGACTCACTGCAGTGCATCCCCAATGGTGCCAGTGCACTCTTTGGACTCACTGCACTGCATCCCCAGTGGTGCCACTGTACTCTCCGGACTCACTGAACTGCATCCCCAGTGGTGCCAGTGCCCTCTGTGGACTCACTGCACTACATCCCCAGTGGTGCCAGTGAACTCTCTGGACTCACTGCACTGCATCCCCAGTGGTGCCAGTGCACTCTCTGGACTCACTGCAGTGCATCCCCAGTGGTGCTAGTGGACTCTCTGGACTCACTGCAGTGCATCCCCAGTGGTGCTAGTGCACTCTCTGGACTCACTGCACTGCGTTGCCATTGGTGCCAGTGCACTGTCTGGACTCATTGCACTGCATCCCCAGTGGTGCCAGTGCACTCTCTGGACTCACTGCACTGCATCCCCAGTGGTGCCAGTGCACTCTCAGGAGTCACTGCGCTGCATCCCCAGTGGTTCCAGTGCACTCTCTGGACTCACTGCACTGCAACTCCAGTGGTGCCAGTGCACTCTGCGGACTCACTGCACTGCATCCCCAGTGGTGCCAGTGCACTCTAAGGAGTCACTGCGCTGCATCCCCAGTGGTTCCAGTGCACTCTCTGGACTCATTGCACTGCAACTCCAGTGGTGCCAGTGCACTCTGTGGACTCACTGCACTGCATCCCCAGTGGTGCCAGTGCACTCTCTGTACTCACTGTACTGCATCCCAGGTGGTGCCAGTGCACTCTCTGGACTCACTGCAGTGCATCGCCAGTGGTGCCAGTGCTCTCTCTGGACTCACTGAGCTGCATCCCCAGTGGTGCAATGTGCACTCTCTGGACTCACTGCACTGCATCCCCAGTGGTGCCAGTGCACTCTCTGGACTCACTGCACTGCATCCCCAGTGGTGAGAGTGCACTCTCTGGACTTGCCGGGGTGCATCTCCAGTGGTGCCAGTGCACTCTCTGGAGTCACCGGGGTGCATCCCCAGAGGTGCCAGTGCACTCTCTGGACTCACTGCACTACATCCCCAATGGTGCCAGTTCACTCTCTGGACTCACTGAACTGAATCCCCAGTAGTGCCAGTGTACTCTCTGGACTCACTGTACTGCATCCCCATTGGTGCCTGTGAAATCTCTGGACTCACTGCAGTGCATCCCCAGTGGTGCCAGTGCAATCTCAGGACTCACAGCAGTGCAGCTCCAGTTGGTGCCAGTGCACTCTCTGGACACACTGCACTGCATCCCCAGTGGTGCCAGTGCACTCTCTGGACTCACTGCACTGCATCCCCAGTGGTGCCAGTTCACTCTCTGGTCTCACTGCAGTGCATCCCCAGTGGTGCCAGTGGCTCTCAGAACTCATTGCACTGCATCACCAGTGGTGCCAGTGCACTCTCTGGACTCACTGCAGTGCATCCACAGTGGTGCCAGTGTACTCTCTTAACTCACTGCACTGCATCCCCAGTGGTGCCAGTGCACTCTCTGGACTCACTGCACTGCATCCCCAGTGGTGCCAGTGCACTCTCTGGACTCACTGCACTGCATCCCCAAGGTGCCAGTGCACTCTCTGCACTCACGGCAGTGCATACCCAGTGGTGCCAGTGCACTCTCTGGACTCACTGCACTGTATCCCCTTTGGTGCCAGTGCACTCTGTGGACTCACTGCACTGCATCCCAGTGGTGCCAGTGCACTCTGTGGACTCACTGCAGTGCATCCCCAGTGGTGCCAGTGCACTCTCTGGACTCACTGCAGTGCATCCCAGTGGTGCCAGTGCACTCTCTGGACTCATTGCACTGCGTTGCCATTGGTGCCAGTGCACTCTCTGGACTCATTGCACTGCATCCCCAGTGGTGCCAGTGCACTCTCTGGACTCACTGCACTGCATCCCCAGTGGTGCCAGTGCACTCTCTGGACTCACTGCACTGCAAATCCAGTGGTGCCAGTGCACTCTGTGGACTCACTGCAGTGCATCGCCAGTGGTGCCAGTGTACTCTCTGGACTCACTGCAGTGCATCGGCAGTGGTGCCAGTGCCCTCTCTGGACTCACTGCACTGCATCCCCAGTGGTGCCAGTGCATTCTCTGTGTTAGTGTTGGGGAGAATCGAATGGATGTTTTACTAATGTCTCTTAGGTAATGGGACCTACAGTATAATTAAGCATTGCCAAATGTACTTACCTTATCAATTAATCTATGTATACTGGATACTTAGGGAGTACATTGAACAATCAAAAGAGTCATTGAAGGGGAACCTTGGGAGGGAACAGGTACAACCTGACCTTGGATAAGGGCCTGGAAATGATGAAATGAGTTGAAGCAGAACCAAGAAACGGAGGGAGCATGCGTCGAGTAAGAAAGGTGAAAAGTTTAGCGGAGAGGAAGACTCCTTACTTCATCTGGACGACCACCTGGACGACCACCAGAGTGCGCCACGCATGTGCTAAGGGGAGGGGAGCTAATTAGAATGAAAAGCGAGGCTGCTGTTGCAACCTGTAATGAATATGTATACCTGACGCAATATTGTATGTATAAATAACGGCTGGGAAGTAACGGGACTTGAAGCCAGATTTGGGCACCTGCCCCGGCTTCCAGCGCTGAATAAAGCACCTTCATATAATCACTTGGTGATTATGTGGTTGCTAGGCTAACATCTGGACTCACTGCAGTGCATCCCCAGTGGTGCCAGTGCACTCTCTGGACTCACTGCAGTGCATCCCAGTGGTGAGAGTGCACTCCCTGGACTCACCGGGGTGCATCCCCAGTGTTGCCAGTGCACTCTCTGGACTCACTGCACTGCATCCCCAGTGGTGCCAGTGCACTCTCTGGACTCACTGCACTGCATCCCCAGTGGTGCCAGTGCACTCTCTGGACTCACTGCAGTGCATCCCCAATCGTACCAGTGCACTCTCTGGACTCACTGCACTGCATCCCCAGTGATGCCACTGCAACCTCTGGTCTCACTGCAGCGCATCCCCAGTGGTACCAGTGCACTCTCTGGACTCACTGCACTTCATCCCCACTGGTGCCAGTACACTCTCTGGACTCACTGCACTGCATCCCGAGTGGTGCCAGTGCACTCTCTGGACTCACTGCACTGCATCCCCAGTGCTGACAGTGCACTCTCTGGACTTGCCGGGGTGCATCCCCAGTAGTGCCAGTGCACTCTCTGGACTCACTGCACTGCATCCCCACCGGTGCCAGTGCACTCTCTGGACTCACTGCAGTGTATCCCCAATGGTGCCAGTGCATTCTCTTTACTCACTGCACTGCATCCCCAGTGGTGCCAGTGCACTCTCTGGACTCACTGTACCGCATCCCCAGTGGTGCCAGTGCACTCTCTGGACTCACTGCACTGCATCCCCAGTGGTGCCAGTGCTCTCTCTGGACTCACTGCAGTGCATCCCCAGTGGTGCCAGTGCACTCTCTTTACTCACTGCACTGCATCCCCAGTGGTGCCAGTGCACTCTGTGGACTCACTGCACTGCATCCCCAGTGGTGCCAGTGCACTCTCAGGAGTCACTGTGCTGCATCCCCAGTGGTTCCAGTGCACTCTCTGGACTCACTGCACTGCAACTCCAGTGGTGCCAGTGCACTCTCTGGACTCACTGTACTGCATCCCAGGTGGTGCCAGTGCACTCTCTGGACTCACTGCAGTGCATCGCCAGTGGTGCCAGTGCACTCTCTGGACTCAATGCACTGCATCCCCAGTGGTGCAATGTGCACTCTCTGGACTCACTGCACTGCATCCCCAGTGGTGAGAGTGCACTCTCTGGACTTGCCGGGGTGCATCCCCAGAGGTGCCAGAGCACTCTCTGGACTCACTGCACTACATCCCCAATGGTGCCAGTTCACTCTCTGGACTCACTGAACTGAATCCCCAGTAGTGCCAGTGTACTCTCTGGACTCACTGTACTGCATCCCCAGTGGTGCCTGTGAAATCTCTGGACTCACTGCAGTGCATCCCCAGTGGTGCCAGTGCAATCTCAGGACTCACAGCAGTGCAGCTCCAGTTGGTGCCAGTGCACTCTCTGGGCTCACTGCACTGCATCCCCAGCGGTGCCAGTGCACTCTCTGGACTCACTGCACTGCATCCCCAGTGGTGCCAGTTCACTCTCTGGTCTCACTGCAGTGCATCCCCAGTGGTGCCAGTGGCTCTCAGAACTCATTGCACTGCATCACCAGTGGTGCCAGTGCACTCTCTGGACTCACTGCAGTGCATCCACAGTGGTGCCAGTGTACTCTCTGGACTCACTGCACTGCATCCCCAGTGGTGCCAGTGCACTCTCTGGACTCACTGCACTGCATCCCCAGTGGTGCCAGTGCACTCTCTGGACTCACTGCAGTGCATCCCCAAGGTGCCAGTGCACTCTCTACACTCACGGCAGTGCATCCCCAGTGGTGCCAGTGCACTCTCTGGACTCACTGCACTGTATCCCCTTTGGTGCCAGTGCACTCTGTGGACTCACTGCACTGCATCCCAGTGGTGCCAGTGCACTCTCTGGACTCACTGCAGTGCATCCCTGTGGTGCCAGTGCACTCTCTGGACTCACTGCAGTGCATCCCAGTGGTGCCAGTGCACTCTCTGGACTCACTGCACTGCGTTGCCATTGGTGCCAGTGCACTCTCTGGACTCATTGCACTGCATCCCCAGTGGTGCCAGTGCACTCTCTGGACTCACTGCACTGCATCCCCAGTGGTGCCAGTGCACTCTCTGGACTCACTGCACTGCATCCCCAGTGGTGCCAGTGCACTCTCTGGACTCACTGCACTGCAACTCCAGTGGTGCCAGTGCACTCTGTGGACTCACTGCAGTGCATCGCCAGTGGTGCCAGTGCACTCTCTGGACTCACTGCAGTGCATCGCCAGTGGTGCCAGTGCCCTCTCTGGACTCACTGCACTGCATCCCCAGTGGTGCCAGTGCAGTCTCTGTGTTAGTGTTGGGGAGAATCGAATGGATGTTTTACTAATGTCTCTTAGGTAATGGGACCTACAGTATAATTAAGCATTGCCAAATGTATTTACCTTATCAATTAATCTATGTATACTGGATACTTAGGGAGTACATTGAACAATCAAAAGAATCATTGAAGGGGAACCTTGGGAGGGAACAGGTACAACCTGACCTTGGATAAGGGCCTGGAAATGATGAAATGAGTTGAAGCAGAACCAAGAAGCGGAGGGAGCATGCGTCGAGTAAGAAAGGTGAAAAGTTTAGCGGAGAGGAAGACTCCTTACTTCATCTGGACGACCACCTGGACGACCACCGGAGTGCGCCACGCATGTGCTAAGGGGAGGGGAGCTAATTAGAATGAAAAGCGAGGCTGCTGTTGCAACCTGTAATGAATATGTATACCTGACGCAATATTGTATGTATAAATAACGGCTGGGAAGTAACGGGACTTGAAGCCAGATTTGGGCACCTGCCCCGGCTTCCAGCGCTGAATAAAGCACCTTCATATAATCACTTGGTGATTATGTGTTTGCTAGGCTAACATCTGGACTCACTGCAGTGCATCCCCAGTGGTGCCAGTGAAATCTCTGGACTCACTGCAGTGCATCCCCAGTGGTGCCAGTGCAATCTCAGGACTCACAGCAGTGCAGCTCCAGTTGGTGCCAGTGCACTCTCTGGGCTCACTGCACTGCATCCCCAGCGGTGCCAGTGCACTCTCTGGACTCACTGCACTGCATCCCCAGTGGTGCCAGTTCACTCTCTGGTCTCACTGCAGTGCATCCCCAGTGGTGCCAGTGGCTCTCAGAACTCATTGCACTGCATCCCCAGTGGTGCCAGTGCACTCTCTGGACTCACTGCACTGCATCCCCAGTGGTGCCAGTTCACTCTCTGGACTCACTGCAGTGCATCCCCAGTGGTGCCAGTGCAATCTCAGGACTCACAGCAGTGCAGCTCCAGTTGGTGCCAGTGCACTCTCTGGGCTCACTGCACTGCATCCCCAGCGGTGCCAGTGCACTCTCTGGACTCACTGCACTGCATCCCCAGTGGTGCCAGTTCACTCTCTGGTCTCACTGCAGTGCATCCCCAGTGGTGCCAGTGGCTCTCAGAACTCATTGCACTGCATCACCAGTGGTGCCAGTGCACTCTCTGGACTCACTGCAGTGCATCCACAGTGGTGCCAGTGTACTCTCTGGACTCACTGCACTGCATCCCCAGTGGTGCCAGTGCACTCTCTGGACTCACTGCACTGCATCCCCAGTGGTGCCAGTGCACTCTCTGGACTCACTGCAGTGCATCCCCAAGGTGCCAGTGCACTCTCTACACTCACGGCAGTGCATCCCCAGTGGTGCCAGTGCACTCTCTGGACTCACTGCACTGTATCCCCTTTGGTGCCAGTGCACTCTGTGGACTCACTGCACTGCATCCCAGTGGTGCCAGTGCACTCTCTGGACTCACTGCAGTGCATCCCTGTGGTGCCAGTGCACTCTCTGGACTCACTGCAGTGCATCCCAGTGGTGCCAGTGCACTCTCTGGACTCACTGCACTGCGTTGCCATTGGTGCCAGTGCACTCTCTGGACTCATTGCACTGCATCCCCAGTGGTGCCAGTGCACTCTCTGGACTCACTGCACTGCATCCCCAGTGGTGCCAGTGCACTCTCTGGACTCACTGCACTGCATCCCCAGTGGTGCCAGTGCACTCTCTGGACTCACTGCACTGCAACTCCAGTGGTGCCAGTGCACTCTGTGGACTCACTGCAGTGCATCGCCAGTGGTGCCAGTGCACTCTCTGGACTCACTGCAGTGCATCGCCAGTGGTGCCAGTGCCCTCTCTGGACTCACTGCACTGCATCCCCAGTGGTGCCAGTGCAGTCTCTGTGTTAGTGTTGGGGAGAATCGAATGGATGTTTTACTAATGTCTCTTAGGTAATGGGACCTACAGTATAATTAAGCATTGCCAAATGTATTTACCTTATCAATTAATCTATGTATACTGGATACTTAGGGAGTACATTGAACAATCAAAAGAATCATTGAAGGGGAACCTTGGGAGGGAACAGGTACAACCTGACCTTGGATAAGGGCCTGGAAATGATGAAATGAGTTGAAGCAGAACCAAGAAGCGGAGGGAGCATGCGTCGAGTAAGAAAGGTGAAAAGTTTAGCGGAGAGGAAGACTCCTTACTTCATCTGGACGACCACCTGGACGACCACCGGAGTGCGCCACGCATGTGCTAAGGGGAGGGGAGCTAATTAGAATGAAAAGCGAGGCTGCTGTTGCAACCTGTAATGAATATGTATACCTGACGCAATATTGTATGTATAAATAACGGCTGGGAAGTAACGGGACTTGAAGCCAGATTTGGGCACCTGCCCCGGCTTCCAGCGCTGAATAAAGCACCTTCATATAATCACTTGGTGATTATGTGTTTGCTAGGCTAACATCTGGACTCACTGCAGTGCATCCCCAGTGGTGCCAGTGCACTCTCTGGAGTCACTGCAGTGCATCCCCAGTGGTGCCAATGCACTCTCTGGACTCACTGCAGTGCATCCCAGTGGTGACAGAGCACTCCCTGGACTCACTGCAGTGCATCCCCAGTGGTGCCAGTGCACTCTCTGGACTCACCGGGGTGCATCCCCAGTGTTGCCAGTGCACTCTCTGGACTCACTGCACTGCATCCCCAGTGGTGCCAGTGCACTCTCTGGACTCACTGCAGTGCATCCCCAGTGGTGCCAGTGCACTCTCTGGACTCACTGCAGTGCATCCCCAATCGTACCAGTGCACTCTCTGGACTCACTGCACTGCATCCCCAGTAATGCCACTGCAACCTCTGGTCTCACTGCAGCGCATCCCCAGTGGTACCAGTGCACTCTCTGGACTCACTGCACTTCATCCCCACTGGTGCCAGTGCACTCTCTGGACTCACTGCACTGCATCCCTAGTGGTGCCAGTGCACTCTCTGGACTCACTGCACTGCATCCCCAGTGCTGACAGTGCACTCTCTGGACTCACTGCAGTGCAACCCCAATGGTGCCAGTGCATTCTCTTTACTCACTGCACTGCATCCCCAGTGGTGCCAGTGCACTCTCTGGACTCACTGTACTGCATCCCCAGTGGTGCCAGTGCACTCTCTGGACTCACTGCACTGCATCCCCAGTGGTGCCAGTGCTCACTCTGGACTCACTGCACTGCATCCCCAGTGGTGCCAGTGCACTCTCTGGACTCACTGCACTGCATCCCCAGTGGTGCCAGTGCACTCTGTGGACTCACTGCACTGCATCCCCAGTGGTGCCAGTGCACTCTCAGTAGTCACTGCGCTGCATCCCCAGTGGTTCCAGTGCACTCTCTGGACTCACTGCACTGCAACTCCAGTGGTGCCAGTGCACTCTCTGGACTCACTGTACTGCATCTCAGGTGGTGCCAGTGCACTCTCTGGACTCACTGTAGTGCATCGCCAGTGGTGCCAGTGCACTCTCTGGACTCACTGCACTGCATCCCCAGTGGTGCAATGTGCACTCTCTGGACTTGCCGGGGTGCATCCCCAGTGGTGCCAGTATACTCTCTGGAGTCACTACGGGTGCATCCCCAGAGGTGCCAGAGCACTCTCTGGACTCACTGCACTACATCCCCAATGGTGCCAGTTCACTCTCTGGACTCACTGAACTGAATCCCCAGTAGTGCCAGTGTACTCTCTGGACTCACTGTACTGCATCCCCAGTGGTGCCTGTGAAATCTCTGGACTCACTGCAGTGCATCCCCAGTGGTGCCAGTGCAATCTCAGGACTCACAGCAGTGCAGCTCCAGTTGGTGCCAGTGCACTCTCTGGGCTCACTGCACTGCATCCCCAGTGGTGCCAGTGCACTCTCTGGACTCACTGCACTGCATCCCCAGTGGTGCCAGTTCACTCTCTGGTCTCACTGCAGTGCATCCCCTGTGGTGCCAGTGGCTCTCAGAACTCATTGCACTGCATCACCAGTGGTGCCAGTGCACTCTCTGGACTCACTGCAGTGCATCCCCAGTGGTGCCAGTGTACTCTCTTAACTCACTGCACTGCATCCCCAGTGGTGCCAGTGCACTCTCTGGACTCACTGCAGTGTATCCCCTTTGGTGCCAGTGCACTCTGTGGACTCACTGCAGTGCATCCCCAGTGGTGCCAGTGCACTCTCTGGACTCACTGCAGTGCATCCCAGTGGTGCCAGTGCACTCTCTGCACTCACTGCACTGCATCCCCAGTGGTGCCAGTGCACTCTCTGGACTCACTGCACTGCATCCCCAGTGGTGCCAGTGCACTCTCTGGACTTGCCGGGGTGCATCCCCAGTGGTGCCAGTGCACTCTCTGGACTCACTGCAGTGCATCCCCAGTGGTGCCAGTGCATTCTCTGGAATCACTGCATTCCCAGTGGTGCCAGGGCACTCTCTGGACTCACTGCCCTGCATCCCCAGTGGTACCTGTGAAGTCTCTGGACTCACTGCAGTGCATCCCCTATGGTGCCAGTGCACTCTTTGGACTCACTGCACTGCATCCCCAGTGGTGCCACTGTACTCTCCGGACTCACTGCACTGCATCCCCAGTGGTGCCAGTGCCCTCTGTGGACTCACTGCACTACATCCCCAGTGGTGCCAGCGAACTCTCTGGACTCACTGCACTGCATTCACAGTGGTGCCAGTGCACTCTGTGGACTCACTGCAGTGCATCCCCAGTGGTGCTAGTGCACTCTCTGGACTCACTGCCCTGCATCCCCAGTGGTGCCAGTGCACTCTCAGTAGTCACTGCGCTGCAACTCCAGTGGTTCCAGTGCACTCTCTGGACTCACTGCACTGCAACTCCAGTGGTGCCAGTGCACTCTGTGGACTCACTGCACTGCATCCCCAGTGGTGCCAGTGCACTCTCAGGAGTCACTGCGCTACATCCCCAGTGGTTCCAGTGCACTCTCTGGACTCACTGCACTGCAACTCCAGTGGTGCCAGTGCACTCTGTGGACTCACTGCACTGCATCCCCAGTGGTGCCAGTGCACTCTCTGGACTCACTGTACTGCATCCCCAGTGGTGCCAGTGCACTCTCTGGACTCACTGAACTGCATCCCCAGTGGTGCAATGTGCACTCTCTGGACTCACTGCACTGCATCCCCAGTGGTGCCAGTGCACTCTCTGGACTCACTGCACTGCATCCCCAGTGGTGATTGTGCACTCTCTGGACTTGCCGGGGTGCATCCCCCGTGGTGCCAGTGCACTCTCTGGAGTCACTGGGGTGCATCCCCAGTGGTGCCAGTGCACTCTCTGGACTCACTGCACTGCATCCCCAGTGGTGCCAGTGCTCTCTCTGGACTCACTGCACTGCATCCCCAGTGGTGCCAGTGCACTCTCTTTACTCACTACACTGCATCCCCAGTGGTGCCAGTGCACTCTCTGGACTCACTGCACTGCATCCCCAGTGGTGCCAGTGCACTCTCTGGACTCACTGCACTGCATCCCCAGTGGTGCCAGTGCAATCTCTGGACTCACGGCAGTGCATCCCCAGTGGTGCCAGTGCACTCTCTGGACTCACTGCACTGCATCCCCAGTGGTGCCAGTGCACTCTCTGGACTTGCCGGGGTGCATCCCCAGTGGTGCCAGTGCACTCTCTGGACTCACTGCAGTGCATCCCCAGTGGTGCCAGTGCACTCTCTGGACTCACTGCACTGCATCCCCAGTGGTACCTGTGAAGTCTCTGGACTCACTGCAGTGCATCCCCAATGGTGCCAGTGCACTCTCTGGACTCACTGCACTGCATCCCCAGTGGTACCTGTGAAGTCTCTGGACTCACTGCAGTGCATCCCCAATGGTGCCAGTGCACTCTCTGGACTCACTGCACTGCATCCCCAGTGGTGCCACTGTACTCTCCGGACTCAGTGCACTGCATCCTCAGTGGTGCCAGTGCCCTCTGTGGACTCACTGCACTACATCCCCAGTGGTGCCAGTGAACTCTCTGGACTCACTGCACTGCATCCCCACTGGTGCCAGTGCACTCTCTGGACTCACTGCAGTGCATCCCCAGTGGTGCCAGTGCACTCTCTGGACTCACTGCAGTGCATCCCCAGTGGTGCTAGTGCACTCTCTGGACTCACTGCACTGCGTTGCCATTGGTGCCAGTGCACTCTCAGGAGTCACTGCGCTGCATCCCCAGTGCTTCCAGTGCACTCTCTGGACTCACTGCACTGCAACTCCAGTGGTGCCAGTGCACTCTCTGGACTCACTGCACTGCATCCCCAGTGGTGCCAGTGCACTCTCTGGACTCACTGCAGTGCATCGCCAGTGGTGCCAGTGCCCTCTCTGGACTCACTGCACTGCATCCCCAGTGGTGCCAGTGCAGTCTCTGTGTTAGTGTTGGGGAGAATCGAATGGATGTTTTACTAATGTCTCTTAGGTAATGGGACCTACAGTATAATTAAGCATTGCCAAATGTACTTACCTTATCAATTAATCTATGTATACTGGATACTTAGGGAGTACATTGAACAATCAAAAGAATCATTGAAGGGGAACCTTGGGAGGGAACAGGTACAACCTGACCTTGGATAAGGGCCTGGAAATGATGAAATGAGTTGAAGCAGAACCAAGAAGCGGAGGGAGCATGCGTCGAGTAAGAAAGGTGAAAAGTTTAGCGGAGAGGAAGACTCCTTACTTCATCTGGACGACCACCTGGACGACCACCGGAGTGCGCCACGCATGTGCTAAGGGGAGGGGAGCTAATTAGAATGAAAAGCGAGGCTGCTGTTGCAACCTGTAATGAATATGTATACCTGACGCAATATTGTATGTATAAATAACGGCTGGGAAGTAACGGGACTTGAAGCCAGATTTGGGCACCTGCCCCGGCTTCCAGCGCTGAATAAAGCACCTTCATATAATCACTTGGTGATTATGTGTTTGCTAGGCTAACATCTGGACTCACTGCAGTGCATCCCCAGTGGTGCCAGTGCACTCTCTGGAGTCACTGCAGTGCATCCCCAGTGGTGCCAATGCACTCTCTGGACTCACTGCAGTGCATCCCAGTGGTGACAGAGCACTCCCTGGACTCACTGCAGTGCATCCCCAGTGGTGCCAGTGCACTCTCTGGACTCACCGGGGTGCATCCCCAGTGTTGCCAGTGCACTCTCTGGACTCACTGCACTGCATCCCCAGTGGTGCCAGTGCACTCTCTGGACTCACTGCAGTGCATCCCCAGTGGTGCCAGTGCACTCTCTGGACTCACTGCAGTGCATCCCCAATCGTACCAGTGCACTCTCTGGACTCACTGCACTGCATCCCCAGTAATGCCACTGCAACCTCTGGTCTCACTGCAGCGCATCCCCAGTGGTACCAGTGCACTCTCTGGACTCACTGCACTTCATCCCCACTGGTGCCAGTGCACTCTCTGGACTCACTGCACTGCATCCCTAGTGGTGCCAGTGCACTCTCTGGACTCACTGCACTGCATCCCCAGTGCTGACAGTGCACTCTCTGGACTCACTGCAGTGCAACCCCAATGGTGCCAGTGCATTCTCTTTACTCACTGCACTGCATCCCCACTGGTGCCAGTGCACTCTCTGGACTCACTGTACTGCATCCCCAGTGGTGCCAGTGCACTCTCTGGACTCACTGCACTGCATCCCCAGTGGTGCCAGTGCTCACTCTGGACTCACTGCACTGCATCCCCAGTGGTGCCAGTGCACTCTCTGGACTCACTGCACTGCATCCCCAGTGGTGCCAGTGCACTCTGTGGACTCACTGCACTGCATCCCCAGTGGTGCCAGTGCACTCTCAGTAGTCACTGCGCTGCATCCCCAGTGGTTCCAGTGCACTCTCTGGACTCACTGCACTGCAACTCCAGTGGTGCCAGTGCACTCTCTGGACTCACTGTACTGCATCCCAGGTGGTGCCAGTGCACTCTCTGGACTCACTGTAGTGCATCGCCAGTGGTGCCAGTGCACTCTCTGGACTCACTGCACTGCATCCCCAGTGGTGCAATGTGCACTCTCTGGACTTGCCGGGGTGCATCCCCAGTGGTGCCAGTATACTCTCTGGAGTCACCAGGGTGCATCCCCAGAGGTGCCAGAGCACTCTCTGGACTCACTGCACTACATCCCCAATGGTGCCAGTTCACTCTCTGGACTCACTGAACTGAATCCCCAGTAGTGCCAGTGTACTCTCTGGACTCACTGTACTGCATCCCCAGTGGTGCCTGTGAAATCTCTGGACTCACTGCAGTGCATCCCCAGTGGTGCCAGTGCTATCTCAGGACTCACAGCAGTGCAGCTCCAGTTGGTGCCAGTGCACTCTCTGGGCTCACTGCACTGCATCCCCAGTGGTGCCAGTGCACTCTCTGGACTCACTGCACTGCATCCCCAGTGGTGCCAGTTCACTCTCTGGTCTCACTGCAGTGCATCCCCTGTGGTGCCAGTGGCTCTCAGAACTCATTGCACTGCATCACCAGTGGTGCCAGTGCACTCTCTGGACTCACTGCAGTGCATCCACAGTGGTGCCAGTGTACTCTCTTAACTCACTGCACTGCATCCCCAGTGGTGCCAGTGCACTCTCTGGACTCACTGCAGTGTATCCCCTTTGGTGCCAGTGCACTCTGTGGACTCACTGCAGTGCATCCCCAGTGGTGCCAGTGCACTCTCTGGACTCACTGCACTGCATCCCAGTGGTGCCAGTGCACTCTCTGGAGTCACTGCAGTGCATCCCCAGTGGTGCCAGTGCACTCTCTGGACTCACTGCACTGCATCCCCAGTGGTGCCAGTGCACTCTCTGGACTTGCCGGGGTGCATCCCCAGTGGTTCCAGTGCACTCTCTGGACTCACTGCAGTGCATCCGCAGTGGTGCCAGTGCATTCTCTGGAATCACTGCATTCCCAGTGGTGCCAGGGCACTCTCTGGACTCACTGCCCTGCATCCCCAGTGGTACCTGTGAAGTCTCTGGACTCACTGCAGTGCATCCCCTATGGTGCCAGTGCACTCTTTGGACTCACTGCACTGCATCCCCAGTGGTGCCACTGTACTCCCCGGACTCACTGCACTGCATCCCCAGTGGTGCCAGTGCCCTCTGTGGACTCACTGCACTACATCCCCAGTGGTGCCAGCGAACTCTCTGGACTCACTGCACTGCATTCACAGTGGTGCCAGTGCACTCTGTGGACTCACTGCAGTGCATCCCCAGTGGTGCTAGTGCACTCTCTGGACTCACTGCCCTGCATCCCCAGTGGTGCCAGTGCACTCTCAGGAGTCACTGCGCTGCAACTCCAGTGGTTCCAGTGCACTCTCTGGACTCACTGCACTGGAACTCCAGTGGTGCCAGTGCACTCTGTGGACTCACTGCACTGCATCCCCAGTGGTGCCAGTGCACTCTCAGGAGTCACTGCGCTACATCCCCAGTGGTTCCAGTGCACTCTCTGGACTCACTGCACTGCAACTCCAGTGGTGCCAGTGCACTCTGTGGACTCACTGCACTGCATCCCCAGTGGTGCCAGTGCACTCTCTGGACTCACTGTACTGCATCCCCAGTGGTGCCAGTGCACTCTCTGGACTCACTGAACTGCATCCCCAGTGGTGCAATGTGCACTCTCTGGACTCACTGCACTGCATCCCCAGTGGTGCCAGTGCACTCTCTGGACTCACTGCACTGCATCCCCAGTGGTGATTGTGCACTCTCTGGACTTGCCGGGGTGCATCCCCCGTGGTGCCAGTGCACTCTCTGGACTCACTGCAGTGCATCCCCAGTGGTGCCAGTGCACTCTCTGGACTCACTGCACTGCATCCCCAGTGGTGCCAGTGCTCTCTCTGGACTCACTGCACTGCATCCCCAGTGGTGCCAGTGCACTCTCTTTACTCACTACACTGCATCCCCAGTGGTGCCAGTGCACTCTCTGGACTCACTGCACTGCATCCCCAGTGGTGCCAGTGCACTCTCTGGACTCACTGCACTGCATCCCCAGTGGTGCCAGTGCAATCTCTGGACTCACGGCAGTGCATCCCCAGTGGTGCCAGTGCACTCTCTGGACTCACTGCACTGCATCCCCAGTGGTGCCAGTGCACTCTCTGGACTTGCCGGGGTGCATCCCCAGTGGTGCCAGTGCACTCTCTGGACTCACTGCAGTGCATCCCCAGTGGTGCCAGTGCACTCTCTGGACTCACTGCACTGCATCCCCAGTGGTACCTGTGAAGTCTCTGGACTCACTGCAGTGCATCCCCAATGGTGCCAGTGCACTCTCTGGACTCACTGCACTGCATCCCCAGTGGTACCTGTGAAGTCTCTGGACTCACTGCAGTGCATCCCCAATGGTGCCAGTGCACTCTCTGGACTCACTGCACTGCATCCCCAGTGGTGCCAGTGCCCTCTGTGGACTCACTGCACTACATCCCCAGTGGTGCCAGTGAACTCTCTGGACTCACTGCACTGCATCCCCACTGGTGCCAGTGCACTCTCTGGACTCACTGCAGTGCATCCCCAGTGGTGCCAGTGCACTCTCTGGACTCACTGCAGTGCATCCCCAGTGGTGCTAGTGCACTCTCTGGACTCACTGCACTGCGTTGCCATTGGTGCCAGTGCACTCTCAGGAGTCACTGCGCTGCATCCCCAGTGCTTCCAGTGCACTCTCTGGACTCACTGCACTGCAACTCCAGTGGTGCCAGTGCACTCTCTGGACTCACTGCACTGCATCCCCAGTGGTGCCAGTGCACTCTCTGGACTCACTGTACTGCATCCCAGGTGGTGCCAGTGCACTCTCTGGACTCACTGCACTGCATCCCCAGTGGTGCCAGTGCACTCTCTGGACTCACTGCACTGCAACTCCAGTGGTGCCAGTGCACTCTGTGGACTCACTGCAGTGCATCGCCAGTGGTGCCAGTGCACTCTCTGGACTCACTGCAGTGCATCGCCAGTGGTGCCAGTGCCCTCTCTGGACTCACTGCACTGCATCCCCAGTGGTGCCAGTGCAGTCTCTGTGTTAGTGTTGGGGAGAATCGAATGGATGTTTTACTAATGTCTCTTAGGTAATGGGACCTACAGTATAATTAAGCATTGCCAAATGTACTTACCTTATCAATTAATCTATGTATACTGGATACTTAGGGAGTACATTGAACAATCAAAAGAATCATTGAAGGGGAACCTTGGGAGGGAACAGGTACAACCTGACCTTGGATAAGGGCCTGGAAATGATGAAATGAGTTGAAGCAGAACCAAGAAGCGGAGGGAGCATGCGTCGAGTAAGAAAGGTGAAAAGTTTAGCGGAGAGGAAGACTCCTTACTTCATCTGGACGACCACCTGGACGACCACCGGAGTGCGCCACGCATGTGCTAAGGGGAGGGGAGCTAATTAGAATGAAAAGCGAGGCTGCTGTTGCAACCTGTAATGAATATGTATACCTGACGCAATATTGTATGTATAAATAACGGCTGGGAAGTAATGGGACTTGAAGCCAGATTTGGGCACCTGCCCCGGCTTCCAGCGCTGAATAAAGCACCTTCATATAATCACTTGGTGATTATGTGGTTGCTAGGCTAACATCTGGACTCACTGCAGTGCATCCCCAGTGGTGCCAGTGCACTCTCTGGAGTCACTGCAGTGCATCCCCAGTGGTGCCAGTGCACTCTCTGGACTCACTGCACTGCATCCCCAGTGGTGCCGGGGCACTCTCTGGACTCACCGGGGTGCATCCCCAGTGTTGCCAGTGCACTCTCTGGACTCACTGCAGTGCATCCCCAGTGGTGACAGTGCACTCTCTGGACTCACTGCGCTGCATCCCCAGTGGTGACAGTGCACTCTCTGGACTTGCCAGGGTGCATCCCCAGTGGTGCCAGTGCACTCTCTGGACTCAGTGCACTGCATCCCCAGTGGTGCCAGTGCACTCTCTGGACTCACTGCAGTGCATCCCCAGTGGTGCCAGTGCACTCTCTGGACTCACTGCAGTGCATCCCCAATCGTACCAGTGCACTCTCTGGACTCACTGCACTGCATCCCCAGTGATGCCACTGCAACCTCTGGTCTCACTGCAGCGCATCCCCAGTGGTGCCAGTGCACTCTCTGGACTCACTGCACTTCATCCCCACTGGTGCCAGTGCACTCTCTGGACTCACTGCACTGCATCCCCAGTGGTGCCAGTGCACTCTTTGGACTCACTGCACTGCATCCCCAGTGGTGCCACTGTACTCTCCGGACTCACTGCACTGCATCCCCAGTGGTGCCAGTGCCCTCTGTGGACTCACTGCACTACATCCCCAGTGGTGCCAGTGAACTATCTGGACTCACTGCACTGCATCCCCAGTGGTGCCAGTGCACTCTCTGGACTCACTGCAGTGCATCCCCAGTGGTGCTAGTGGACTCTCTGGACTCACTGCAGTGCATCCCCAGTGGTGCTAGTGCACTCTCTGGACTCACTGCACTGCGTTGCCATTGGTGCCAGTGCACTGTCTGGACTCATTGCACTGCATCCCCAGTGGTGCCAGTGCACTCTCTGGACTCACTGCACTGCATCCCCAGTGGTGCCAGTGCACTCTCAGGAATCACTGCGCTGCATCCCCAGTGGTTCCAGTGCACTCTCTGGACTCACTGCACTGCAACCCCAGTGGTGCCAGTGCACTCTCTGGACTCACTGCACTGCAACTCCAGTGGTGCCAGTGCACTCTGTGGACTCACTGCACTGCATCCCCAGTGGTGCCAGTGCACTCTCTGTACTCACTGTACTGCATCCCAGGTGGTGCCAGTGCACTCTCTGGACTCACTGCAGTGCATCGCCAGTGGTGCCTGTGCACTCTCTGGACTCACTGAACTGCATCCCCAGTGGTGCAATGTGCACTCTCTGGACTCACTGCACTGCATCCCCAGTGGTGCCAGTGCACTCTCTGGACTCACTGCACTGCATCCCCTGTGGTGAGAGTGCACTCTCTGGACTTGCCTGGGTGCATCCCCAGTGGTGCCAGTGCACTCTCTGGAGTCACCGGGGTGCATCCCCAGTTGTGCCAGTGCACTCTCTGGACTCACTGCACTACATCCCCAATGGTGCCAGTTCACTCTCTGGACTCACTGAACTGAATCCCCAGTAGTGCCAGTGTACTCTCTGGACTCACTGTACTGCATCCCCATTGGTGCCTGTGAAATCTCTGGACTCACTGCAGTGCATCCCCAGTGGTGCCAGTGCAATCTCAGGACTCACAGCAGTGCAGCTCCAGTTGGTGCCAGTGCACTATCTGGACACACTGCACTGCATCCCCAGTGGTGCCAGTGCACTCTCTGGACTCACTGCACTGCATCCCCAGTGGTGCCAGTTCACTCTCTGGTCTCACTGCAGTGCACCCCAGTGGTGCCAGTGGCTCTCAGAACTCATTGCACTGCATCACCAGTGGTGCCAGTGCACTCTCTGGACTCACTGCAGTGCATCCACAGTGGTGCCAGTGTACTCTCTTAACTCACTGCACTGCATCCCCAGTGGTGCCAGTGCACTCTCTGGACTCACTGCACTGCATCCCCAGTGGTGCCAGTGCACTCTCTGGACTCACTGCACTGCATCTCCAAGGTGCCAGTGCACTCTCTGCACTCACGGCAGTGCATCCCCAGTGGTGCCAGTGCACTCTCTGGACTCACTGCACTGTATCCCCTTTGGTGCCAGTGCACTCTGTGGACTCACTGCACTGCATCCCAGGTGGTGCCAGTGCACTCTCTGGACTCACTGCAGTGCATCCCCAGTGGTGCCAGTGTACTCTCTGGACTCACTGCAGTGCATCCCAGTGGTGCCAGTGCACTCTCTGGACTCACTGCACTGCGTTGCCATTGGTGCCAGTGCACTCTCTGGACTCATTGCACTGCATCCCCAGTGGTGCCAGTGCACTCTCTGGACTCACTGCACTGCAACTCCAGTGGTGCCAGTGCACTCTGTGGACTCACTGCACTGCATCCCCAGTGGTGCCAGTGCACTCTCAGGAGTCACTGCGCTGCATCCCCAGTGGTTCCAGTGCACTCTCTGGACTCACTGCACTGCAACTCCAGTGGTGCCAGTGCACTCTGTGGACTCACTGCACTGCATCCCCAGTGGTGCCAGTGCACTCTCTGGACTCACTGTACTGCATCCCAGGTGGTGCCAGTGCACTCTCTGGACTCACTGAACTGCATCCCCAGTGGTGCAATGTGCACTCTCTGGACTCACTGCACTGCATCCCCAGTGCTGACAGTGCACTCTCTGGACTCACTGCAGTGCATCCCCAGTGGTGAGAGTGCACTCTCTGGACTTGCCGGGGTGCATCCCCAGTGGTGCCAGTGCACTCTGTGGAGTCACTGGGGTGCATCCCCAGTGGTGCCAGTGCACTCTCTGGACTCACTGCAGTGCATCCCCAGTGGTGCCAGTGCACTCTCTGGACTCACCGGGGTGCATCCCCAGTGTTGCCAGTGCACTCTCTGGACTCACTGCACTGCATCCCCAGTGGTGCCAGTGCACTCTCTGGACTCACTGCACTGCATCCCCAGTAATGCCACTGCAACCTCTGGTCTCACTGCAGCGCATCCCCAGTGGTACCAGTGCACTCTCTGGAGTCACTGCACTGCATCCCCAGTGGTGCCAGTGCACTCTCAGGAGTCACTGCAGTGCATCGCCAGTGGTGCCAGTGCACTCTCTGGACTCACTGCAGTGCATCGCCAGTGGTGCCAGTGCACTCTCTGGACTCACTGAACTGCATCCCCAGTGGTGCAATGTGCACTCTCTGGACTCACTGCACTGCATCCCCAGTGGTGCCAGTGCACTCTCTGGACTCACTGCAGTGCATCCCCAGTGGTGAGAGTGCACTCTCTGGACTTCCGGGGTGCATCCCCAGTGGTGCCAGTGCACTCTCTGGAGTCACCGGGGTGCATCCCCAGAGGTGCCAGTGTACTCTCTGGACTCACTGCACTACATCCCCAATGGTGCCAGTTCACTCTCTGGACTCACTGAACTGAATCCCCAGTAGTGCCAGTGTACTCTCTGGACTCACTGTACTGCATCCCCATTGGTGCCTGTGAAATCTCTGGACTCACTGCAGTGCATCCCCAGTGGTGCCAGTGCAATCTCAGGACTCACAGCAGTGCAGCTCCAGTTGGTGCCAGTGCACTCTCTGGACACACTGCACTGCATCCCCAGTGGTGCCAGTGCACTCTCTGGACTCACTGCACTGCATCCCCAGTGGTGCCAGTTCACTCTCTGGTCTCACTGCAGTGCATCCCCAGTGGTGCCAGTGGCTCTTAGAACTCATTGCACTGCATCCCCAGTGGTGCCAGTGCACTCTCTGGACTCACTGCAGTGCATCCCCAGTGGTGCCAGTGTACTCTCTGGACTCACTGCACTGCATCCCCAGTGGTGCCAGTGCACTCTCTGGACTCACTGCACTGCATCCCCAGTGGTGCCAGTGCACTCTCTGGACTCACTGCACTGCATCCCCAAGGTGCCAGTGCACTCTCTGCACTCACGGCAGTGCATCCCCAGTGGTGCCAGTGCACTCTCTGGACTCACTGCACTGTATCCCCTTTGGTGCCAGTGCACTCTGTGGACTCACTGCACTGCATCCCAGTGGTGCCAGTGCACTCTCTGGACTCACTGCACTGCATCCCCAGTGGTGCCAGTGCACTCTCTGGACTCTCTGCACTGCATCCCCAGTGGTGCCAGTGCACTCTCTGGACTCACTGCACTTCATCCCCACTGGTGCCAGTGCACTCTCTGGACTCACTGCACTGCATCCCCAGTGGTGCCAGTGCACTCTTTGGACTCACTGCACTGCATCCCCAGTGGTGCCACTGTACTCTCCGGACTCACTGCACTGCATCCCCAGTGGTGCCAGTGCCCTCTGTGGACTCACTGCACTACATCCCCAGTGGTGCCAGTGAACTCTCTGGACTCACTGCACTGCATCCCCAGTGGTGCCAGTGCACTCTCTGGACTCACTGCAGTGCATCCCCAGTGGTGCTAGTGGACTCTCTGGACTCACTGCAGTGCATCCCCAGTGGTGCTAGTGCACTCTCTGGACTCACTGCACTGCGTTGCCATTGGTGCCAGTGCACTGTCTGGACTCATTGCACTGCATCCCCAGTGGTGCCAGTGCACTCTCTGGACTCACTGCACTGCATCCCCAGTGGTGCCAGTGCACTCTCAGGAGTCACTGCGCTGCATCCCCAGTGGTTCCAGTGCACTCTCTGGACTCACTGCACTGCAACCCCAGTGGTGCCAGTGCACTCTCTGGACTCACTGCACTGCAACTCCAGTGGTGCCAGTGCACTCTGTGGACTCACTGCACTGCATCCCCAGTGGTGCCAGTGCACTCTCTGTACTCACTGTACTGCATCCCAGGTGGTGCCAGTGCACTCTCTGGACTCACTGAAGTGCATCGCCAGTGGTGCCTGTGCACTCTCTGGACTCACTGAACTGCATCCCCAGTGGTGCAATGTGCACTCTCTGGACTCACTGCACTGCATCCCCAGTGGTGCCAGTGCACTCTCTGGACTCACTGCACTGCATCCCCAGTGGTGAGAGTGCACTCTCTGGACTTGCCTGGGTGCATCCCCAGTGGTGCCAGTGCACTCTCTGGAGTCACCGGGGTGCATCCCCAGTTGTGCCAGTGCACTCTCTGGACTCACTGCACTACATCCCCAATGGTGCCAGTTCACTCTCTGGACTCACTGAACTGAATCCCCAGTAGTGCCAGTGTACTCTCTGGACTCACTGTACTGCATCCCCATTGGTGCCTGTGAAATCTCTGGACTCACTGCAGTGCATCCCCAGTGGTGCCAGTGCAATCTCAGGACTCACAGCAGTGCAGCTCCAGTTGGTGCCAGTGCACTCTCTGGACACACTGCACTGCATCCCCAGTGGTGCCAGTGCACTCTCTGGACTCACTGCACTGCATCCCCAGTGGTGCCAGTTCACTCTCTGGTCTCACTGCAGTGCATCCCCAGTGGTGCCAGTGGCTCTCAGAACTCATTGCACTGCATCACCAGTGGTGCCAGTGCACTCTCTGGACTCACTGCAGTGCATCCACAGTGGTGCCAGTGTACTCTCTTAACTCACTGCACTGCATCCCCAGTGGTGCCAGTGCACTCTCTGGACTCACTGCACTGCATCCCCAGTGGTGCCAGTGCACTCTCTGGACTCACTGCACTGCATCCCCAAGGTGCCAGTGCACTCTCTGCACTCACGGCAGTGCATCCCCAGTGGTGCCAGTGCACTCTCTGGACTCACTGCACTGTATCCCCTTTGGTGCCAGTGCACTCTGTGGACTCACTGCACTGCATCCCCAGTGGTGCCAGTGCACTCTCTGGACTCACTGCAGTGCATCCCCAGTGGTGCCAGTGTACTCTCTGGACTCACTGCAGTGCATCCCAGTGGTGCCAGTGCACTCTCTGGACTCACTGCACTGCGTTGCCATTGGTGCCAGTGCACTCTCTGGACTGATTGCACTGCATCCCCAGTGGTGCCAGTGCACTCTATGTAGTCATTGAGCTGCATCCCCAGTGGTGCCAGTGCACTCTGTGGACTCACTGCACTGCATCCCCAGTGGTGCCAGTGCACTCTCAGGAGTCACTGCGCTGCATCCCCAGTGGTTCCAGTGCACTCTCTGGACTCACTGCACTGCAACTCCAGTGGTGCCAGTGCACTCTGTGGACTCACTGCACTGCATCCCCAGTGGTGCCAGTGCACTCGCTGGACTCACTGTACTGCATCCCAGGTGGTGCCAGTGCACTCTCTGGACTCACTGAACTGCATCCCCAGTGGTGCAATGTGCACTCTCTGGACTCACTGCACTGCATCCCCAGTGCTGACAGTGCACTCTCTGGACTCACTGCAGTGCATCCCCAGTGGTGAGAGTGCACTCTCTGGACTTGCCGGGGTGCATACCCAGTGGTGCCAGTGCACTCTGTGGAGTCACTGGGGTGCATCCCCAGTGGTGCCAGTGCACTCTCTGGACTCACTGCAGTGCATCCCCAGTGGTGCCAGTGCACTCTCTGGACTCACCGGGGTGCATCCCCAGTGTTGCCAGTGCACTCTCTGGACTCACTGCACTGCATCCCCAGTGGTGACAGTGCACTCTCTGGACTCACTGCACTGCATCCCCAGTGGTGCCAGTGCACTCTCTGGACTCACTGCACTGCATCCCCAGTAATGCCACTGCAACCTCTGGTCTCACTGCAGCGCATCCCCAGTGGTACCAGTGCACTCTCTGGAGTCACTGCACTGCATCCCCAGTGGTGCCAGTGCACTCTCAGGAGTCACTGCAGTGCATCGCCAGTGGTGCCAGTGCACTCTCTGGACTCACTGCAGTGCATCGCCAGTGGTGCCAGTGCACTCTCTGGACTCACTGAACTGCATCCCCGGTGGTGCAATGTGCACTCTCTGGACTCACTGCACTGCATCCCCAGTGGTGCCAGTGCACTCTCTGGACTCACTGCACTGCATCCCCAGTGGTGAGAGTGCACTCTCTGGACTTGCCGGGGTGCATCCCCAGTGGTGCCAGTGCACTCTCTGGAGTCACCGGGGTGCATCCCCAGAGGTGCCAGTGTACTCTCTGGACTCACTGCACTACATCCCCAATGGTGCCAGTTCACTCTCTGGACTCACTGCACTGCATCCCCAGTGGTGCCAGTGCACTCTCTGGACTCACTGCACTGCATCTCCAAGGTGCCAGTGCACTCTCTGCACTCACGGCAGTGCATCCCCAGTGGTGCCAGTGCACTCTCTGGACTCACTGCACTGTATCCCCTTTGGTGCCAGTGCACTCTGTGGACTCACTGCACTGCATCCCAGGTGGTGCCAGTGCACTCTCTGGACTCACTGCAGTGCATCCCCAGTGGTGCCAGTGTACTCTCTGGACTCACTGCAGTGCATCCCAGTGGTGCCAGTGCACTCTCTGGACTCACTGCACTGCGTTGCCATTGGTGCCAGTGCACTCTCTGGACTCATTGCACTGCATCCCCAGTGGTGCCAGTGCACTCTCTGGACTCACTGCACTGCAACTCCAGTGGTGCCAGTGCACTCTGTGGACTCACTGCACTGCATCCCCAGTGGTGCCAGTGCACTCTCAGGAGTCACTGCGCTGCATCCCCAGTGGTTCCAGTGCACTCTCTGGACTCACTGCACTGCAACTCCAGTGGTGCCAGTGCACTCTGTGGACTCACTGCACTGCATCCCCAGTGGTGCCAGTGCACTCTCTGGACTCACTGTACTGCATCCCAGGTGGTGCCAGTGCACTCTCTGGACTCACTGAACTGCATCCCCAGTGGTGCAATGTGCACTCTCTGGACTCACTGCACTGCATCCCCAGTGCTGACAGTGCACTCTCTGGACTCACTGCAGTGCATCCCCAGTGGTGAGAGTGCACTCTCTGGACTTGCCGGGGTGCATCCCCAGTGGTGCCAGTGCACTCTGTGGAGTCACTGGGGTGCATCCCCAGTGGTGCCAGTGCACTCTCTGGACTCACTGCAGTGCATCCCCAGTGGTGCCAGTGCACTCTCTGGACTCACCGGGGTGCATCCCCAGTGTTGCCAGTGCACTCTCTGGACTCACTGCACTGCATCCCCAGTGGTGACAGTGCACTCTCTGGACTCACTGCACTGCATCCCCAGTGGTGCCAGTGCACTCTCTGGACTCACTGCACTGCATCCCCAGTAATGCCACTGCAACCTCTGGTCTCACTGCAGCGCATCCCCAGTGGTACCAGTGCACTCTCTGGAATCACTGCACTGCATCCCCAGTGGTGCCAGTGCACTCTCAGGAGTCACTGCAGTGCATCGCCAGTGGTGCCAGTGCACTCTCTGGACTCACTGCAGTGCATCGCCAGTGGTGCCAGTGCACTCTCTGGACTCACTGAACTGCATCCCCAGTGGTGCAATGTGCACTCTCTGGACTCACTGCACTGCATCCCCAGTGGTGCCAGTGCACTCTCTGGACTCACTGCAGTGCATCCCCAGTGGTGAGAGTGCACTCTCTGGACTTCCGGGGTGCATCCCCAGTGGTGCCAGTGCACTCTCTGGAGTCACCGGGGTGCATCCCCAGAGGTGCCAGTGTACTCTCTGGACTCACTGCACTACATCCCCAATGGTGCCAGTTCACTCTCTGGACTCACTGAACTGAATCCCCAGTAGTGCCAGTGTACTCTCTGGACTCACTGTACTGCATCCCCATTGGTGCCTGTGAAATCTCTGGACTCACTGCAGTGCATCCCCAGTGGTGCCAGTGCAATCTCAGGACTCACAGCAGTGCAGCTCCAGTTGGTGCCAGTGCACTCTCTGGACACACTGCACTGCATCCCCAGTGGTGCCAGTGCACTCTCTGGACTCACTGCACTGCATCCCCAGTGGTGCCAGTTCACTCTCTGGTCTCACTGCAGTGCATCCCCAGTGGTGCCAGTGGCTCTCAGAACTCATTGCACTGCATCACCAGTGGTGCCAGTGCACTCTCTGGACTCACTGCAGTGCATCCACAGTGGTGCCAGTGTACTCTCTTAACTCACTGCACTGCATCCCCAGTGGTGCCAGTGCACTCTCTGGACTCACTGCACTGCATCCCCAGTGGTGCCAGTGCACTCTCTGGACTCACTGCACTGCATCCCCAAGGTGCCAGTGCACTCTCTGCACTCACGGCAGTGCATCCCCAGTGGTGCCAGTGCACTCTCTGGACTCACTGCACTGTATCCCCTTTGGTGCCAGTGCACTCTGTGGACTCACTGCACTGCAACCCAGGTGGTGCCAGTGCACTCTCTGGACTCACTGCAGTGCATCCCCAGTGGTGCCAGTGTACTCTCTGGACTCACTGCAGTGCATCCCAGTGGTGCCAGTGCACTCTCTGGACTCACTGCACTGCGTTGCCATTGGTGCCAGTGCACTCTCTGGACTCATTGCACTGCATCCCCAGTGGTGCCAGTGCACTCTCTGGACTCACTGCACTGCAACTCCAGTGGTGCCAGTGCACTCTGTGGACTCACTGCACTGCATCCCCAGTGGTGCCAGTGCACTCTCAGGAGTCACTGCGCTGCATCCCCAGTGGTTCCAGTGCACTCTCTGGACTCACTGCACTGCAACTCCAGTGGTGCCAGTGCACTCTGTGGACTCACTGCACTGCATCCCCAGTGGTGCCAGTGCACTCGCTGGACTCACTGTACTGCATCCCAGGTGGTGCCAGTGCACTCTCTGGACTCACTGAACTGCATCCCCAGTGGTGCAATGTGCACTCTCTGGACTCACTGCACTGCATCCCCAGTGCTGACAGTGCACTCTCTGGACTCACTGCAGTGCATCCCCAGTGGTGCCAGTGCACTCTCTGGACTTGCCGGGGTGCATACCCAGTGGTGCCAGTGCACTCTGTGGAGTCACTGGGGTGCATCCCCAGTGGTGCCAGTGCACTCTCTGGACTCACTGCAGTGCATCCCCAGTGGTGCCAGTGCACTCTCTGGACTCACCGGGGTGCATCCCCAGTGTTGCCAGTGCACTCTCTGGACTCACTGCACTGCATCCCCAGTGGTGACAGTGCACTCTCTGGACTCACTGCACTGCATCCCCAGTGGTGCCAGTGCACTCTCTGGACTCACTGCACTGCATCCCCAGTAATGCCACTGCAACCTCTGGTCTCACTGCAGCGCATCCCCAGTGGTACCAGTGCACTCTCTGGAGTCACTGCACTGCAACTCCAGTGGTGCCAGTGCACTCTGTGGACTCACTGCACTGCATCCCCAGTGGTGCCAGTGCACTCTCTGGACTCACTGTACTGCATCCCCAGTGGTGCCAGTGCACTCTCTGGACTCACTGAACTGCATCCCCAGTGGTGCAATGTGCACTCTCTGGACTCACTGCACTGCATCCCCAGTGGTGCCAGTGCACTCTCTGGACTCACTGCACTGCATCCCCAGTGGTGAGAGTGCACTCTCTGGACTTGCCGGGGTGCATCCCCCGTGGTGCCAGTGCACTCTCTGGAGTCACCGGGGTGCATCCCCAGAGGTGCCAGTGTACTCTCTGGACTCACTGCACTACATCCCCAATGGTGCCAGTTCACTCTCTGGACTCACTGAACTGAATCCCCAGTAGTGCCAGTGTACTCTCTGGACTCACTGTACTGCATCCCCATTGGTGCCTGTGAAATCTCTGGACTCACTGCAGTGCATCCCCAGTGGTGCCAGTGCAATCTCAGGACTCACAGCAGTGCAGCTCCAGTTGGTGCCAGTGCACTCTCTGGACACACTGCACTGCATCCCCAGTGGTGCCAGTGCACTCTCTGGACTCACTGCACTGCATCCCCAGTGGTGCCAGTTCACTCTCTGGTCTCACTGCAGTGCATCCCCAGTGGTGCCAGTGGCTCTTAGAACTCATTGCACTGCATCCCCAGTGGTGCCAGTGCACTCTCTGGACTCACTGCAGTGCATCCCCAGTGGTGCCAGTGTACTCTCTGGACTCACTGCACTGCATCCCCAGTGGTGCCAGTGCACTCTCTGGACTCACTGCACTGCATCCCCAGTGGTGCCAGTGCACTCTCTGGACTCACTGCACTGCATCCCCAAGGTGCCAGTGCACTCTCTGCACTCACGGCAGTGCATCCCCAGTGGTGCCAGTGCACTCTCTGGACTCACTGCACTGTATCCCCTTTGGTGCCAGTGCACTCTGTGGACTCACTGCACTGCATCCCAGTGGTGCCAGTGCACTCTCTGGACTCACTGCAGTGCATCCCCAGTGGTGCCAGTGCACTCTCTGGACTCACTGCAGTGCATCCCAGTGGTGCCAGTGCACTCTCTGGACTCACTGCACTGCGTTGCCATTGGTGCCAGTGCACTCTCTGGACTCATTGCACTGCATCCCCAGTGGTGCCAGTGCACTCTCTGGACTCACTGCACTGCATCCCCAGTGGTGCCAGTGCACTCTCTGGACTCACTGCACTGCATCCCCAGTGGTGCCAGTGTAGTCTCAGTGTTAGTGTTGGGGAGAATCGAATGGATGTTTTACTAATGTCTCTTAGGTAATGGGACCTACAGTATAATTAAGCATTGCCAAATGTACTTACCTTATCAATTAATCTATGTATACTGGATACTTAGGGAGTACATTGAACAATCAAAAGAATCATTGAAGGGGAACCTTGGGAGGGAACAGGTACAACCTGACCTTGGATAAGGGCCTGGAAATGATGAAATGAGTTGAAGCAGAACCAAGAAGCGGAGGGAGCATGCGTCGAGTAAGAAAGGTGAAAAGTTTAGCGGAGAGGAAGACTCCTTACTTCATCTGGACGACCACCTGGACGACCACCGGAGTGCGCCACGCATGTGCTAAGGGGAGGGGAGCTAATTAGAATGAAAAGCGAGGCTGCTGTTGCAACCTGTAATGAATATGTATACCTGACGCAATATTGTATGTATAAATAACGGCTGGGAAGTAACGGGACTTGAAGCCAGATTTGGGCACCTGCCCCGGCTTCCAGCGCTGAATAAAGCACCTTCATATAATCACTTGGTGATTATGTGGTTGCTAGGCTAACATCTGGACTCACTGCAGTGCATCCCCAGTGGTGCCAGTGCACTCTCTGGAGTCACTGCAGTGCATCCCCAGTGGTGCCAGTGCACTCTCTGGACTCACTGCACTGCATCCCCAGTGGTGCCGGGGCACTCTCTGGACTCACCGGGGTGCATCCCCAGTGTTGCCAGTGCACTCTCTGGACTCACTGCAGTGCATCCCCAGTGGTGACAGTGCACTCTCTGGACTCACTGCGCTGCATCCCCAGTGGTGACAGTGCACTCTCTGGACTTGCCAGGGTGCATCCCCAGTGGTGCCAGTGCACTCTCTGGACTCACTGCAGTGCATCCCCAGTGGTGCCAGTGCACTCTCTGGACTCACTGCAGTGCATCCCCAATCGTACCAGTGCACTCTCTGGACTCACTGCACTGCATCCCCAGTGATGCCACTGCAACCTCTGGTCTCACTGCAGCGCATCCCCAGTGGTGCCAGTGCACTCTCTGGACTCACTGCACTTCACCCCCACTGGTGCCAGTGCACTCTCCAGACTCACTGCACTGCATCCCCAGTGGTGCCAGTGCACTCTTTGGACTCACTGCACTGCATCCCCAGTGGTGCCAGTGCACTCTCTGGACTCACTGCACTGCATCCCCAGTGGTGCCAGTGCACTCTCTGGACTCACTGCACTGCATCCCCAGTAATGCCACTGCAACCTCTGGTCTCACTGCAGCGCATCCCCAGTGGTACCAGTGCACTCTCTGGACTCACTGCACTTCATCCCCACTGGTGCCAGTGCACTCTCTGGACTCACTGCACTGCATCCCTAGTGGTGCCAGTGCACTCTCTGGACTCACTGCACTGCATCCCCAGTGCTGACAGTGCACTCTCTGGACTTGCTGGGGTGCATCCCCAGTAGTGCCAGTGCACTCCCTGGACTCACTGCAGTGCATCCCCAGTGGTGCCAGTGCACTCTCTGGACTAACTGCAGTGCAACCCCAATGGTGCCAGTGCATTCTCTTTACTCACTGCACTGCATCCCCACTGGTGCCAGTGCACTCTCTGGACCAACTGTACTGCATCCCCAGTGGTGCCAGTGCACTCTCTGGACTCACTGCACTGCATCCCCAGTGGTGCCAGTGCTCTCTCTGGACTCACTGCAGTGCATCCCCAGTGGTGCCAGTGCACTCTCTTTACTCACTGCACTGCATCCCCAGTGGTGCCAGTGCACTCTGTGGACTCACTGCACTGCATCCCCAGTGGTGCCAGTGCACTCTCAGGAGTCACTGCGCTGCATCCCCAGTGGTTCCAGTGCACTCTCTGGACTCACTGCACTGCAACTCCAGTGGTGCCAGTGCACTCTCTGGACTCACTGTACTGCATCCCAGGTGGTGCCAGTGCACTCTCTGGACTCACTGCAGTGCATCGCCAGTGGTGCCAGTGCACTCTCTGGACTCACTGCACTGCATCCCCAGTGGTGCAATGTGCACTCTCTGGACTCACTGCACTGCATCCCCAGTGGTGCCAGTGCACTCTCTGGACTCACTGCACTGCATCCCCAGTGGTGAGAGTGCACTCTCTGGACTTGCCCGGGTGCATCCCCAGTGGTGCCAGTATACTCTCTGGAGTCACCGGGGTGCATCCCCAGAGGTGCCAGAGCACTCTCTGGACTCACTGCACTACATCCCCAATGGTGCCAGTTCACTCTCTGGAGTCACTGAACTGAATCCCCAGTAGTGCCAGTGTACTCTCTGGACTCACTGTACTGCATCCCCAGTGGTGCCTGTGAAATCTCTGGACTCACTGCACTTCATCCCCACTGGTGCCAGTGCAATCTCAGGACTCACAGCAGTGCAGCTCCAGTTGGTGCCAGTGCACTCTCTGGGCTCACTGCACTGCATCCCCAGCGGTGCCAGTGCACTCTCTGGACTCACTGCACTGTATCCCCTTTCGTGCCAGTGCACTCTGTGGACTCACTGCAGTGCATCCCCAGTGGTGCCAGTGGCTCTCAGAACTCATTGCACTGCATCACCAGTGGTGCCAGTGCACTCTCTGGACTCACTGCAGTGCATCCACAGTGGTGCCAGTGTACTCTCTTAACTCACTGCACTGCATCCCCAGTGGTGCCAGTGCACTCTCTGGACTCACTGCAGTGTATCCCCTTTGGTGCCAGTGCACTCTGTGGACTCACTGCAGTGCATCCCCAGTGGTGCCAGTGCACTCTCTGGACTCACTGCAGTGCATCCCAGTGGTGCCAGTGCACTCTCTGCACTCACTGCACTGCATCCCCAGTGGTGCCAGTGCACTCTCTGTACTCACTGCACTGCATCCCCTGTGGTGCCAGTGCACTCTCTGGACTTGCCGGGGTGCATCTCCAGTGGTGCCAGTGCACTCTCTGGACTCACTGCAGTGCATCCCCAGTGGTGCCAGTGCACTCTCTGGAATCACTGCATTCCCAGTGGTGCCAGGGCACTCTCTGGACTCACTGCCCTGCATCCCCAGTGGTACCTGTGAAGTCTCTGGACTCACTGCAGTGCATCCCCAATGGTGCCAGTGCACTCTTTGGACTCACTGCACTGCATCCCCAGTGGTGCCACTGTACTCTCCGGACTCACTGCACTGCATCCCCAGTGGTGCCAGTGCGCTCTGTGGACTCACTGCACTGCATCCCCAGTGGTGCCAGCGAACTCTCTGGACTCACTGCACTGCATTCACAGTGGTGCCAGTGCACTCTGTGGACTCACTGCAGTGCATCCCCAGTGGTGCTAGTGCACTCTCTGGACTCACTGCAGTGCATCCCCAGTGGTGCTAGTGCACTCTCTGGACTCACTGCACTGCGTTGCCATTGGTGCCAGTGCACTCTCTGGACTCACTGCACTGCATCCCCAGTGGTGCCAGTGCACTCTCAGGAGTCACTGCGCTGCAACTCCAGTGGTTCCAGTGCACTCTCTGGACTCACTGCACTGCAACTCCAGTGGTGCCAGTGCACTCTGTGGACTCACTGCTCTGCATCCCCAGTGGTGCCAGTGCACTCTCAGGAGTCACTGCGCTGCATCCCCAGTGGTTCCAGTGCACTCTCTGGACTCACTGCACTGCAACTCCAGTGGTGCCAGTGCACTCTCTGGACTCACTGCACTGCATCCCCAGTGGTGCCAGTGCACTCTCTGGACTCACTGTACTGCATCCCAGGTGGTGCCAGTGCACTCTCTGGACTCACTGAACTGCATCCCCAGTGGTGCAATGTGCACTCTCTGGACTCACTGCACTGCATCCCCAGTGGTGCCAGTGCACTCTCTGGACTCACTGCACTGCATCCCCAGTGGTGATTGTGCACTCTCTGGACTTGCCGGGGTGCATCCCCCGTGGTGCCAGTGCACTCTCTGGAGTCACTGGGGTGCATCCCCAGTGGTGCCAGTGCACTCTCTGGACTCACTGCACTGCATCCCCAGTGGTGCCAGTGCTCTCTCTGGACTCACTGCACTGCATCCCCAGTGGTGCCAGTGCACTCTCTTTACTCACTACACTGCATCCCCAGTGGTGCCAGTGCACTCTCTGGACTCACTGCACTGCATCCCCAGTGGTGCCAGTGCACTCTCTGGACTCACTGCACTGCATCCCCAGTGGTGCCAGTGCAATCTCTGGACTCACGGCAGTGCATCCCCAGTGGTGCCAGTGCACTCTCTGGACTCACTGCACTGCATCCCCAGTGGTGCCAGTGCACTCTCTGGAATCACTGCATTCCCAGTGGTGCCAGGGCACTCTCTGGACTCACTGCACTGCTTCCCCCGTGGTACCTGTGAAGTCTCTGGACTCACTGCAGTGCATCCCCAATGGTGCCAGTGCACTCTTTGGACTCACTGCACTGCATCCCCAGTGGTGCCACTGTACTCTCCGGACTCAGTGCACTGCATACCCAGTGGTGCCAGTGCCCTCTGTGGACTCACTGCACTACATCCCCAGTGGTGCCAGTGAACTCTCTGGACTCACTGCACTGCATCCCCACTGGTGCCAGTGCACTCTCTGGACTCACTGCAGTGCATCCCCAGTGGTGCCAGTGCACTCTCTGGACTCACTGCAGTGCATCCCCAGTGGTGCTAGTGCACTCTCTGGACTCACTGCACTGCGTTGCCATTGGTGCCAGTGCACTCTCTGGACTCATTGCACTGCATTCCCAGTGGTGCCAGTGCACTCTCTGGACTCACTGCACTGCATCCCCAGTGGTGCCAGTGCACTCTCAGGAGTCACTGCGCTGCATCCCCAGTGGTTCCAGTGCACTCTCTGGACTCACTGCACTGCAACTCCAGTGGTGCCAGTGCACTCTCTGGACTCACTGCACTGCATCCCCAGTGGTGCCAGTGCACTCTCTGGACTCACTGTACTGCATCCCAGGTGGTGCCAGTGCACTCTCTGGACTCACTGCACTGCATCCCCAGTGGTGCCAGTGCACTCTCTGGACTCACTGCACTGCAACTCCAGTGGTGCCAGTGCACTCTGTGGACTCACTGCAGTGCATCGCCAGTGGTGCCAGTGCACTCTCTGGACTCACTGCAGCGCATCGCCAGTGGTGCCAGTGCCCTCTCTGGACTCACTGCAGTGCATCGCCAGTGGTGCCAGTGCAGTCTCTGTGTTAGTGTTGGGGAGAATCGAATGGATGTTTTACTAATGTCTCTTAGGTAATGGGACCTACAGTATAATTAAGCATTGCCAAATGTACTTACCTTATCAATTAATCTATGTATACTGGATACTTAGGGAGTACATTGAACAATCAAAAGAATCATTGAAGGGGAACCTTGGGAGGGAACAGGTACAACCTGACCTTGGATAATGGCCTGGAAATGATGAAATGAGTTGAAACAGAACCAAGAAGCGGAGGGAGCATGCGTCGAGTAAGAAAGGTGAAAAGTTTAGCGGAGAGGAAGACTCCTTACTTCATCTGGACGACCACCTGGACGACCACCGGAGTGCGCCACGCATGTGCTAAGGGGAGGGGAGCTAATTAGAATGAAAAGCGAGGCTGCTGTTGCAACCTGTAATGAATATGTATACCTGACGCAATATTGTATGTATAAATAACGGCTGGGAAGTAACGGGACTTGAAGCCAGATTTGGGCACCTGCCCCGGCTTCCAGCGCTGAATAAAGCACCTTCATATAATCACTTGGTGATTATGTGGTTGCTAGGCTAACATCTGGACTCACTGCAGTGCATCCCCAGTGGTGCCAGTGCACTCTCTGGACTCACTGCACTGCATCCCCAGTGGTGCAATGTGCACTCTCTGGACTCACTGCACTGCATCCCCAGTGGTGCCAGTGCACTCTCTGGACTCACTGCACTGCATCCCCAGTGGTGAGAGTGCACTCTCTGGACTTGCCGGGGTGCATCCCCAGTGGTGCCAGTATACTCTCTGGAGTCACCGGGGTGCATCCCCAGAGGTGCCAGAGCACTCTCTGGACTCACTGCACTACATCCCCAATGGTGCCAGTTCACTCTCTGGACTCACTGAACTGAATCCCCAGTAGTGCCAGTGTACTCTCTGGACTCACTGTACTGCATCCCCAGTGGTGCCTGTGAAATCTCTGGACTCACTGCAGTGCATCCCCAGTGGTGCCAGTGCAATCTCAGGACTCACAGCAGTGCAGCTCCAGTTGGTGCCAGTGCACTCTCTGGGCTCACTGCACTGCATCCCCAGCGGTGCCAGTGCACTCTCTGGACTCACTGCACTGCATCCCCAGTGGTGCCAGTTCACTCTCTGGTCTCACTGCAGTGCATCCCCAGTGGTGCCAGTGGCTCTCAGAACTCATTGCACTGCATCACCAGTGGTGCCAGTGTACTCTCTGGACTCACTGCAGTGCATCCACAGTGGTGCCAGTGTACTCTCTTAACTCACTGCACTGCATCCCCAGTGGTGCCAGTGCACTCTCTGGACTCACTGCAGTGTATCCCCTTTGGTGCCTGTGCACTCTGTGGACTCACTGCAGTGCATCCCCAGTGGTGCCAGTGCACTCTCTGGACTCACTGCAGTGCATCCCAGTGGTGCCAGTGCACTCTCTGCACTCACTGCACTGCATCCCCAGTGGTGCCAGTGCACTCTCTGGACTCACTGCACTGCATCCCCAGTGGTGCCAGTGCACTCTCTGGACTTGCCGGGGTGCATCCCCAGTGGTGCCAGTGCACTCTCTGGACTCACTGCAGTGCATCCCCAGTGGTGCCAGTGCACTCTCTGGAATCACTGCATTCCCAGTGGTGCCAGGGCACTCTCTGGACTCACTGCCCTGCATCCCCAGTGGTACCTGTGAAGTCTCTGGACTCACTGCAGTGCATCCCCAATGGTGCCAGTGCACTCTCTGGACTCACTGCAGTGCATCCCCAATGGTGCCAGTGCACTCTTTGGACTCACTGCACTGCATCCCCAGTGGTGCCACTGTACTCTCCGGACTCACTGCACTGCATCCCCAGTGGTGCCAGTGCCCTCTGTGGACTCACTGCACTACATCCCCAGTGGTGCCAGTGCACTCTGTGGACTCACTGCAGTGCATCCCCAGTGGTGCTAGTGCACTCTCTGGACTCACTGCAGTGCATCCCCAGTGGTGCTAGTGCACTCTCTGGACTCACTGCACTGCGTTGCCATTGGTGCCAGTGCACTCTCTGGACTCACTGCACTGCATCCCCAGTGGTGCCAGTGCACTCTCAGGAGTCACTGCGCTGCAACTCCAGTGGTTCCAGTGCACTCTCTGGACTCACTGCACTGCAACTCCAGTGGTGCCAGTGCACTCTGTGGACTCACTGCACTGCATCCCCAGTGGTGCCAGTGCACTCTCAGGAGTCACTGCGCTGCATCCCCAGTGGTTCCAGTGCACTCTCTGGACTCACTGCACTGCAACTCCAGTGGTGCCAGTGCACTCTGTGGACTCACTGCACTGCATCCCCAGTGGTGCCAGTGCACTCTCTGGACTCACTGTACTGCATCCCAGGTGGTGCCAGTGCACTCTCTGGACTCACTGAACTGCATCCCCAGTGGTGCAATGTGCACTCTCTGGACTCACTGCACTGCATCCCCAGTGGTGCCAGTGCACTCTCTGGACTCACTGCACTGCATCCCCAGTGGTGATTGTGCACTCTCTGGACTTGCCGGGGTGCATCCCCCGTGGTGCCTGTGCACTCTCTGGAGTCACTGGGGTGCATCCCCAGTGGTGCCAGTGCACTCTCTGGACTCACTGCACTGCATCCCCAGTGGTGCCAGTGCTCTCTCTGGAGTCACTGCACTGCATCCCCAGTGGTGCCAGTGCACTCTCTTTACTCACTACACTGCATCCCCAGTGGTGCCAGTGCACTCTCTGGACTCACTGCACTGCATCCCCAGTGGTGCCAGTGCACTCTCTGGACTCACTGCACTGCATCCCCAGTGGTGCCAGTGCAATCTCTGGACTCACGGCAGTGCATCCCCTGTGGTGCCAGTGCACTCTCTGGACTCACTGCACTGCATCCCCAGTGGTGCCAGTGCACTTTCTGGAATCACTGCATTCCCAGTGGTGCCAGGGCACTCTCTGGACTCACTGCACTGCATCCCCAGTGGTACCTGTGAAGTCTCTGGACTCACTGCAGTGCATCCCCAGTGGTGCCAGTGCACTCTCAGGAGTCACTGCGCTGCATCCCCAGTGGTTCCAGTGCACTCTCTGGACTCACTGCACTGCAACTCCAGTGGTGCCAGTGCACTCTCTGGACTCACTGCACTGCATCCCCAGTGGTGCCAGTGCACTCTCTGGACTCACTGTACTGCATCCCAGGTGGTGCCAGTGCACTCTCTGGACTCACTGCACTGCATCCCCAGTGGTGCCAGTGCACTCTCTGGACTCACTGCACTGCAACTCCAGTGGTGCCAGTGCACTCTGTGGACTCACTGCAGTGCATCGCCAGTGGTGCCAGTGCACTCTCTGGACTCACTGCAGCGCATCGCCAGTGGTGCCAGTGCCCTCTCTGGACTCACTGCAGTGCATCGCCAGTGGTGCCAGTGCAGTCTCTGTGTTAGTGTTGGGGAGAATCGAATGGATGTTTTACTAATGTCTCTTAGGTAATGGGACCTACAGTATAATTAAGCATTGCCAAATGTACTTACCTTATCAATTAATCTATGTATACTGGATACTTAGGGAGTACATTGAACAATCAAAAGAATCATTGAAGGGGAACCTTGGGAGGGAACAGGTACAACCTGACCTTGGATAATGGCCTGGAAATGATGAAATGAGTTGAAACAGAACCAAGAAGCGGAGGGAGCATGCGTCGAGTAAGAAAGGTGAAAAGTTTAGCGGAGAGGAAGACTCCTTACTTCATCTGGACGACCACCTGGACGACCACCGGAGTGCGCCACGCATGTGCTAAGGGGAGGGGAGCTAATTAGAATGAAAAGCGAGGCTGCTGTTGCAACCTGTAATGAATATGTATACCTGACGCAATATTGTATGTATAAATAACGGCTGGGAAGTAACGGGACTTGAAGCCAGATTTGGGCACCTGCCCCGGCTTCCAGCGCTGAATAAAGCACCTTCATATAATCACTTGGTGATTATGTGGTTGCTAGGCTAACATCTGGACTCACTGCACTGCATCCCCAGTGGTGCCAGTGCACTCTCTGGACTCACTGCACTGCATCCCCAGTGGTGCAATGTGCACTCTCTGGACTCACTGCACTGCATCCCCAGTGGTGCCAGTGCACTCTCTGGACTCACTGCACTGCATCCCCAGTGGTGAGAGTGCACTCTCTGGACTTGCCGGGGTGCATCCCCAGTGGTGCCAGTATACTCTCTGGAGTCACCGGGGTGCATCCCCAGAGGTGCCAGAGCACTCTCTGGACTCACTGCACTACATCCCCAATGGTGCCAGTTCACTCTCTGGACTCACTGAACTGAATCCCCAGTAGTGCCAGTGTACTCTCTGGACTCACTGTATTGCATCCCCAGTGGTGCCTGTGAAATCTCTGGACTCACTGCAGTGCATCCCCAGTGGTGCCAGTGCAATCTCAGGACTCACAGCAGTGCAGCTCCAGTTGGTGCCAGTGCACTCTCTGGGCTCACTGCACTGCATCCCCAGCTGTGCCAGTGCACTCTCTGGACTCACTGCACTGCATCCCCAGTGGTGCCAGTTCACTCTCTGGTCTCACTGCAGTGCATCCCCAGTGGTGCCAGTGGCTCTCAGAACTCATTGCACTGCATCACCAGTGGTGCCAGTGTACTCTCTGGACTCACTGCAGTGCATCCACAGTGGTGCCAGTGTACTCTCTTAACTCACTGCACTGCATCCCCAGTGGTGCCAGTGCACTCTCTGGACTCACTGCAGTGTATCCCCTTTGGTGCCAGTGCACTCTGTGGACTCACTGCAGTGCATCCCCAGTGGTGCCAGTGCACTCTCTGGACTCACTGCAGTGCATCCCAGTGGTGCCAGTGCACTCTCTGCACTCACTGCACTGCATCCCCAGTGGTGCCAGTGCACTCTCTGGACTCACTGCACTGCATCCCCAGTGGTGCCAGTGCACTCTCTGGACTTGCCGGGGTGCATCCCCAGTGGTGCCAGTGCACTCTCTGGACTCACTGCAGTGCATCCCCAATGGTGCCAGTGCACTCTCTGGAATCACTGCATTCCCAGTGGTGCCAGGGCACTCTCTGGACTCACTGCCCTGCATCCCCAGTGGTACCTGTGAAGTCTCTGGACTCACTGCAGTGCATCCCCAATGGTGCCAGTGCACTCTTTGGACTCACTGCACTGCATCCCCATTGGTGCCACTGTACTCTCCGGACTCACTGCACTGCATCCCCAGTGGTGCCAGTGCCCTCTGTGGACTCACTGCACTACATCCCCAGTGGTCCCAGTGCACTCTGTGGACTCACTGCAGTGCATCCCCAGTGGTGCTAGTGCACTCTCTGGACTCACTGCAGTGCATCCCCAGTGGTGCTAGTGCACTCTCTGGACTCACTGCACTGCGTTGCCATTGGTGCCAGTGCACTCTCTGGACTCACTGCACTGCATCCCCAGTGGTGCCAGTGCACTCTCTGGACTCACTGCACTGCATCCCCAGTGGTGCCAGTGCACTCTCAGGAGTCACTGCGCTGCAACTCCAGTGGTTCCAGTGCACTCTCTGGACTCACTGCACTGCAACTCCAGTGGTGCCAGTGCACTCTGTGGACTCACTGCACTGCATCCCCAGTGGTGCCAGTGCACTCTCAGGAGTCACTGCGCTGCATCCCCAGTGGTTCCAGTGCACTCTCTGGACTCACTGCACTGCAACTCCAGTGGTGCCAGTGCACTCTGTGGACTCACTGCACTGCATCCCCAGTGGTGCCAGTGCACTCTCTGCACTCACTGTACTGCATCCCAGGTGGTGCCAGTGCGCTCTCTGGACTCACTGAACTGCATCCCCAGTGGTGCAATGTGCACTCTCTGGACTCACTGCACTGCATCCCCAGTGGTGCCAGTGCACTCTCTGGACTCACTGCACTGCATCCCCAGTGGTGATTGTGCACTCTCTGGACTTGCCGGGGTGCATCCCCCGTGGTGCCAGTGCACTCTCTGGAGTCACTGGGGTGCATCCCCAGTGGTGCCAGTGCACTCTCTGGACTCACTGCACTGCATCCCCAGTGGTGCCAGTGCTCTCTCTGGAGTCACTGCACTGCATCCCCAGTGGTGCCAGTGCACTCTCTTTACTCATTACACTGCATCCCCAGTGGTGCCAGTGTACTCTCTGGACTCACTGCACTGCATCCCCAGTGGTGCCAGTGCACTCTCTGGACTCACTGCACTGCATCCCCAGTGGTGCCAGTGCAATCTCTGGACTCACGGCAGTGCATCCCCTGTGGTGCCAGTGCACTCTCTGGACTCACTGCACTGCATCCCCAGTGGTGCCAGTGCACTCTCTGGAATCACTGCATTCCCAGTGGTGCCAGGGCACTCTCTGGACTCACTGCACTGCATCCCCAGTGGTACCTGTGAAGTCTCTGGACTCACTGCAGTGCATCCCCAGTGGTGCCAGTGCACTCTCAGGAGTCACTGCGCTGCATCCCCAGTGGTTCCAGTGCACTCTCTGGACTCACTGCACTGCAACTCCAGTGGTGCCAGTGCACTCTCTGGACTCACTGCACTGCATCCCCAGTGGTGCCAGTGCACTCTCTGGACTCACTGTACTGCATCCCAGGTGGTGCCAGTGCACTCTCTGGACTCACTGCACTGCATCCCCAGTGGTGCCAGTGCACTCTCTGGACTCACTGCACTGCAACTCCAGTGGTGCCAGTGCACTCTGTGGACTCACTGCAGTGCATCGCCAGTGGTGCCAGTGCACTCTCTGGACTCACTGCAGCGCATCGCCAGTGGTGCCAGTGCCCTCTCTGGACTCACTGCAGTGCATCGCCAGTGGTGCCAGTGCAGTCTCTGTGTTAGTGTTGGGGAGAATCGAATGGATGTTTTACTAATGTCTCTTAGGTAATGGGACCTACAGTATAATTAAGCATTGCCAAATGTACTTACCTTATCAATTAATCTATGTATACTGGATACTTAGGGAGTACATTGAACAATCAAAAGAATCATTGAAGGGGAACCTTGGGAGGGAACAGGTACAACCTGACCTTGGATAATGGCCTGGAAATGATGAAATGAGTTGAAACAGAACCAAGAAGCGGAGGGAGCATGCGTCGAGTAAGAAAGGTGAAAAGTTTAGCGGAGAGGAAGACTCCTTACTTCATCTGGACGACCACCTGGACGACCACCGGAGTGCGCCACGCATGTGCTAAGGGGAGGGGAGCTAATTAGAATGAAAAGCGAGGCTGCTGTTGCAACCTGTAATGAATATGTATACCTGACGCAATATTGTATGTATAAATAACGGCTGGGAAGTAACGGGACTTGAAGCCAGATTTGGGCACCTGCCCCGGCTTCCAGCACTGAATAAAGCACCTTCATATAATCACTTGGTGATTATGTGGTTGCTAGGCTAACATCTGGACTCACTGCAGTGCATCCCCAGTGGTGCCAGTGCACTCTCTGGACTCACTGCACTGCATCCCCAGTGGTGCAAAGTGCACTCTCTGGACTCACTGCACTGCATCCCCAGTGGTGCCAGTGCACTCTCTGGACTCACTGCACTGCATCCCCAGTGGTGAGAGTGCACTCTCTGGACTTGCCGGTGTGCATCCCCAGTGGTGCCAGTATACTCTCTGGAGTCACCGGGGTGCATCCCCAGAGGTGCCAGAGCACTCTCTGGACTCACTGCACTACATCCCCAATGGTGCCAGTTCACTCTCTGGACTCACTGAACTGAATCCCCAGTAGTGCCAGTGTACTCTCTGGACTCACTGTACTGCATCCCCAGTGGTGCCTGTGAAATCTCTGGACTCACTGCAGTGCATCCCCAGTGGTGCCAGTGCAATCTCAGGACTCACAGCAGTGCAGCTCCAGTTGGTGCCAGTGCACTCTCTGGGCTCACTGCACTGCATCCCCAGCGGTGCCAGTGCACTCTCTGGACTCACTGCACTGCATCCCCAGTGGTGCCAGTTCACTCTCTGGTCTCACTGCAGTGCATCCCCAGTGGTGCCAGTGGCTCTCAGAACTCATTGCACTGCATCACCAGTGGTGCCAGTGTACTCTCTGGACTCACTGCAGTGCATCCACAGTGGTGCCAGTGTACTCTCTTAACTCACTGCACTGCATCCCCAGTGGTGCCAGTGCACTCTCTGGACTCACTGCAGTGTATCCCCTTTGGTGCCAGTGCACTCTGTGGACTCACTGCAGTGCATCCCCAGTGGTGCCAGTGCACTCTCTGGACTCACTGCAGTGCATCCCCAGTGGTGCCAGTGCACTCTCTGGAATCACTGCATTCCCAGTGGTGCCAGGGCACTCTCTGGACTCACTGCCCTGCATCCCCAGTGGTACCTGTGAAGTCTCTGGACTCACTGCAGTGCATCCCCAATGGTGCCAGTGCACTCTTTGGACTCACTGCACTGCATCCCCAGTGGTGCCACTGTACTCTCCGGACTCACTGCACTGCATCCCCAGTGGTGCCAGTGCCCTCTGTGGACTCAGTGCACTACATCCCCAGTGGTGCCAGTGCACTCTGTGGACTCACTGCAGTGCATCCCCAGTGGTGCTAGTGCACTCTCTGGACTCACTGCAGTGCATCCCCAGTGGTGCTAGTGCACTCTCTGGACTCACTGCACTGCGTTGCCATTGGTGCCAGTGCACTCTCTGGACTCACTGCACTGCATCCCCAGTGGTGCCAGTGCACTCTCTGGACTCACTGCACTGCATCCCCAGTGGTGCCAGTGCACTCTCAGGAGTCACTGCGCTGCAACTCCAGTGGTTCCAGTGCACTCTCTGGACTCACTGCACTGCAACTCCAGTGGTGCCAGTGCACTCTGTGGACTCACTGCACTGCATCCCCAGTGGTGCCAGTGCACTCTCAGGAGTCACTGCGCTGCATCCCCAGTGGTTCCAGTGCACTCTCTGGACTCACTGCACTGCAACTCCAGTGGTGCCAGTGCACTCTGTAGACTCACTGCACTGCATCCCCAGTGGTGCCAGTGCACTCTCTGGACTCACTGTACTGCATCCCAGGTGGTGCCAGTGCACTCTCTGGACTCACTGAACTGCATCCCCAGTGGTGCAATGTGCACTCTCTGGACTCACTGCACTGCATCCCCAGTGGTGCCAGTGCACTCTCTGGACTCACTGCACTGCATCCCCAGTGGTGATTGTGCACTCTCTGGACTTGCCGGGGTGCATCACCCGTGGTGCCAGTGCACTCTGTGGAGTCACTGGGGTGCATCCCCAGTGGTGCCAGTGCACTCTCTGGACTCACTGCACTGCATCCCCAGTGGTGCCAGTGCTCTCTCTGGAGTCACTGCACTGCATCCCCAGTGGTGCCAGTGCACTCTCTTTACTCACTACACTGCATCCCCAGGGGTGCCAGTGCACTCTCTGGACTCACTGCACTGCATCCCCAGTGGTGCCAGTGCACTCTCTGGACTCACTGCACTGCATCCCCAGTGGTGCCAGTGCAATCTCTGGACTCACGGCAGTGCATCCCCTGTGGTGCCAGTGCACTCTCTGGACTCACTGCACTGCATCCCCAGTGGTGCCAGTGCACTCTCTGGAATCACTGCATTCCCAGTGGTGCCAGGGCACTCTCTGGACTCACTGCACTGCATCCCCAGTGGTACCTGTGAAGTCTCTGGACTCACTGCAGTGCATCCCCAATGTTGCCAGTGCACTCTTTGGACTCACTGCACTGCATCCCCAGTGGTGCCACTGTACTCTCCGGACTCACTGCACTGCATCCCCAGTGGTGCCAGTGCCCTCTGTGGACTCACTGCACTACATCCCCAGTGGTGCCAGTGAACTCTCTTTACTCACTGCACTGCATCCCCACTGGTGCCAGTGCACTCTCTGGACTCACTGCAGTGCATCCCCAGTGGTGCCAGTGCACTCTCTGGACTCACTGCAGTGCATCCCCAGTGGTGCTAGTGCACTCTCTGGACTCACTGCACTGCGTTGCCATTGGTGCCAGTGCACTCTCTGGACTCATTGCACTGCATCCCCAGTGGTGCCAGTGCACTCTCTGGACTCACTGCACTGCATCCCCAGTGGTGCCAGTGCACTCTCAGGAGTCACTGCGCTGCATCCCCAGTGGTTCCAGTGCACTCTCTGGACTCACTGCACTGCAACTCCAGTGGTGCCAGTGCACTCTCTGGACTCACTGCACTGCATCCCCAGTGGTGCCAGTGCACTCTCTGGACTCACTGTACTGCATCCCAGGTGGTGCCAGTGCACTCTCTGGACTCACTGCACTGCATCCCCAGTGGTGCCAGTGCACTCTCTGGACTCACTGCACTGCAACTCCAGTGGTGCCAGTGCACTCTGTGGACTCACTGCAGTGCATCGCCAGTGGTGCCAGTGCACTCTCTGGACTCACTGCAGTGCATCGCCAGTGGTGCCAGTGCCCTCTCTGGACTCACTGCACTGCATCCCCAGTGGTGCCAGTGCAGTCTCTGTGTTAGTGTTGGGGAGAATCGAATGGATGTTTTACTAATGTCTCTTAGGTAATGGGACCTACAGTATAATTAAGCATTGCCAAATGTACTTACCTTATCAATTAATCTATGTATACTGGATACTTAGGGAGTACATTGAACAATCAAAAGAATCATTGAAGGGGAACCTTGGGAGGGAACAGGTACAACCTGACCTTGGATAAGGGCCTGGAAATGATGAAATGAGTTGAAGCAGAACCAAGAAGCGGAGGGAGCATGCGTCGAGTAAGAAAGGTGAAAAGTTTAGCGGAGAGGAAGACTCCTTACTTCATCTGGACGACCACCTGGACGACCACCGGAGTGCGCCACGCATGTGCTAAGGGGAGGGGAGCTAATTAGAATGAAAAGCGAGGCTGCTGTTGCAACCTGTAATGAATATGTATACCTGACGCAATATTGTATGTATAAATAACGGCTGGGAAGTAACGGGACTTGAAGCCAGATTTGGGCACCTGCCCCGGCTTCCAGCGCTGAATAAAGCACCTTCATATAATCACTTGGTGATTATGTGGTTGCTAGGCTAACATCTGGACTCACTGCAGTGCATCCCCAGTGGTGCCAGTGCACTCTCTGGAGTCACTGCAGTGCATCCCCAGTGGTGCCAGTGCACTCTCTGGACTCACTGCACTGCATCCCCAGTGGTGCCGGGGCACTCTCTGGACTCACCGGGGTGCATCCCCAGTGTTGCCAGTGCACTCTCTGGACTCACTGCAGTGCATCCCCAGTGGTGACAGTGCACTCTCTGGACTCACTGCGCTGCATCCCCAGTGGTGACAGTGCACTCTCTGGACTTGCCAGGGTGCATCCCCAGTGGTGCCAGTGCACTCTCTGGACTCAGTGCACTGCATCCCCAGTGGTGCCAGTGCACTCTCTGGACTCACTGCAGTGCATCCCCAGTGGTGCCAGTGCACTCTCTGGACTCACTGCAGTGCATCCCCAATCGTACCAGTGCACTCTCTGGACTCACTGCACTGCATCCCCAGTGATGCCACTGCAACCTCTGGTCTCACTGCAGCGCATCCCCAGTGGTGCCAGTGCACTCTCTGGACTCACTGCACTTCATCCCCACTGGTGCCAGTGCACTCTCCAGACTCACTGCACTGCATCCCCAGTGGTGCCAGTGCACTCTTTGGACTCACTGCACTGCATCCCCAGTGGTGCCACTGTACTCTCCGGACTCACTGCACTGCATCCCCAGTGGTGCCAGTGCCCTCTGTGGACTCACTGCACTACATCCCCAGTGGTGCCAGTGAACTCTCTGGACTCACTGCACTGCATCCCCAGTGGTGCCAGTGCACTCTCTGGACTCACTGCAGTGCATCCCCAGTGGTGCTAGTGGACTCTCTGGACTCACTGCAGTGCATCCCCAGTGGTGCTAGTGCACTCTCTGGACTCACTGCACTGCGTTGCCATTGGTGCCAGTGCACTGTCTGGACTCATTGCACTGCATCCCCAGTGGTGCCAGTGCACTCTCTGGACTCACTGCACTGCATCCCCAGTGGTGCCAGTGCACTCTCAGGAGTCACTGCGCTGCATCCCCAGTGGTTCCAGTGCACTCTCTGGACTCACTGCACTGCAACCCCAGTGGTGCCAGTGCACTCTGCGGACTCACTGCACTGCATCCCCAGTGGTGCCAGTCCACTCTCAGGAGTCACTGCGCTGCATCCCCAGTGGTTCCAGTGCACTCTCTGGACTCACTGCACTGCAACTCCAGTGGTGCCAGTGCACTCTGTGGACTCACTGCACTGCATCCCCAGTGGTGCCAGTGCACTCTCTGTACTCACTGTACTGCATCCCAGGTGGTGCCAGTGCACTCTCTGGACTCACTGCAGTGCATCCCCAGTGGTGCCAGTGCACTCTCTGGAGTCACTGCAGTGCATCCCCAGTGGTACCAATGCACTCTCTGGACTCACTGCAGTGCATCCCAGTGGTGCCAGTGCACTCCCTGGACTCACTGCAGTGCATCCCCAGTGGTGCCAGTGCACTCTCTGGACTCACCGGGGTGCATCCCCAGTGTTGCCAGTGCACTCTCTGGACTCACTGCACTGCATCCCCAGTGGTGCCAGTGCACTCTCTGGTCTCACTGCAGCGCATCCCCAGTGGTGCCAGTGCACTCTCTGGACTCACTGCACTTCATCCCCACTGGTGCCAGTGCACTCTCCAGACTCACTGCACTGCATCCCCAGTGGTGCCAGTGCACTCTTTGGACTCACTGCACTGCATCCCCAGTGGTGCCACTGTACTCTCCGGACTCACTGCACTGCATCCCCAGTGGTGCCAGTGCCCTCTGTGGACTCACTGCACTACATCCCCAGTGGTGCCAGTGAACTCTCTGGACTCACTGCACTGCATCCCCAGTGGTGCCAGTGCACTCTCTGGACTCACTGCAGTGCATCCCCAGTGGTGCTAGTGGACTCTCTGGACTCACTGCAGTGCATCCCCAGTGGTGCTAGTGCACTCTCTGGACTCACTGCACTGCGTTGCCATTGGTGCCAGTGCACTGTCTGGACTCATTGCACTGCATCCCCAGTGGTGCCAGTGCACTCTCTGGACTCACTGCACTGCATCCCCAGTGGTGCCAGTGCACTCTCAGGAGTCACTGCGCTGCATCCCCAGTGGTTCCAGTGCACTCTCTGGACTCACTGCACTGCAACCCCAGTGGTGCCAGTGCACTCTGCGGACTCACTGCACTGCATCCCCAGTGGTGCCAGTGCACTCTCAAGAGTCACTGCGCTGCATCCCCAGTGGTTCCAGTGCACTCTCTGGACTCACTGCACTGCAACTCCAGTGGTGCCAGTGCACTCTGTGGACTCACTGCACTGCATCCCCAGTGGTGCCAGTGCACTCTCTGTACTCACTGTACTGCATCCCAGGTGGTGCCAGTGCACTCTCTGGACTCACTGCAGTGCATCCCCAGTGGTGCCAGTGCACTCTCTGGAGTCACTGCAGTGCATCCCCAGTGGTACCAATGCACTCTCTGGACTCACTGCAGTGCATCCCCAGTGGTGCCAGTGCACTCTCTGGACTCACCGGGGTGCATCCCCAGTGGTGCCAGTGCACTCTCTGGACTCACTGCACTGCATCCCCAGTGGTGCCAGTGCACTCTCTGGACTCACTGCAGTGCATCCCCAGTGGTGCCAGTGCACTCTCTGGACTCACTGCACTGCATCCCCAATCGTACCAGTGCACTCTCTGGACTCACTGCACTGCATCCCCAGTGATGCCACTGCAACCTCTGGTCTCACTGCAGCGCATCCCCAGTGGTACCAGTGCACTCTCTGGACTCACTGCACTTCATCCCCACTGGTGCCAGTGCACTCTCTGGACTCACTGCACTGCATCCCCAGTGGTGCCAGTGAACTCTCTGGACTCACTGCACTGCATCCCCAGTGCTGACAGTGCACTCTCTGGACTTGCCGGGGTGCATCCCCAGTGGTGCCAGTGCACTCTCTGGACTCACTGCACTGCATCCCCAGTGGTGACAGTGCACTCTCTGGACTCACTGAACTGCATCCCCAGTGGTGCAATGTGCACTCTCTGGACTCACTGCACTGCATCCCCAGTGGTGCCAGTGCACTCTCTGGACTCACTGCACTGCATCCCCAGTGGTGAGAGTGCACTCTCTGGACTTGCCGGGGTGCATCCCCAGTGGTGCCAGTATACTCTCTGGAGTCACCGGGGTGCATCCCCAGAGGTGCCAGTTCACTCTCTGGACTCACTGCACTACATCCCCAATGGTGCCAGTTCACTCTCTGGACTCACTGAACTGAATCCCCAGTAATGCCAGTGTACTCTCTGGACTCACTGTACTGCATCCCCAGTGGTGCCTGTGAAATCTCTGGACTCACTGCAGTGAATCCCCAGTGGTGACAGTGCAATCTCAGGACTCACAGCAGTGCAGCTCCAGTTGGTGCCAGTGCACTCTCTGGGCTCACTGCACTGCATCCCCAGCGGTGCCAGTGCACTCTCTGGACTCACTGCACTGCATCCCCAGTGGTGCCAGTTCACTCTCTGGTCTCACTGCAGTGCATCCCCAGTGGTGCCAGTGGCTCTCAGAACTCATTGCACTGCATCCCCAGTGGTGCCAGTGCACTCTCTGGACTCACTGCAGTGCATCCCAGTGGTGCCAGTGCACTCTCTGGACTCACTGCACTGCATCCCCAGTGGTGCCAGTGCACTCTCTGGGCTCACTGCACTGCATCCCCAGTGGTGCCAGTGCACTCTCTGGACATGCCGGGGTGCATCCCCAGTGGTGCCAGTGCACTCTCTGGACTCACTGCAGTGCATCCCCAGTGGTGCCAGTGCACTCTCTGGAATCACTGCATTCCCAGTGGTGCCAGGGCACTCTCTGGACTCACTGCCCTGCATCCCCAGTGGTACCTGTGAAGTCTCTGGACTCACTGCAGTGCATCCCCAATGGTGCCAGTGCACTCTTTGGACTCACTGCACTGCATCCCCAGTGGTGCCACTGTACTCTCCGGACTCACTGCACTGCATCCCCAGTGGTGCCAGTGCCCTCTGTGGACTCACTGCACTGCATTTACAGTGGTGCCAGTGCACTCTGTGGACTCACTGCAGTGCATCCCCAGTGGTGCTAGTGCACTCTCTGGACTCACCGGGGTGCATCCCCAGTGTTGCCAGTGCACTCTCTGGACTCACTGCACTGCATCCCCAGTGGTGCCAGTGCACTCTCTGGACTCACTGCAGTGCATCCCCAGTGGTGCCAGTGCACTCTCTGGACTCACTGCAGTGCATCCCCAATCGTACCAGTGCACTCTCTGGACTCACTGCACTGCATCCCCAGTGATGCCACTGCAACCTCTGGTCTCACTGCAGCGCATCCCCAGTGGTACCAGTGCACTCTCTCGACTCACCGGGGTGCATCCCCAGTGTTGCCAGTGCACTCTCTGGACTCACTGCACTGCATCCCCAGTGGTGCCAGTGCACTCTCTGGACTCACTGCAGTGCATCCCCAGTGGTGCCAGTGTACTCTCTGGAATCACTGCATTCCCAGTGGTGCCAGGGCACTCTCTGGACTCACTGCACTGCATCCACAGTGGTACCTGTGATCTCTGGACTCACTGCAGTGCATCCCCAATGGTGCCAGTGCACTCTTTGGACTCACTGCACTGCATCCCCAGTGGTGAGAGTGCACTCTCTGGACTTGCCGGGGTGCATCCCCAGTGGTGCCAGTGTACTCTCTGGACTCACTGCACTGCATCCCCAGTGGTGCCAGTGCACTCTCTGGACTCACTGCACTGCATCCCCAGTGGTGCCAGTGCAATCTCTGGACTCACGGCAGTGCATCCCCAGTGGTGCCAGTGCAATCTCTGGACTCACTGCACTGCATCCCCAGTGGTGCCAGTGCACTCTCTGGACTTGCCGGGGTGCATCCCCAGTGGTGCCAGTGCACTCTCTGGACTCACTGCAGTGCATCCCCAGTGGTGCCAGTGCACTCTCTGGAATCACTGCATTCCCAGTGGTGCCAGGGCACTCTCTGGACTCACTGCACTGCATCCCCAGTGGTACCTGTGAAGTCTCTGGACTCACTGCAGTGCATCCCCAATGGTGCCAGTGCACTCTTTGGACTCACTGCAGTGCATCCCCAGTGGTGCCACTGTACTCTCCGGACTCAGTGCACTGCATCCCCAGTGGTGCCAGTGCCCTCTGTGGACTCACTGCACTACATCCCCAGTGGTGCCAGTGAACTCTCTGGACTCACTGCACTGCATCCCCACTGGTGCCAGTGCACTCTCTGGACTCACTGCAGTGCATCCCCAGTGGTGCTAGTGCACTCTCTGGACTCACTGCACTGCGTTGCCATTGGTGCCAGTGCACTCTCTGGACTCATTGCACTGCATCCCCAGTGGTGCCAGTGCACTCTCTGGACTCACTGCACTGCATCCCCAGTGGTGCCAGTGCACTCTCAGGAGTCACTGCGCTGCATCCCCAGTGCTTCCAGTGCACTCTCTGGACTCACTGCACTGCAACTCCAGTGGTGCCAGTGCACTCTGTGGACTCACTGCACTGCATCCCCAGTGGTGCCAGTGCACTCCCTGGACTCACTGTACTGCATCCCAGGTGGTGCCAGTGCACTCTCTGGACTCACTGCACTGCATCCCCAGTGGTGCCAGTGCACTCTCTGGACTCACTGCACTGCAACTCCAGTGGTGCCAGTGCACTCTCTGGACTCACTGCAGTGCATCGCCAGTGGTGCCAGTGCACTCTCTGGACTCACTGCAGTGCATCGCCTGTGGTGCCAGTGCCCTCTCTGGACTCACTGCACTGCATCCCCAGTGGTGCCAGTGCAGTCTCTGTGTTAGTGTTGGGGAGAATCGAATGGATGTTTTACTAATGTCTCTTAGGTAATGGGACCTACAGTATAATTAAGCATTGCCAAATGTACTTACCTTATCAATTAATCTATGTATACTGGATACTTAGGGAGTACATTGAACAATCAAAAGAATCATTGAAGGGGAACCTTGGGAGGGAACAGGTACAACCTGACCTTGGATAAGGGCCTGGAAATGATGAAATGAGTTGAAGCAGAACCAAGAAGCGGAGGGAGCATGCGTCGAGTAAGAAAGGTGAAAAGTTTAGCGGAGAGGAAGACTCCTTACTTCATCTGGACGACCACCTGGACGACCACCGGAGTGCGCCACGCATGTGCTAAGGGGAGGGGAGCTAATTAGAATGAAAAGCGAGGCTGTTGTTGCAACCTGTAATGAATATGTATTCCTGACGCAATATTGTATGTATAAATAACGGCAGGGAAGTAACGGGACTTGAAGCCAGATTTGGGCACCTGCCCCGGCTTCCAGCGCTGAATAAAGCACCTTCATATAATCACTTGGTGATTATGTGGTTGCTAGGCTAACATCTGGACTCACTGCAGTGCATCCCCAGTGGTGCCAGTGCACTCTCTGGAGTCACTGCAGTGCATCCCCAGTGGTGCCAGTGCACTCTCTGGACTCACTGCACTGCATCCCCAGTGGTGCCGGGGCACTCTCTGGACTCACCGGGGTGCATCCCCAGTGTTGCCAGTGCACTCTCTGGACTCACTGCACTGCATCCCCAGTGGTGACAGTGCACTCTCTGGACTCACTGCGCTGCATCCCCAGTGGTGACAGTGCACTCTCTGGACTTGCCAGGGTGCATCCCCAGTGGTGCCAGTGCACTCTCTGGACTCAGTGCACTGCATCCCCAGTGGTGCCAGTGCACTCTCTGGACTCACTGCAGTGCATCCCCAGTGGTGCCAGTGCACTCTCTGGACTCACTGCAGTGCATCCCCAATCGTACCAGTGCACTCTCTGGACTCACTGCACTGCATCCCCAGTGATGCCACTGCAACCTCTGGTCTCACTGCAGCGCATCCCCAGTGGTGCCAGTGCACTCTCTGGACTCACTGCACTTCATCCCCACTGGTGCCAGTGCACTCTCCAGACTCACTGCACTGCATCCCCAGTGGTGCCAGTGCACTCTCTGGACTCACTGCACTGCGTTGCCATTGGTGCCAGTACACTGTCTGGACTCATTGCACTGCATCCCCAGTGGTGCCAGTGCACTCTCTGGACTCACTGCGCTGCATCCCCAGTGGTGCCAGTGCACTCTCAGGAGTCACTGCGCTGCATCCCCAGTGGTTCCAGTGCACTCTCTTGACTCACTGCACTGCAACCCCAGTGGTGCCAGTGCACTCTGCGGACTCACTGCACTGCATCCCCAGTGGTGCCAGTGCACTCTCAGGAGTCACTGCGCTGCATCCCCAGTGGTTCCAGTGCACTCTCTGGACTCACTGCAGTGCAACTCCAGTGGTGCCAGTGCACTCTGTGGACTCACTGCACTGCATCCCCAGTGGTGCCAGTGCACTCTCTGTACTCACTGTACTGCATCCCAGGTGGTGCCAGTGCACTCTCTGGACTCACTGCAGTGCATCCCCAGTGGTGCCAGTGCACTCTCTGGAGTCACTGCAGTGCATCCCCAGTGGTACCAATGCACTCTCTGGACTCACTGCAGTGCATCCCAGTGGTGCCAGTGCACTCCCTGGACTCACTGCAGTGCATCCCCAGTGGTGCCAGTGCACTCTCTGGACTCACCGGGGTGCATCCCCAGTGTTGCCAGTGCACTCTCTGGACTCACTGCACTGCATCCCCAGTGGTGCCAGTGCACTCTCTGGACTCACTGCAGTGCATCCCCAGTGGTGCCAGTGCACTCTCTGGACTCACTGCACTGCATCCCCAATCGTACCAGTGCACTCTCTGGACTCACTGCACTGCATCCCCAGTGATGCCACTGCAACCTCTGGTCTCACTGCAGCGCATCCCCAGTGGTACCAGTGCACTCTCTGGACTCACTGCACTTCATCCCCACTGGTGCCAGTGCACTCTCTGGACTCACTGCACTGCATCCCCAGTGGTGCCAGTGCACTCTCTGGACTCACTGCACTGCATCCCCAGTGCTGACAGTGCACTCTCTGGACATGCCGGGGTGCATCCCCAGTGGTGCCAGTGCACTCTCTGGACTCACTGCACTGCATCCCCAGTGGTGACAGTGCACTCTCTGGACTCACTGCCGTGCAACCCCAATGGTGCCAGTGCATTCTCTTTACTCACTGCACTGCATCCCCACTGGTGCCAGTGCACTCTCTGGAGGCACTGTACTGCATCCCCAGTGGTGCCAGTGCACTCTCTGGACTCACTGCACTGCATCCCCAGTGGTGCCAGTGCTCTCTCTGGACTCACTGCACTGCATCCCCAGTGGTGCCAGTGCACTCTCTTTACTCACTGCACTGCATCCCCAGTGGTGCCAGTGCACTCTGTGGACTCACTGCACTGCATCCCCAGTGGTGCCAGTGCACTCTCAGGAGTCACTGCGCTGCATCCCCAGTGGTTCCAGTGCACTCTCTGGACTCACTGCACTGCAACTCCAGTGGTGCCAGTGCACTCTCTGGACTCACTGTACTGCATCCCAGGTGGTGCCAGTGCACTCTCTGGACTCACTGCAGTGCATCGCCAGTGGTGCCAGTGCACTCTCTGGACTCACTGAACTGCATCCCCAGTGGTGCAATGTGCACTCTCTGGACTCACTGCACTGCATCCCCAGTGGTGCCAGTGCACTCTCTGGACTCACTGCACTGCAACCCCAGTGGTGCCAGTGCACTCTGCGGACTCACTGCACTGCATCCCCAGTGGTGCCAGTGCACTCTCAGGAGTCACTGCGCTGCATCCCCAGTGGTTCCAGTGCACTCTCTGGACTCACTGCACTGCAACTCCAGTGGTGCCAGTGCACTCTGTGGACTCACTGCACTGCATCCCCAGTGGTGCCAGTGCACTCTCTGTACTCACTGTACTGCATCCCAGGTGGTGCCAGTGCACTCTCTGGACTCACTGCACTGCATCCCCAGTGGTGCCAGTGCACTCTCTGGAGTCACTGCAGTGCATCCCCAGTGGTACCAATGCACTCTCTGGACTCACTGCAGTGCATCCCAGTGGTGCCAGTGCACTCCCTGGACTCACTGCAGTGCATCCCCAGTGTTGCCAGTGCACTCTCTGGACTCACTGCAGTGCATCCCCAGTGGTGCCAGTGCACTCTCTGGACTCACTGCAGTGCATCCCCAGTGGTGCCAGTGCACTCTCTGGACTCACTGCACTGCATCCCCAATCGTACCAGTGCACTCTCTGGACTCACTGCACTGCATCCCCAGTGATGCCACTGCAACCTCTGGTCTCACTGCAGCGCATCCCCAGTGGTACCAGTGCACTCTCTGGACTCACTGCACTTCATCCCCACTGGTGCCAGTGCACTCTCTGGACTCACTGCACTGCATCCCCAGTGGTGCCAGTGCACTCTCTGGACTCACTGCACTGCATCCCCAGTGCTGACAGTGCACTCTCTGGACTTGCCGGGGTGCATCCCCAGTGGTGCCAGTGCACTCTCTGGACTCACTGCACTGCATCCCCAGTGGTGACAGTGCACTCTCTGGACTCACTGCCGTGCAACCCCAATGGTGCCAGTGCATTCTCTTTACTCACTGCACTGCATCCCCACTGGTGCCAGTGCACTCTCTGGAGGCACTGTACTGCATCCCCAGTGGTGCCAGTGCACTCTCTGGACTCACTGCACTGCATCCCCAGTGGTGCCAGTGCTCTCTCTGGACTCACTGCACTGCATCCCCAGTGGTGCCAGTGCACTCTCTTTACTCACTGCACTGCATCCCCAGTGGTGCCAGTGCACTCTGTGGACTCACTGCACTGCATCCCCAGTGGTGCCAGTGCACTCTCAGGAGTCACTGCGCTGCATCCCCAGTGGTTCCAGTGCACTCTCTGGACTCACTGCACTGCAACTCCAGTGGTGCCAGTGCACTCTCTGGACTCACTGTACTGCATCCCAGGTGGTGCCAGTGCACTCTCTGGACTCACTGCAGTGCATCGCCAGTGGTGCCAGTGCACTCTCTGGACTCACTGAACTGCATCCCCAGTGGTGCAATGTGCACTCTCTGGACTCACTGCACTGCATCCCCAGTGGTGCCAGTGCACTCTCTGGACTCACTGCACTGCATCCCCAGTGGTGAGAGTGCACTCTCTGGACTTGCCGGGGTGCATCCCCAGTGGTGCCAGTATACTCTCTGGAGTCACCGGGGTGCATCCCCAGAGGTGCCAGTGCACTCTCTGGACTCACTGAACTGAATCCCCAGTAATGCCAGGGTACTCTCTGGACTCACTGTACTGCATCCCCAGTGGTGCCTGTGAAATCTCTGGACTCACTGCAGTGCATCCCCAGTGGTGCCAGTGCAATCTCAGGACTCACAGCAGTGCAGCTCCAGTTGGTGCCATTGCACTCTCTGGGCTCACTGCACTGCATCCCCAGCGGTGCCAGTGCACTCTCTGGACTCACTGCACTGCATCCCCAGTGGTGCCAGTTCACTCTCTGGTCTCACTGCAGTGCATCCACAGTGGTGCCAGTGTACTCTCTTAACTCACTGCACTGCATCCCCAGTGGTGCCAGTGCACTCTCTGGACTCACTGCACTGTATCCCCTTTGGTGCCAGTGCACTCTGTGGACTCACTGCAGTGCATCCCCAGTGGTGCCAGTGCACTCTCTGGACTCACTGCAGTGCATCCCAGTGGTGCCAGTGCACTCTCTGGACTCACTGCACTGCATCCCCAGTGGTGCCAGTGCACTCTCTGGACTCACTGCACTGCATCCCCAGTGGTGCCAGTGCACTCTCTGGACATGCCGGGGTGCATCCCCAGTGGTGCCAGTGCACTCTCTGGACTCACTGCAGTGCATCCCCAGTGGTGCCAGTGCACTCTCTGGAATCACTGCATTCCCAGTGGTGCCAGGGCACTCTCTGGACTCACTGCCCTGCATCCCCAGTGGTACCTGTGAAGTCTCTGGACTCACTGCAGTGCATCCCCAATGGTGCCAGTGCACTCTTTGGACTCACTGCACTGCATCCCCAGTGGTGCCACTGTACTCTCCGGACTCACTGCACTGCATCCCCAGTGGTGCCAGTGCCCTCTGTGGACTCACTGCACTACATCCCCAGTGGTGCCAGCGAACTCTCTGGACTAGCTGCACTGCATTCACAGTGGTGCCAGTGCACTCTGTGGACTCACTGCAGTGCATCCCCAGTGGTGCTAGTGCACTCTCTGGACTCACCGGGGTGCATCCCCAGTGTTGCCAGTGCACTCTCTGGACTCACTGCACTGCATCCCCAGTGGTGCCAGTGCACTCTCTGGACTCACTGCAGTGCATCCCCAGTGGTGCCAGTGCACTCTCTGGACTCACTGCAGTGCATCCCCAATCGTACCAGTGCACTCTCTGGACTCACTGCACTGCATCCCCAGTGATGCCACTGCAACCCCTGGTCTCACTGCAGCGCATCCCCAGTGGTACCAGTGCACTCTCTCGACTCACCGGGGTGCATCCCCAGTGTTGCCAGTGCACTCTCTGGACTCACTGCACTGCATCCCCAGTGGTGCCAGTGCACTCTCTGGACTCACTGCAGTGCATCCCCAGTGGTGCCAGTGCACTCTCTGGAATCACTGCATTCCCAGTGGTGCCAGGGCACTCTCTGGACTCACTGCACTGCATCCACAGTGGTACCTGTGAAGTCTCTGGACTCACTGCAGTGCATCCCCAATGGTGCCAGTGCACTCTTTGGACTCACTGCACTGCATCCCCAGTGGTGAGAGTGCACTCTCTGGACTTGCCGGGGTGCATCCCCAGTGGTGCCAGTGCACTCTCTGGAGTCACTGGGGTGCATCCCCAGTGGTGCCAGTGCACTCTCTGGACTCACTGCACTGCATCCCCAGTGGTGCCAGTGCTCTCTCTGGACTCACTGCACTGCATCCCCAGTGGTGCCAGTGCACTCTCTTTACTCACTGCACTGCATCCCCAGTGGTGCCAGTGCACTCTCTGGACTCACTGCACTGCATCCCCAGTGGTGCCAGTGCACTCTCTGGACTCACTGCACTGCATCCCCAGTGGTGCCAGTGCAATCTCTGGACTCACGGCAGTGCATCCCCAGTGGTGCCAGTGCACTCTCTGGACTTGCCGGGGTGCATCCCCAGTGGTGCCAGTGCACTCTCTGGACTCACTGCAGTGCATCCCCAGTGGTGCCAGTGCACTCTCTGGAATCACTGCATTCCCAGTGGTGCCAGGGCAGTCTCTGGACTCACTGCACTGCATCCCCAGTGGTACCTGTGAAGTCTCTGGACTCACTGCAGTGCATCCCCAATGGTGCCAGTGCACTCTTTGGACTCACTGCAGTGCATCCCCAGTGGTGCCACTGTACTCTCCGGACTCAGTGCACTGCATCCCCAGTGGTGCCAGTGCCCTCTGTGGACTCACTGCACTACATCCCCAGTGGTGCCAGTGAACTCTCTGGACTCACTGCACTGCATCCCCACTGGTGCCAGTGCACTCTCTGGACTCACTGCAGTGCATCCCCAGTGGTGCTAGTGCACTCTCTGGACTCACTGCACTGCGTTGCCATTGGTGCCAGTGCACTCTCTGGACTCATTGCACTGCATCCCCAGTGGTGCCAGTGCACTCTCTGGACTCACTGCACTGCATCCCCAGTGGTGCCAGTGCACTCTCAGGAGTCACTGCGCTGCATCCCCAGTGGTTCCAGTGCACTCTCTGGACTCACTGCACTGCAACTCCAGTGGTGCCAGTGCACTCTGTGGACTCACTGCACTGCATCCCCAGTGGTGCCAGTGCACTCCCTGGACTCACTGTACTGCATCCCAGGTGGTGCCAGTGCACTCTCTGGACTCACTGCACTGCATCCCCAGTGGTGCCAGTGCACTCTCTGGACTCACTGCACTGCAACTCCAGTGGTGCCAGTGCACTCTCTGGACTCACTGCAGTGCATCGCCAGTGGTGCCAGTGCACTCTCTGGACTCACTGCAGTGCATCGCCTGTGGTGCCAGTGCCCTCTCTGGACTCACTGCACTGCATCCCCAGTGGTGCCAGTGCAGTCTCTGGACTCACTGCACTGCATCCCCAGTGGTGACAGTGCACTCTCTGGACTCACTGCACTGCATCCCCAGTGGTGACAGTGCACTCTCTGGACTCACTGCGCTGCATCCCCAGTGGTGACAGTGCACTCTCTGGACTTGCCAGGGTGCATCCCCAGTGGTGCCAGTGCACTCTCTGGACTCAGTGCACTGCATCCCCAGTGGTGCCAGTGCACTCTCTGGACTCACTGCAGTGCAACCCCAGTGGTGCCAGTGCACTCTCTGGACTCACTGCAGTGCATCCCCAATCGTACCAGTGCACTCTCTGGACTCACTGCACTTCATCCCCACTGGTGCCAGTGCACTCTCTGGACTCACTGCACTGCATCCCCAGTGGTGCCAGTGCACTCTCTGTACTCACTGCACTGCATCCCCAGTGGTGCCAGTGCACTCTCTGGACTTGCCGGGGTGCATCCCCAGTGGTGCCACTGCACTCTCTGGACTCACTGCAGTGCATCCCCAGTGGTGCCAGTGCACTCTCTGGAATCACTGTATTCCCAGTGGTGCCAGGGCACTCTCTGGACTCACTGCACTGCATCCCCAGTGGTACCTGTGAAGTCTCTGGACGCACTGCAGTGCATCCCCAATGGTGCCAGTGCACTCTTTGGACTCACTGCACTGCATCCCCAGTGGTGCCACTGTACTCTCCGGACTCACTGCACTGCATCCCCAGTGGTGCCAGTGCCCTCTGTGGACTCACTGCACTATATCCCCAGTGGTGCCAGTGAACTCTCTGGACTCACTGCACTGCATCCCCAGTGGTGCCAGTGCACTCTGTGGACTCACTGCAGTGCATCCCCAGTGGTGCTTGTGGACTCTCTGGACTCACTGCAGTGCATCCCCAGTGGTGCTAGTGCACTCTCTGGACTCACTGCACTGCGTTGACATTGGTGCCAGTGCACTGTCTGGACTCATTGCAGTGCATCCCCAGTGGTGCCAGTGCACTCTCTGGACTCACTGCACTGCATCCCCAGTGGTGCCAGTGCACTCTCAGGAGTCACTGCGCTGCATCCCCAGTGGTTCCAGTGCTCTCTCTGGACTCACTGCACTGCAACTCCAGTGGTGCCAGTGCACTCTCTGGACTCACAGCACTGCATCCCCAGTGGTGCCAGTGAACTCTCTGGACTCACTGCACTGCATCCCCAGTGGTTCCAGTGCACTCTCTGGACTCACTGCACTGCAACTCCAGTGGTGCCAGTGCACTCTGTGGACTCACTGCACTGCATCCCCAGTGGTGCCAGTGCACTCTCTGTACTCACTGTACTGCATCCCAGGTGGTGCCAGTGCACTCTCTGGACTCACTGCAGTGCATCGCCAGTGGTGCCAGTGCACTCTCTGGACTCACTGAACTGCATCCCCAGTGGTGCAATGTGCACTCTCTGGACTCACTGCACTGCATCCCCAGTGGTGCCAGTGCACTCTCTGGACTCACTGCACTGCATCCCCAGTGGTGAGAGTGCACTCTCTGGACTTGCCGGGGTGCATCCCCAGTGGTGCCAGTGCACTCTCTGGAGTCACCGGGGTGCATCCCCAGAGGTGCCAGTGCACTCTCTGGACTCACTGCACTGCATCCCCAGTGGTGCCAGTGCACTCTCTGGACTCACTGCAGTGCATTCCCAGTGGTGCCAGTGCACTCTCTGTACTCACTGCACTGCATTCCCAGTGGTGCCAGTGGCTCTCTGGACTCACTGCACTGCATCCCCAGTGGTGCCAGTGCAGTCTCTGTGTTAGTGTTGGGGAGAATCGAATGGATGTTTTACTAATGTCTCTTAGGTAATGGGACCTACAGTATAATTAAGCATTGCCAAATGTACTTAACTTATCAATTAATCTATGTATACTGGATACTTAGGGAGTACATTGAACAATCAAAAGAATCATTGAAGGGGAACCTTGGGAGGGAACAGGTACAACCTGACCTTGGATAAGGGCCTGGAAATGATGAAATGAGTTGAAGCAGAACCAAGAAGCGGAGGGAGCATGCGTCGAGTAAGAAAGGTGAAAAGTTTAGCGGAGAGGAAGACTCCTTACTTCATCTGGACGACCACCTGGACGACCACCGGAGTGCGCCACGCATGTGCTAAGGGGAGGGGAGCTAATTAGAATGAAAAGCTAGGCTGCTGTTGCAACCTGTAATGAATATGTATACCTGACGCAATATTGTATGTATAAATAACGGCTGGGAAGTAACGGAACTTGAAGCCAGATTTGGGCACCTGCCCCGGCTTCCAGCGCTGAATAAAGCACCTTCATATAATCACTTGGTGATTATGTGTTTGCTAGGCTAACATCTGGACTCACTGCAGTGCATCCCCAGTGGTGCCAGTGCACTCTCTGGAGTCACTGCAGTGCATCCCCAGTGGTGCCAGTGCACTCTCTGGACTCACTGCACTGCATCCCCAGTGGTGCCGGGGCACTCTCTGGACTCACCGGGGTGCATCCCCAGTGTTGCCAGTGCACTCTCTGGACTCACTGCACTGCATCCCCAGTGGTGACAGTGCACTCTCTGGAATCACTGCGCTGCATCCCCAGTGGTGACAGTGCACTCTCTGGACTTGCCAGGGTGCATCCCCAGTGGTGCCAGTGCACTCTCTGGACTCAGTGCACTGCATCCCCAGTGGTGCCAGTGCACTCTCTGGACTCACTGCACTGCATCCCCAGTGGTGCCAGTGCACTCTCTGGACTCACTGCAGTGCATCCCCAATCGTACCAGTGCACTCTCTGGACTCACTGCACTGCATCCCCAGTGATGCCACTGCAACCTCTGGTCTCACTGCAGTGCATCCCCAGTGGTGCCAGTGCACTCTCTGGACTCACTGCAGTGCATCCCCAGTCGTACCAGTGCACTCTCTGGACTCACTGCACTGCATCCCCAGTGATGCCACTGCAACCTCTGGTCTCACTGCAGCGCATCCCCAGTGGTACCAGTGCACTCTCTGGACTCACTGCACTTCAACCCCACTGGTGCCAGTGCACTCTCTGGACTCACTGCAGTGCATCCCCAGTGGTGCCAGTGCACTCTCTGGACTCACTGCACTGCATCCCCAGTGGGGACAGTGCACTCTCTGGACTTGCCGGGGTGCATCCCCAGTGGTGCCAGTGCACTCTCTTTACTCACTGCACTGCATCCCCAGTGGTGCCAGTGCACTCTTTGGACTCACTGCACTGCATCCCCAGTGGTGCCACTGCACTCTCTGGACTCACTGCACTGCATCCCCAGTGGTGACAGTGCACTCTCTGGACTCACTGCAGTGCATTCCCAGTGGTGCCAGTGCACTCTCTGTACTCACTGCACTGCAACCCCAGTGGTGCCAGTGGCTCTCTGGACTCATTGCACTGCATCCCCAGTGGTGCCAGTGCACTCTCTGGACTCACTGCAGTGCATCCACAGTGGTGCCAGTGTACTCTCTTAACTAACTGCACTGCATCACCATTGGTGCCAGTGCACTCTCTGGACTCACGGCACTGCATCCCCAATGGTGCCACTGCACTCTCTGGACTCACTGCACTGCATCCCCAGTGGTGCCAGTGCACTCTCTGGACTCACTGCAGTGCATCCCTTGTGGTGTCAGTGCACTCTGTGGACTCACTGCACTGCATCCCCAGTGGTGCCAGTGCACTCTCTGGACTCACTGCACTGCATCCCCAGTGGTGCCAGAGCACTCTCTGGACTCACTGCACTGCATCCCCAGTGGTGCCAGTGCACTCTCTTGACTCACTGCACTGCATCCCCAGTGGTGCCAGTGCACTCTCTGGACTCACTGCACTGCATCCCCAGTGGTGCCACTGCACTCTCTGAAAACACCGGGGTGCAACCGCAGCGGTGCCAGTGCACTCTCTGCACTCACGGCAGTGCATCCCCAGTGGTGCCAGTGCACTCTCTGGAGTCACTGCAATGTATCCCCTGTGGTGCCAGTGCACTCTGTGGACTCAGTGCACTGCATCCCAATGGTGCCAGTGCACTCTGTGGACTCACTGCAGTGCATCCCCAGTGGTGCCAGTGCACTCTCTGGACTCACTGCACTGCATCCCAGTGGTGCCAGTGCACTCTCTGGACTCACTGCAGTGCATCCCCAGTGGTGCCAGTGCACTCTCTGGACTCACTGCACTGCATCCCCAGTGGTGCCAGTGCACTCTCTGGACTCACTGCAGTGCATCCCCAGTGGTGCCAGTGCACTCTCTGTACTCACTGCACTGCATCCCCAGTGGTGCTAGTGCACTCTCTGGACTGACTGCAGTGCAACCCCAATGGTGCCAGTGCATTCTCTTTACTCACTGCACTGCATCCCCACTGGTGCCAGTGCACTCTCTGGACTCACTGCACTGCATCCCCAGTGGTGCCAGTGCACTCTCTGGACTCACTGCACTGCATCCCCAGTGGTGCCAGTGCTCTCTCTGGACTCACTGCACTGCATCCCCAGTGGTGCCAGTGCACTCTCTTTACTCACTGCACTGCATCCCCAGTGGTGCCAGTGCAATCTCTGGACTCACGGCAGTGCATCCCCAGTGGTGCCAGTGCACTCTCTTTACTCACTGCACTGCATCCCCAGTGGTGCCAGTGCAATCTCTGGAGTCACTGCACTGCATCCCCACTGGTGCCAGTGCACTCTCTGGACTCACTGCAGTGCATCCCCAGTGGTGCTAGTGCACTCTCTGGACTCACTGCACTGCGTTGCCATTGGTGCCAGTGCACTCTCTGGACTCATTGCACTGCATCCCCAGTGGTGCCAGTGCACTCTCTGGACTCACTGCACTGCATCCCCAGTGGTGCCAGTGCACTCTCAGGAGTCACTGCGCTGCATCCCCAGTGCTTCCAGTGCACTCTCTGGACTCACTGCACTGCAACTCCAGTGGTGCCAGTGCACTCTCTGGACTCACTGCACTGCATCCCCAGTGGTGCCTGTGCACTCTCTGGACTCACTGTACTGCATCCCAGGTGGTGCCAGTGCACTCTCTGGACTCACTGCACTGCATCCCCAGTGGTTCCAGTGCACTCTCTGGACTCACTGCACTGCAACTCCAGTGGTGCCAGTGCACTCTGTGGACTCACTGCAGTGCATCGCCAGTGGTGCCAGTGCACTCTCTGGACTCACTGCAGTGTATCGCCAGTGGTGCCAGTGCCCTCTCTGGACTCACTACACTGCATCCCCAGTGGTGCCAGTGCAGTCTCTGTGTTAGTGTTGGGGAGAATCGAATGGATGTTTTACTAATGTCTCTTAGGTAATGGGACCTACAGTATAATTAAGCATTGCCAAATGTACTTACCTTATCAATTAATCTATGTATACTGGATACTTAGGGAGTACATTGAACAATCAAAAGAATCATTGAAGGGGAACCTTGGGAGGGAACAGGTACAACCTGACCTTGGATAAGGGCCTGGAAATGATGAAATGAGTTGAAGCAGAACCAAGAAGCGGAGGGAGCATGCGTCGAGTAAGAAAGGTGAAAAGTTTAGCGGAGAGGAAGACTCCTTACTTCATCTGGACGACCACCTGGACGACCACCGGAGTGCGCCACGCATGTGCTAAGGGGAGGGGAGCTAATTAGAATGAAAAGCGAGGCTGCTGTTGCAACCTGTAATGAATATGTATACCTGACGCAATATTGTATGTATAAATAACGGCTGGGAAGTAACGGGACTTGAAGCCAGATTTGGGCACCTGCCCCGGCTTCCAGCGCTGAATAAAGCACCTTCATATAATCACTTGGTGATTATGTGGTTGCTAGGCTAACATCTGGACTCACTGCAGTGCATCCCCAGTGGTGCCAGTGCACTCTCTGGAGTCACTGCAGTGCATCCCCAGTGGTGCCAGTGCACTCTCTGGACTCACTGCACTGCATCCCCAGTGGTGCCGGGGCACTCTCTGGACTCACCGGGGTGCATCCCCAGTGTTGCCAGTGCACTCTCTGTGCTCACTGCAGTGCATCCCCAGTGGTGACAGTGCACTCTCTGGACTCACTGCGCTGCATCCCCAGTGGTGACAGTGCACTCTCTGGACTTGCCAGGGTGCATCCCCAGTGGTGCCAGTGCACTCTCTGGACTCAGTGCACTGCATCCCCAGTGGTGCCAGTGCACTCTCTGGACTCACTGCAGTGCATCCCCAGTGGTGCCAGTGCACTCTCTGGACTCACTGCAGTGCATCCCCAATCGTACCAGTGCACTCTCTGGACTCACTGCACTGCATCCCCAGTGATGCCACTGCAACCTCTGGTCTCACTGCAGCGCATCCCCAGTGGTGCCAGTGCACTCTCTGGACTCACTGCACTTCACCCCCACTGGTGCCAGTGCACTCTCCAGACTCACTGCACTGCATCCCCAGTGGTGCCAGTGCACTCTTTGGACTCACTGCACTGCATCCCCAGTGGTGCCACTGTACTCTCCGGACTCACTGCACTGCATCCCCAGTGGTGCCTGTGCCCTCTGTGGACTCACTGCACTACATCCCCAGTGGTGCCAGTGAACTCTCTGGACTCACTGCACTGCATCCCCAGTGGTGCCAGTGCACTCTCTGGACTCACTGCAGTGCATCCCTAGTGGTGCTAGTGGACTCTCTGGACTCACTGCAGTGCATCCCCAGTGGTGCTAGTGCACTCTCTGGACTCACTGCACTGCATCCCCAGTGATGCCACTGCAACCTCTGGTCTCACTGCAGCGCATCCCCAGTGGTACCAGTGCTCTCTCTGGACTCACTGCACTTCATCCCCACTGGTGCCAGTGCACTCTCTGGACTCACTGCACTGCATCCCCAGTGGTGCCAGTGCACTCTCTGGACTCACTGCACTGCATCCCCAGTGCTGACAGTGCACTCTCTGGACTTGCCGGGGTGCATCCCCAGTGGTGCCAGTGCACTCTTTGGACTCACTGCACTGCATCCCCAGTGGTGACAGTGCACTCTCTGGACTCACTGCCGTGCAACCCCAATGGTGCCAGTGCATTCTCTTTACTCACTGCACTGCATCCCCACTGGTGCCAGTGCACTCTCTGGAGGCACTGTACTGCATCCCCAGTGGTGCCAGTGCACTCTCTGGACTCACTGCACTGCATCCCCAGTGGTGCCAGTGCTCTCTCTGGACTCACTGCACTGCATCCCCAGTGGTGCCAGTGCACTCTCTTTACTCACTGCACTGCATCCCCAGTGGTGCCAGTGCACTCTGTGGACTCACTGCACTGCATCCCCAGTGGTGCCAGTGCACTCTCAGGACTCACTGCGCTGCATCCCCAGTGGTTCCAGTGCACTCTCTGGACTCACTGCACTGCAACTCCAGTGGTGCCAGTGCACTCTCTGGACTCACTGTACTGCATCCCAGGTGGTGCCAGTGCACTCTCTGGGCTCACTGCAGTGCATCGCCAGTGGTGCCAGTGCACTCTCTGGACTCACTGAACTGCATCCCCAGTGGTGCAATGTGCACTCTCTGGACTCACTGCACTGCATCCCCAGTGGTGCCAGTGCACTCTCTGGACTCACTGCACTGCATCCCCAGTGGTGAGAGTGCACTCTCTGGACTTGCCGGGGTGCATCCCCAGTGGTGCCAGTATACTCTCTGGAGTCACCGGGGTGCATCCCCAGAGGTGCCAGTTCACTCTCTGGACTCACTGCACTACATCCCCAATGGTGCCAGTTCACTCTCTGGACTCACTGAACTGAATCCCCAGTAATGCCAGTGTACTCTCTGGACTCAGTGTACTGCATCCCCAGTGGTGCCTGTGAAATCTCTGGACTCACTGCAGTGCATCCCCAGTGGTGCCAGTGCAATCTCAGGACTCACAGAAGTGCAGCTCCAGTTGGTGCCAGTGCACTCTCTGGGCTCACTGCACTGCATCCCCAGCGGTGCCAGTGCACTCTCTGGACTCACTGCACTGCATCCCCAGTGGTGCCAGTTCACTCTCTGGTCTCACTGCAGTGCATCCCCAGTGGTGCCAGTGGCTCTCAGAACTCATTGCACTGCATCACCAGTGGTGCCAGTGCACTCTCTGGACTCACTGCAGTGCATCCACAGTGGTGCCAGTGTACTCTCTTAACTCACTGCACTGCATCCCCAGTGGTGCCAGTGCACTCTCTGGACTCACTGCACTGTATCCCCTTTGGTGCCAGTGCACTCTGTGGACTCACTGCAGTGCATCCCCAGTGGTGCCAGTGCACTCTCTGGACTCACTGCAGTGCATCCCAGTGGTGCCAGTGCACTCTCTGGACTCACTGCACTGCATCCCCAGTGGTGCCAGTGCACTCTCTGGACTCACTGCACTGCATCCCCAGTGGTGCCAGTGCACTCTCTGGACATGCCGGGGTGCATCCCCAGTGGTGCCAGTGCACTCTCTGGACTCACTGCAGTGCATCCCCAGTGGTGCCAGTGCACTCTCTGGAATCACTGCATTCCCAGTGGTGCCAGGGCACTCTCTGGACTCACTGCCCTGCATCCCCAGTGGTACCTGTGAAGTCTCTGGACTCACTGCAGTGCATCCCCAGTGGTGCCAGTGCACTCTCAGGAGTCACTGCGCTGCATCCCCAGTGCTTCCAGTGCACTCTCTGGACTCACTGCACTGCAACTCCAGTGGTGCCAGTGCCCTCTGTGGACTCACTGCACTACATCCCCAGTGGTGCCAGTGTACTCTCTGGACTCACTGTACTGCATCCCCAGTGGTGCCAGTGCCCTCTGTGGACTCACTGCACTGCATCCCCAGTGGTGCCAGTGCCCTCTGTGGACTCACTGCACTACATCCCCAGTGTTGCCAGTGCACTCTCTGGACTCACTGCACTGCATCCCCAGTGGTGCCAGTGCACTCTCTGGACTCACTGCAGTGCATCCCCAGTCGTACCAGTGCACTCTCTGGACTCACTGCACTGCATCCCCAGTGATGCCACTGCAACCTCTGGTCTCACTGCAGCGCATCCCCAGTGGTACCAGTGCACTCTCTCGACTCATCGGGGTGCATCCCCAGTGTTGCCAGTGCACTCTCTGGACTCACTGCACTGCATCCCCAGTGGTGCCAGTGCACTCTCTGGACTCACTGCAGTGCATCCCCAGTGGTGCCAGTGCACTCTCTGGAATCACTGCATTCCCAGTGGTGCCAGGGCACTCTCTGGACTCACTGCACTGCATCCACAGTGGTACCTGTGAAGTCTCTGGACTCACTGCAGTGCATCCCCAATGGTGCCAGTGCACTCTTTGGACTCACTGCACTGCATCCCCAGTGGTGCCAGTGCTCTCTCTGGAGTCACTGGGGTGCATCCCCAGTGGTGCCAGTGCACTCTCTGGACTCACTGCACTGCATCCCCTGTGGTGCCAGTGCTCTCTCTGGACTCACTGCACTGCATCCCCAGTGGTGCCAGTGCACTCTCTTTACTCACTGCACTGCATCCCCAGTGGTGCCAGTGCACTCTCTGGACTCACTGCACTGCATCCCCAGTGGTGCCAGTGCACTCTCTGGACTCACTGCACTGCATCCCCAGTGGTGCCAGTGCAATCTCTGGACTCACGGCAGTGCATCCCCAGTGGTGCCAGTGCACTCTCTGGACTCACTGCACTGCATCCCCAGTGGTGCCAGTGCACTCTCTGGAGTCACTGGGGTGCATCCCCAGTGGTGCCAGTGCACTCTCTGGACTCACTGCACTGCATCCCCTGTGGTGCCAGTGCTCTCTCTGGACTCACTGCACTGCATCCCCAGTGGTGCCAGTGCACTCTCTTTACTCACTGCACTGCATCCCCAGTGGTGCCAGTGCACTCTCTGGACTCACTGCACTGCATCCCCAGTGGTGCCAGTGCACTCTCTGGACTCACTGCACTGCATCCCCAGTGGTGCCAGTGCAATCTCTGGACTCACGGCAGTGCATCCCCAGTGGTGCCAGTGCACTCTCTGGACTCACTGCACTGCATCCCCAGTGGTGCCAGTGCACTCTCTGGACTCACTGCAGTGCATCCCCAGTGGTGCCAGTGCACTCTCTGGAATCACTGCATTCCCAGTGGTGCCAGGGCACTCTCTGGACTCACTGCACTGCATCCCCAGTGGTACCTGTGAAGTCTCTGGACTCACTGCAGTGCATCCCCAATGGTGCCAGTGCACTCTTTGGACTCACTGCAGTGCATCCCCAGTGGTGCCACTGTACTCTCCGGACTCAGTGCACTGCATCCCCAGTGGTGCCAGTGCCCTCTGTGGACTCACTGCACTACATCCCCAGTGGTGCCAGTGAACTCTCTGGACTCACTGCACTGCATCCCCACTGGTGCCAGTGCACTCTCTGGACTCACTGCAGTGCATCCCCAGTGGTGCTAGTGCACTCTCTGGACTCACTGCACTGCGTTGCCTTTGGTGCCAGTGCACTCTCTGGACTCATTGCACTGCATCCCCAGTGGTGCCAGTGCACTCTCTGGACTCACTGCACTGCATCCCCAGTGGTGCCAGTGCACTCTCAGGAGTCACTGCGCTGCATCCCCAGTGCTTCCAGTGCACTCTCTGGACTCACTGCACTGCAACTCCAGTGGTGCCAGTGCACTCTGTGGACTCACTGCACTGCATCCCCAGTGGTGCCAGTGCACTCCCTGGACTCACTGTACTGCATCCCAGGTGGTGCCAGTGCACTCTCTGGACTCACTGCACTGCTTCCCCAGTGGTGCCAGTGCACTCTCTGGACTCACTGCAGTGCATCCCCAGTGGTGCCAGTGCACTCTCTGGAATCACTGCATTCCCAGTGGTGCCAGGGCACTCTCTGGACTCACTGCCCTGCATCCCCAGTGGTACCTGTGAAGTCTCTGGACTCACTGCAGTGCATCCCCAATGGTGCCAGTGCACTCTTTGGACTCACTGCACTGCATCCCCTGTGGTGCCACTGTACTCTCCGGACTCACTGCACTGCATCCCCAGTGGTGCCAGTGCCCTCTGTGGACTCACTGCACTACATCCCCAGTGGTGCCAGTGTACTCTCTGGACTCACTGTACTGCATCCCCAGTGGTGCCAGTGCCCTCTGTGGACTCACTGCACTGCATCCCCAGTGGTGCCAGTGCCCTCTGTGGACTCACTGCACTACATCCCCAGTGTTGCCAGTGCACTCTCTGGACTCACTGCACTGCATCCCCAGTGGTGCCAGTGCACTCTCTGGACTCACTGCAGTGCATCCCCAGTCGTACCAGTGCACTCTCTGGACTCACTGCACTGCATCCCCAGTGATGCCACTGCAACCTCTGGTCTCACTGCAGCGCATCCCCAGTGGTACCAGTGCACTCTCTCGACTCATCGGGGTGCATCCCCAGTGTTGCCAGTGCACTCTCTGGACTCACTGCACTGCATCCCCAGTGGTGCCAGTGCACTCTCTGGACTCACTGCAGTGCATCCCCAGTGGTGCCAGTGCACTCTCTGGAATCACTGCATTCCCAGTGGTGCCAGGGCACTCTCTGGACTCACTGCACTGCATCCACAGTGGTACCTGTGAAGTCTCTGGACTCACTGCAGTGCATCCCCAATGGTGCCAGTGCACTCTTTGGACTCACTGCACTGCATCCCCAGTGGTGCCAGTGCTCTCTCTGGAGTCACTGGGGTGCATCCCCAGTGGTGCCAGTGCACTCTCTGGACTCACTGCACTGCATCCCCTGTGGTGCCAGTGCTCTCTCTGGACTCACTGCACTGCATCCCCAGTGGTGCCAGTGCACTCTCTTTACTCACTGCACTGCATCCCCAGTGGTGCCAGTGCACTCTCTGGACTCACTGCACTGCATCCCCAGTGGTGCCAGTGCACTCTCTGGACTCACTGCACTGCATCCCCAGTGGTGCCAGTGCAATCTCTGGACTCACGGCAGTGCATCCCCAGTGGTGCCAGTGCACTCTCTGGACTCACTGCACTGCATCCCCAGTGGTGCCAGTGCACTCTCTGGAGTCACTGGGGTGCATCCCCAGTGGTGCCAGTGCACTCTCTGGACTCACTGCACTGCATCCCCTGTGGTGCCAGTGCTCTCTCTGGACTCACTGCACTGCATCCCCAGTGGTGCCAGTGCACTCTCTTTACTCACTGCACTGCATCCCCAGTGGTGCCAGTGCACTCTCTGGACTCACTGCACTGCATCCCCAGTGGTGCCAGTGCACTCTCTGGACTCACTGCACTGCATCCCCAGTGGTGCCAGTGCAATCTCTGGACTCACGGCAGTGCATCCCCAGTGGTGCCAGTGCACTCTCTGGACTCACTGCACTGCATCCCCAGTGGTGCCAGTGCACTCTCTGGACTCACTGCAGTGCATCCCCAGTGGTGCCAGTGCACTCTCTGGAATCACTGCATTCCCAGTGGTGCCAGGGCACTCTCTGGACTCACTGCACTGCATCCCCAGTGGTACCTGTGAAGTCTCTGGACTCACTGCAGTGCATCCCCAATGGTGCCAGTGCACTCTTTGGACTCACTGCAGTGCATCCCCAGTGGTGCCACTGTACTCTCCGGACTCAGTGCACTGCATCCCCAGTGGTGCCAGTGCCCTCTGTGGACTCACTGCACTACATCCCCAGTGGTGCCAGTGAACTCTCTGGACTCACTGCACTGCATCCCCACTGGTGCCAGTGCACTCTCTGGACTCACTGCAGTGCATCCCCAGTGGTGCTAGTGCACTCTCTGGACTCACTGCACTGCGTTGCCTTTGGTGCCAGTGCACTCTCTGGACTCATTGCACTGCATCCCCAGTGGTGCCAGTGCACTCTCTGGACTCACTGCACTGCATCCCCAGTGGTGCCAGTGCACTCTCAGGAGTCACTGCGCTGCATCCCCAGTGCTTCCAGTGCACTCTCTGGACTCACTGCACTGCAACTCCAGTGGTGCCAGTGCACTCTGTGGACTCACTGCACTGCATCCCCAGTGGTGCCAGTGCACTCCCTGGACTCACTGTACTGCATCCCAGGTGGTGCCAGTGCACTCTCTGGACTCACTGCACTGCTTCCCCAGTGGTGCCAGTGCACTCTCTGGACTCACTGCACTGCAACTCCAGTGGTGCCAGTGCACTCTCTGGACTCACTGCAGTGCATCGCCAGTGGTGCCAGTGCACTCTCTGGACTCACTGCAGTGCATCGCCTGTGGTGCCAGTGCCCTCTCTGGACTCACTGCACTGCATTCCCAGTGGTGCCAGTGCAGTCTCTGTGTTAGTGTTGGGGAGAATCGAATGGATGTTTTACTAATGTCTCTTAGGTAATGGGACCTACAGTATAATTAAGCATTGCCAAATGTACTTACCTTATGAATTAATCTATGTATACTGGATACTTAGGGAGTACATTGAACAATCAAAAGAATCATTGAAGGGGAACCTTGGGAGGGAACAGGTACAACCTGACCTTGGATAAGGGCCTGGAAATGATGAAATGAGTTGAAGCAGAACCAAGAAGCGGAGGGAGCATGCGTCGAGTAAGAAAGGTGAAAAGTTTAGCGGAGAGGAAGACTCCTTACTTCATCTGGACGACCACCTGGACGACCACCGGAGTGCGCCACGCATGTGCTAAGGGGAGGGGAGCTAATTAGAATGAAAAGCGAGGCTGTTGTTGCAACCTGTAATGAATATGTATACCTGACGCAATATTGTATGTATAAATAATGGCAGGGAAGTAACGGGACTTGAAGCCAGATTTGGGCACCTGCCCCGGCTTCCAGCGCTGAATAAAGCACCTTCATATAATCACTTGGTGATTATGTGGTTGCTAGGCTAACATCTGGACTCACTGCAGTGCATCCCCAGTGGTGCCAGTGCACTCTCTGGAGTCACTGCAGTGCATCCCCAGTGGTGCCAGTGCACTCTCTGGACTCACTGCACTGCATCCCCAGTGGTGCCGGGGCACTCTCTGGACTCACCGGGGTGCATCCCCAGTGTTGCCAGTGCACTCTCTGGACTCACTGCACTGCATCCCCAGTGGTGACAGTGCACTCTCTGGACTCACTGCACTGCATCCCCAGTGATGCCACTGCAACCTCTGGTCTCACTGCAGCGCATCCCCAGTGGTACCAGTGCACTCTCTGGACTCAGTGCACTGCATCCCCAGTGGTGCCAGTGCACTCTCTGGACTCACTGCAGTGCATCCCCAGTGGTGCCAGTGCACTCTCTGGACTCACTGCACTGCATCCCCAGTGGGGACAGTGCACTCTCTGGACTTGCCGGGGTGCATCCCCAGTGGTGCCAGTGCACTCTCTTTACTCACTGCAGCGCATCCCCAGTGGTGCCAGTGCACTCTTTGGACTCACTGCACTGCATCCCCAATGGTGCCAGTGCACTCTCTGGACTCACTGCACTGCATCCCCAGTGGTGACAGTGCACTCTCTGGACTCACTGCAGTGCATTCCCAGTGGTGCCAGTGCACTCTCTGTACTCACTGCACTGCATCCCCAGTGGTGCCAGTGGCTCTCTGGACTCATTGCACTGCATCCCCAGTGGTGCCAGTGCACTCTCTGGACTCACTGCAGTGCATCCACAGTGGTGCCAGTGTACTCTCTTAACTAACTGCACTGCATCACCATTGGTGCCAGTGCACTCTCTGGACTCACGGCACTGCATCCCCAATGGTGCCACTGCACTCTCTGGACTCACTGCACTGCATCCCCAGTGGTGCCAGTGCACTCTCTGGACTCACTGCAGTGCATCCCTTGTGGTGCCAGTGCACTCTGTGGACTCACTGCACTGCATCCCCAGTGGTGCCAGTGCACTCTCTGGACTCACTGCACTGCATCCCCAGTGGTGCCAGAGCACTCTCTGGACTCACTGCACTGCATCCCCAGTGGTGCCAGTGCACTCTCTTGACTCACTGCACTGCATCCCCAGTGGTGCCAGTGCACTCTCTGGACTCACTGCACTGCATCCCCAGTGGTGCCACTGCACTCTCTGAAAACTCCGGGGTGCAAACGCAGCGGTGCCAGTGCACTCTCTGCACTCACGGCAGTGCATCCCCAGTGGTGCCAGTGCACTCTCTGGAGTCACTGCAATATATCCCCTGTGGTGCCAGTGCACTCTGTGGACTCAGTGCACTGCATTCCAATGGTGCCAGTGCACTCTCTGGACTCACTGCAGTGCATCCCCAGTGGTGCCAGTGCACTCTCTGGACTCACTGCACTGCATCCCAGTGGTGCCAGTGCACTCTCTGGACTCACTGCAGTGCATCCCCAGTGGTGCCAGTGCACTCTCTGGACTCACTGCACTGCATCCCCAGTGGTGCCAGTGCACTCTCTGGACTCACTGCAGTGCATCCCCAGTGGTGCCAGTGCACTCTCTGGACTCACTGCACTGCATCCCCAGTGGTGCTAGTGCACTCTCTGGACTGACTGCAGTGCAACCCCAATGGTGCCAGTGCATTCTCTTTACTCACTGCACTGCATCCCCACTGGTGCCAGTGCACTCTCTGGACTCACTGCACTGCAGCCCCAGTGGTGCCAGTGCACTCTCTGGACTCACTGCACTGCATCCCCAGTGGTGCCAGTGCACTCTCTGGACTCACTGCACTGCATCCCCAGTGGTGCCAGTGCACTCTCTGGACTCACTGCAGTGCATCCCCAGTGGTGCCAGTGCAATCTCTGGACTCACGGCAGTGCATCCCCAGTGGTGCCAGTGCACTCTCTTTACTCACTGCACTGCATCCCCAGTGGTGCCAGTGCAATCTCTGGACTCACTGCACTGCATCCCCACTGGTGCCAGTGCACTCTCTGGACTCACTGCAGTGCATCCCCAGTGGTGCTAGTGCACTCTCTGGACTCACTGCACTGCGTTGCCATTGGTGCCAGTGCACTCTCTGGACTCATTGCACTGCATCCCCAGTGGTGCCAGTGCACTCTCTGGACTCACTGCACTGCATCCCCAGTGGTGCCAGTGCACTCTCAGGAGTCACTGCGCTGCATCCCCAGTGGTTCCAGTGCACTCTCTGGACTCACTGCACTGCAACTCCAGTGGTGCCAGTGCACTCTCTGGACTCACTGCACTGCATCCCCAGTGGTGCCTGTGCACTCTCTGGACTCACTGTACTGCATCCCAGGTGGTGCCAGTGCACTCTCTGGACTCACTGCACTGCATCCCCAGTGGTTCCAGTGCACTCTCTGGACTCACTGCACTGCAACTCCAGTGGTGCCAGTGCACTCTGTGGACTCACTGCAGTGCATCGCCAGTGGTGCCAGTGCACTCTCTGGACTCACTGCAGTGCATCGCCAGTGGTGCCAGTGCCCTCTCTGGACTCACTGCACTGCATCCCCAGTGGTGCCAGTGCAGTCTCTGTGTTAGTGTTGGGGAGAATCGAATGGATGTTTTACTAATGTCTCTTAGGTAATGGGACCTACAGTATAATTAAGCATTGCCAAATGTACTTACCTTATCAATTAATCTATGTATACTGGATACTTAGGGAGTACATTGAACAATCAAAAGAATCATTGAAGGGGAACCTTGGGAGGGAACAGGTACAACCTGACCTTGGATAAGGGCCTGGAAATGATGAAATGAGTTGAAGCAGAACCAAGAAGCGGAGGGAGCATGCGTCGAGTAAGAAAGGTGAAAAGTTTAGCGGAGAGGAAGACTCCTTACTTCATCTGGACGACCACCTGGACGACCACCGGAGTGCGCCACGCATGTGCTAAGGGGAGGGGAGCTAATTAGAATGAAAAGCGAGGCTGCTGTTGCAACCTGTAATGAATATGTATACCTGACGCAATATTGTATGTATAAATAACGGCTGGGAAGTAACGGGACTTGAAGCCAGATTTGGGCACCTGCCCCGGCTTCCAGCGCTGAATAAAGCACCTTCATATAATCACTTGGTGATTATGTGGTTGCTAGGCTAACATCTGGACTCACTGCAGTGCATCCCCAGTGGTGCCAGTGCACTCTCTGGAGTCACTGCAGTGCATCCCCAGTGGTGCCAGTGCACTCTCTGGACTCACTGCACTGCATCCCCAGTGGTGCCGGGGCACTCTCTGGACTCACCGGGGTGCATCCCCAGTGTTGCCAGTGCACTCTCTGGACTCACTGCACTGCATCCCCAGTGGTGACAGTGCACTCTCTGGACTCACTGCGCTGCATCCCCAGTGGTGACAGTGCACTCTCTGGACTTGCCAGGGTGCATCCCCAGTGGTGCCAGTGCACTCTCTGGACTCAGTGCACTGCATCCCCAGTGGTGCCAGTGCACTCTCTGGACTCACTGCAGTGCATCCCCAGTGGTGCCAGTGCACTCTCTGGACTCACTGCAGTGCATCCCCAATCGTACCAGTGCACTCTCTGGACTCACTGCACTGCATCCCCAGTGATGCCACTGCAACCTCTGGTCTCACTGCAGCGCATCCCCAGTGGTGCCAGTGCACTCTCTGGACTCACTGCACTTCACCCCCACTGGTGCCAGTGCACTCTCCAGACTCACTGCACTGCATCCCCAGTGGTGCCAGTGCACTCTTTGGACTCACTGCACTGCATCCCCAGTGGTGCCACTGTACTCTCCGGACTCACTGCACTGCATCCCCAGTGGTGCCTGTGCCCTCTGTGGACTCACTGCACTACATCCCCAGTGGTGCCAGTGAACTCTCTGGACTCACTGCACTGCATCCCCAGTGGTGCCAGTGCACTCTCTGGACTCACTGCAGTGCATCCCTAGTGGTGCTAGTGGACTCTCTGGACTCACTGCAGTGCATCCCCAGTGGTGCTAGTGCACTCTCTGGACTCACTGCACTGCATCCCCAGTGATGCCACTGCAACCTCTGGTCTCACTGCAGCGCATCCCCAGTGGTACCAGTGCTCTCTCTGGACTCACTGCACTTCATCCCCACTGGTGCCAGTGCACTCTCTGGACTCACTGCACTGCATCCCCAGTGGTGCCAGTGCACTCTCTGGACTCACTGCACTGCATCCCCAGTGCTGACAGTGCACTCTCTGGACTTGCCGGGGTGCATCCCCAGTGGTGCCAGTGCACTCTTTGGACTCACTGCACTGCATCCCCAGTGGTGACAGTGCACTCTCTGGACTCACTGCCGTGCAACCCCAATGGTGCCAGTGCATTCTCTTTACTCACTGCACTGCATCCCCACTGGTGCCAGTGCACTCTCTGGAGGCACTGTACTGCATCCCCAGTGGTGCCAGTGCACTCTCTGGACTCACTGCACTGCATCCCCAGTGGTGCCAGTGCTCTCTCTGGACTCACTGCACTGCATCCCCAGTGGTGCCAGTGCACTCTCTTTACTCACTGCACTGCATCCCCAGTGGTGCCAGTGCACTCTGTGGACTCACTGCACTGCATCCCCAGTGGTGCCAGTGCACTCTCAGGACTCACTGCGCTGCATCCCCAGTGGTTCCAGTGCACTCTCTGGACTCACTGCACTGCAACTCCAGTGGTGCCAGTGCACTCTCTGGACTCACTGTACTGCATCCCAGGTGGTGCCAGTGCACTCTCTGGACTCACTGCAGTGCATCGCCAGTGGTGCCAGTGCACTCTCTGGACTCACTGAACTGCATCCCCAGTGGTGCAATGTGCACTCTCTGGACTCACTGCACTGCATCCCCAGTGGTGCCAGTGCACTCTCTGGACTCACTGCACTGCATCCCCAGTGGTGAGAGTGCACTCTCTGGACTTGCCGGGGTGCATCCCCAGTGGTGCCAGTATACTCTCTGGAGTCACCGGGGTGCATCCCCAGAGGTGCCAGTTCACTCTCTGGACTCACTGCACTACATCCCCAATGGTGCCAGTTCACTCTCTGGACTCACTGAACTGAATCCCCAGTAATGCCAGTGTACTCTCTGGACTCAGTGTACTGCATCCCCAGTGGTGCCTGTGAAATCTCTGGACTCACTGCAGTGCATCCCCAGTGGTGCCAGTGCAATCTCAGGACTCACAGAAGTGCAGCTCCAGTTGGTGCCAGTGCACTCTCTGGGCTCACTGCACTGCATCCCCAGCGGTGCCAGTGCACTCTCTGGACTCACTGCACTGCATCCCCAGTGGTGCCAGTTCACTCTCTGGTCTCACTGCAGTGCATCCCCAGTGGTGCCAGTGGCTCTCAGAACTCATTGCACTGCATCACCAGTGGTGCCAGTGCACTCTCTGGACTCACTGCAGTGCATCCACAGTGGTGCCAGTGTACTCTCTTAACTCACTGCACTGCATCCCCAGTGGTGCCAGTGCACTCTCTGGACTCACTGCACTGTATCCCCTTTGGTGCCAGTGCACTCTGTGGACTCACTGCAGTGCATCCCCAGTGGTGCCAGTGCACTCTCTGGACTCACTGCAGTGCATCCCAGTGGTGCCAGTGCACTCTCTGGACTCACTGCACTGCATCCCCAGTGGTGCCAGTGCACTCTCTGGACTCACTGCACTGCATCCCCAGTGGTGCCAGTGCACTCTCTGGACATGCCGGGGTGCATCCCCAGTGGTGCCAGTGCACTCTCTGGACTCACTGCAGTGCATCCCCAGTGGTGCCAGTGCACTCTCTGGAATCACTGCATTCCCAGTGGTGCCAGGGCACTCTCTGGACTCACTGCCCTGCATCCCCAGTGGTACCTGTGAAGTCTCTGGATTCACTGCAGTGCATCCCCAATGGTGCCAGTGCACTCTTTGGACTCACTGCACTGCATCCCCTGTGGTGCCACTGTACTCTCCGGACTCACTGCACTGCATCCCCAGTGGTGCCAGTGCCCTCTGTGGACTCACTGCACTACATCCCCAGTGGTGCCAGTGTACTCTCTGGACTCACTGTACTGCATCCCCAGTGGTGCCAGTGCCCTCTGTGGACTCACTGCACTGCATCCCCAGTGGTGCCAGTGCCCTCTGTGGACTCACTGCACTACATCCCCAGTGTTGCCAGTGCACTCTCTGGACTCACTGCACTGCATCCCCAGTGGTGCCAGTGCACTCTCTGGACTCACTGCAGTGCATCACCAGTGGTGCCAGTGCACTCTCTGGACTCACTGCAGTGCATCCCCAGTCGTACCAGTGCACTCTCTGGACTCACTGCACTGCATCCCCAGTGATGCCACTGCAACCTCTGGTCTCACTGCAGCGCATCCCCAGTGGTACCAGTGCACTCTCTCGACTCATCGGGGTGCATCCCCAGTGTTGCCAGTGCACTCTCTGGACTCACTGCACTGCATCCCCAGTGGTGCCAGTGCACTCTCTGGACTCACTGCAGTGCATCCCCAGTGGTGCCAGTGCACTCTCTGGAATCACTGCATTCCCAGTGGTGCCAGGGCACTCTCTGGACTCACTGCACTGCATCCACAGTGGTACCTGTGAAGTCTCTGGACTCACTGCAGTGCATCCCCAATGGTGCCAGTGCACTCTTTGGACTCACTGCACTGCATCCCCAGTGGTGCCAGTGCTCTCTCTGGAGTCACTGGGGTGCATCCCCAGTGGTGCCAGTGCACTCTCTGGACTCACTGCACTGCATCCCCTGTGGTGCCAGTGCTCTCTCTGGACTCACTGCACTGCATCCCCAGTGGTGCCAGTGCACTCTCTTTACTCACTGCACTGCATCCCCAGTGGTGCCAGTGCACTCTCTGGACTCACTGCACTGCATCCCCAGTGGTGCCAGTGCACTCTCTGGACTCACTGCACTGCATCCCCAGTGGTGCCAGTGCAATCTCTGGACTCACGGCAGTGCATCCCCAGTGGTGCCAGTGCACTCTCTGGACTCACTGCACTGCATCCCCAGTGGTGCCAGTGCACTCTCTGGAGTCACTGGGGTGCATCCCCAGTGGTGCCAGTGCACTCTCTGGACTCACTGCACTGCATCCCCTGTGGTGCCAGTGCTCTCTCTGGACTCACTGCACTGCATCCCCAGTGGTGCCAGTGCACTCTCTTTACTCACTGCACTGCATCCCCAGTGGTGCCAGTGCACTCTCTGGACTCACTGCACTGCATCCCCAGTGGTGCCAGTGCACTCTCTGGACTCACTGCACTGCATCCCCAGTGGTGCCAGTGCAATCTCTGGACTCACGGCAGTGCATCCCCAGTGGTGCCAGTGCACTCTCTGGACTCACTGCACTGCATCCCCAGTGGTGCCAGTGCACTCTCTGGACTCACTGCAGTGCATCCCCAGTGGTGCCAGTGCACTCTCTGGAATCACTGCATTCCCAGTGGTGCCAGGGCACTCTCTGGACTCACTGCACTGCATCCCCAGTGGTACCTGTGAAGTCTCTGGACTCACTGCAGTGCATCCCCAATGGTGCCAGTGCACTCTTTGGACTCACTGCAGTGCATCCCCAGTGGTGCCACTGTACTCTCCGGACTCAGTGCACTGCATCCCCAGTGGTGCCAGTGCCCTCTGTGGACTCACTGCACTACATCCCCAGTGGTGCCAGTGAACTCTCTGGACTCACTGCACTGCATCCCCACTGGTGCCAGTGCACTCTCTGGACTCACTGCAGTGCATCCCCAGTGGTGCTAGTGCACTCTCTGGACTCACTGCACTGCGTTGCCTTTGGTGCCAGTGCACTCTCTGGACTCATTGCACTGCATCCCCAGTGGTGCCAGTGCACTCTCTGGACTCACTGCACTGCATCCCCAGTGGTGCCAGTGCACTCTCAGGAGTCACTGCGCTGCATCCCCAGTGCTTCCAGTGCACTCTCTGGACTCACTGCACTGCAACTCCAGTGGTGCCAGTGCACTCTGTGGACTCACTGCACTGCATCCCCAGTGGTGCCAGTGCACTCCCTGGACTCACTGTACTGCATCCCAGGTGGTGCCAGTGCACTCTCTGGACTCACTGCACTGCTTCCCCAGTGGTGCCAGTGCACTCTCTGGACTCACTGCACTGCAACTCCAGTGGTGCCAGTGCACTCTCTGGACTCACTGCAGTGCATCGCCAGTGGTGCCAGTGCACTCTCTGGACTCACTGCAGTGCATCGCCTGTGGTGCCAGTGCCCTCTCTGGACTCACTGCACTGCATTCCCAGTGGTGCCAGTGCAGTCTCTGTGTTAGTGTTGGGGAGAATCGAATGGATGTTTTACTAATGTCTCTTAGGTAATGGGACCTACAGTATAATTAAGCATTGCCAAATGTACTTACCTTATGAATTAATCTATGTATACTGGATACTTAGGGAGTACATTGAACAATCAAAAGAATCATTGAAGGGGAACCTTGGGAGGGAACAGGTACAACCTGACCTTGGATAAGGGCCTGGAAATGATGAAATGAGTTGAAGCAGAACCAAGAAGCGGAGGGAGCATGCGTCGAGTAAGAAAGGTGAAAAGTTTAGCGGAGAGGAAGACTCCTTACTTCATCTGGACGACCACCTGGACGACCACCGGAGTGCGCCACGCATGTGCTAAGGGGAGGGGAGCTAATTAGAATGAAAAGCGAGGCTGTTGTTGCAACCTGTAATGAATATGTATACCTGACGCAATATTGTATGTATAAATAATGGCAGGGAAGTAACGGGACTTGAAGCCAGATTTGGGCACCTGCCCCGGCTTCCAGCGCTGAATAAAGCACCTTCATATAATCACTTGGTGATTATGTGGTTGCTAGGCTAACATCTGGACTCACTGCAGTGCATCCCCAGTGGTGCCAGTGCACTCTCTGGAGTCACTGCAGTGCATCCCCAGTGGTGCCAGTGCACTCTCTGGACTCACTGCACTGCATCCCCAGTGGTGCCGGGGAACTCTCTGGACTCACCGGGGTGCATCCCCAGTGTTGCCAGTGCACTCTCTGGACTCACTGCACTGCATCCCCAGTGGTGACAGTGCACTCTCTGGACTCACTGCACTGCATCCCCAGTGATGCCACTGCAACCTCTGGTCTCACTGCAGCGCATCCCCAGTGGTACCAGTGCACTCTCTGGACTCAGTGCACTGCATCCCCAGTGGTGCCAGTGCACTCTCTGGACTCACTGCAGTGCATCCCCAGTGGTGCCAGTGCACTCTCTGGACTCACTGCACTGCATCCCCAGTGGGGACAGTGCACTCTCTGGACTTGCCGGGGTGCATCCCCAGTGGTGCCAGTGCACTCTCTTTACTCACTGCAGCGCATCCCCAGTGGTGCCAGTGCACTCTTTGGACTCACTGCACTGCATCCCCAATGGTGCCAGTGCACTCTCTGGACTCACTGCACTGCATCCCCAGTGGTGACAGTGCACTCTCTGGACTCACTGCAGTGCATTCCCAGTGGTGCCAGTGCACTCTCTGTACTCACTGCACTGCATCCCCAGTGGTGCCAGTGGCTCTCTGGACTCATTGCACTGCATCCCCAGTGGTGCCAGTGCACTCTCTGGACTCACTGCAGTGCATCCACAGTGGTGCCAGTGTACTCTCTTAACTAACTGCACTGCATCACCATTGGTGCCAGTGCACTCTCTGGACTCACGGCACTGCATCCCCAATGGTGCCACTGCACTCTCTGGACTCACTGCACTGCATCCCCAGTGGTGCCAGTGCACTCTCTGGACTCACTGCAGTGCATCCCTTGTGGTGCCAGTGCACTCTGTGGACTCACTGCACTGCATCCCCAGTGGTGCCAGTGCACTCTCTGGACTCACTGCACTGCATCCCCAGTGGTGCCAGAGCACTCTCTGGACTCACTGCACTGCATCCCCAGTGGTGCCAGTGCACTCTCTTGACTCACTGCACTGCATCCCCAGTGGTGCCAGTGCACTCTCTGGACTCACTGCACTGCATCCCCAGTGGTGCCACTGCACTCTCTGAAAACTCCGGGGTGCAACCGCAGCGGTGCCAGTGCACTCTCTGCACTCACGGCAGTGCATCCCCAGTGGTGCCAGTGCACTCTCTGGAGTCACTGCAATGTATCCCCTGTGGTGCCAGTGCACTCTGTGGACTCAGTGCACTGCATTCCAATGGTGCCAGTGCACTCTCTGGACTCACTGCAGTGCATCCCCAGTGGTGCCAGTGCACTCTCTGGACTCACTGCACTGCATCCCAGTGGTGCCAGTGCACTCTCTGGACTCACTGCAGTGCATCCCCAGTGGTGCCAGTGCACTCTCTGGACTCACTGCACTGCATCCCCAGTGGTGCCAGTGCACTCTCTGGACTCACTGCAGTGCATCCCCAGTGGTGCCAGTGCACTCTCTGTACTCACTGCACTGCATCCCCAGTGGTGCTAGTGCACTCTCTGGACTGACTGCAGTGCAACCCCAATGGTGCCAGTGCATTCTCTTTACTCACTGCACTGCATCCCCACTGGTGCCAGTGCACTCTCTGGACTCACTGCACTGCAGCCCCAGTGGTGCCAGTGCACTCTCTGGACTCACTGCACTGCATCCCCAGTGGTGCCAGTGCACTCTCTGGACTCACTGCACTGCATCCCCAGTGGTGCCAGTGCACTCTCTGGACTCACTGCAGTGCATCCCCAGTGGTGCCAGTGCAATCTCTGGACTCACGGCAGTGCATCCCCAGTGGTGCCAGTGCACTCTCTTTACTCACTGCACTGCATCCCCAGTGGTGCCAGTGCAATCTCTGGACTCACTGCACTGCATCCCCACTGGTGCCAGTGCACTCTCTGGACTCACTGCAGTGCATCCCCAGTGGTGCTAGTGCACTCTCTGGACTCACTGCACTGCGTTGCCATTGGTGCCAGTGCACTCTCTGGACTCATTGCACTGCATCCCCAGTGGTGCCAGTGCACTCTCTGGACTCACTGCACTGCATCCCCAGTGGTGCCAGTGCACTCTCAGGAGTCACTGCGCTGCATCCCCAGTGGTTCCAGTGCACTCTCTGGACTCACTGCACTGCAACTCCAGTGGTGCCAGTGCACTCTCTGGACTCACTGCACTGCATCCCCAGTGGTGCCTGTGCACTCTCTGGACTCACTGTACTGCATCCCAGGTGGTGCCAGTGCACTCTCTGGACTCACTGCACTGCATCCCCAGTGGTTCCAGTGCACTCTCTGGACTCACTGCACTGCAACTCCAGTGGTGCCAGTGCACTCTGTGGACTCACTGCAGTGCATCGCCAGTGGTGCCAGTGCACTCTCTGGACTCACTGCAGTGCATCGCCAGTGGTGCCAGTGCCCTCTCTGGACTCACTGCACTGCATCCCCAGTGGTGCCAGTGCAGTCTCTGTGTTAGTGTTGGGGAGAATCGAATGGATGTTTTACTAATGTCTCTTAGGTAATGGGACCTACAGTATAATTAAGCATTGCCAAATGTACTTACCTTATCAATTAATCTATGTATACTGGATACTTAGGGAGTACATTGAACAATCAAAAGAATCATTGAAGGGGAACCTTGGGAGGGAACAGGTACAACCTGACCTTGGATAAGGGCCTGGAAATGATGAAATGAGTTGAAGCAGAACCAAGAAGCGGAGGGAGCATGCGTCGAGTAAGAAAGGTGAAAAGTTTAGCGGAGAGGAAGACTCCTTACTTCATCTGGACGACCACCTGGACGACCACCGGAGTGCGCCACGCATGTGCTAAGGGGAGGGGAGCTAATTAGAATGAAAAGCGAGGCTGCTGTTGCAACCTGTAATGAATATGTATACCTGACGCAATATTGTATGTATAAATAACGGCTGGGAAGTAACGGGACTTGAAGCCAGATTTGGGCACCTGCCCCGGCTTCCAGCGCTGAATAAAGCACCTTCATATAATCACTTGGTGATTATGTGGTTGCTAGGCTAACATCTGGACTCACTGCAGTGCATCCCCAGTGGTGCCAGTGCACTCTCTGGAGTCACTGCAGTGCATCCCCAGTGGTGCCAGTGCACTCTCTGGACTCACTGCACTGCATCCCCAGTGGTGCCGGGGCACTCTCTGGACTCACCGGGGTGCATCCCCAGTGTTGCCAGTGCACTCTCTGGACTCACTGCAGTGCATCCCCAGTGGTGACAGTGCACTCTCTGGACTCACTGCGCTGCATCCCCAGTGGTGACAGTGCACTCTCTGGACTTGCCAGGGTGCATCCCCAGTGGTGCCAGTGCACTCTCTGGACTCAGTGCACTGCATCCCCAGTGGTGCCAGTGCACTCTCTGGACTCACTGCAGTGCATCGCCAGTGGTGCCAGTGCACTCTCTGGACTCACTGCAGTGCATCGCCTGTGGTGCCAGTGCCCTCTCTGGACTCACTGCACTGCATTCCCAGTGGTGCCAGTGCAGTCTCTGTGTTAGTGTTGGGGAGAATCGAATGGATGTTTTACTAATGTCTCTTAGGTAATGGGACCTACAGTATAATTAAGCATTGCCAAATGTACTTACCTTATGAATTAATCTATGTATACTGGATACTTAGGGAGTACATTGAACAATCAAAAGAATCATTGAAGGGGAACCTTGGGAGGGAACAGGTACAACCTGACCTTGGATAAGGGCCTGGAAATGATGAAATGAGTTGAAGCAGAACCAAGAAGCGGAGGGAGCATGCGTCGAGTAAGAAAGGTGAAAAGTTTAGCGGAGAGGAAGACTCCTTACTTCATCTGGACGACCACCTGGACGACCACCGGAGTGCGCCACGCATGTGCTAAGGGGAGGGGAGCTAATTAGAATGAAAAGCGAGGCTGTTGTTGCAACCTGTAATGAATATGTATACCTGACGCAATATTGTATGTATAAATAATGGCAGGGAAGTAACGGGACTTGAAGCCAGATTTGGGCACCTGCCCCGGCTTCCAGCGCTGAATAAAGCACCTTCATATAATCACTTGGTGATTATGTGGTTGCTAGGCTAACATCTGGACTCACTGCAGTGCATCCCCAGTGGTGCCAGTGCACTCTCTGGAGTCACTGCAGTGCATCCCCAGTGGTGCCAGTGCACTCTCTGGACTCACTGCACTGCATCCCCAGTGGTGCCGGGGCACTCTCTGGACTCACCGGGGTGCATCCCCAGTGTTGCCAGTGCACTCTCTGGACTCACTGCACTGCATCCCCAGTGGTGACAGTGCACTCTCTGGACTCACTGCACTGCATCCCCAGTGATGCCACTGCAACCTCTGGTCTCACTGCAGCGCATCCCCAGTGGTACCAGTGCACTCTCTGGACTCAGTGCACTGCATCCCCAGTGGTGCCAGTGCACTCTCTGGACTCACTGCAGTGCATCCCCAGTGGTGCCAGTGCACTCTCTGGACTCACTGCACTGCATCCCCAGTGGGGACAGTGCACTCTCTGGACTTGCCGGGGTGCATCCCCAGTGGTGCCAGTGCACTCTCTTTACTCACTGCAGCGCATCCCCAGTGGTGCCAGTGCACTCTTTGGACTCACTGCACTGCATCCCCAATGGTGCCAGTGCACTCTCTGGACTCACTGCACTGCATCCCCAGTGGTGACAGTGCACTCTCTGGACTCACTGCAGTGCATTCCCAGTGGTGCCAGTGCACTCTCTGTACTCACTGCACTGCATCCCCAGTGGTGCCAGTGGCTCTCTGGACTCATTGCACTGCATCCCCAGTGGTGCCAGTGCACTCTCTGGACTCACTGCAGTGCATCCACAGTGGTGCCAGTGTACTCTCTTAACTAACTGCACTGCATCACCATTGGTGCCAGTGCACTCTCTGGACTCACGGCACTGCATCCCCAATGGTGCCACTGCACTCTCTGGACTCACTGCACTGCATCCCCAGTGGTGCCAGTGCACTCTCTGGACTCACTGCAGTGCATCCCTTGTGGTGCCAGTGCACTCTGTGGACTCACTGCACTGCATCCCCAGTGGTGCCAGTGCACTCTCTGGACTCACTGCACTGCATCCCCAGTGGTGCCAGAGCACTCTCTGGACTCACTGCACTGCATCCCCAGTGGTGCCAGTGCACTCTCTTGACTCACTGCACTGCATCCCCAGTGGTGCCAGTGCACTCTCTGGACTCACTGCACTGCATCCCCAGTGGTGCCACTGCACTCTCTGAAAACTCCGGGGTGCAACCGCAGCGGTGCCAGTGCACTCTCTGCACTCACGGCAGTGCATCCCCAGTGGTGCCAGTGCACTCTCTGGAGTCACTGCAATGTATCCCCTGTGGTGCCAGTGCACTCTGTGGACTCAGTGCACTGCATTCCAATGGTGCCAGTGCACTCTCTGGACTCACTGCAGTGCATCCCCAGTGGTGCCAGTGCACTCTCTGGACTCACTGCACTGCATCCCAGTGGTGCCAGTGCACTCTCTGGACTCACTGCAGTGCATCCCCAGTGGTGCCAGTGCACTCTCTGGACTCACTGCACTGCATCCCCAGTGGTGCCAGTGCACTCTCTGGACTCACTGCAGTGCATCCCCAGTGGTGCCAGTGCACTCTCTGTACTCACTGCACTGCATCCCCAGTGGTGCTAGTGCACTCTCTGGACTGACTGCAGTGCAACCCCAATGGTGCCAGTGCATTCTCTTTACTCACTGCACTGCATCCCCACTGGTGCCAGTGCACTCTCTGGACTCACTGCACTGCAGCCCCAGTGGTGCCAGTGCACTCTCTGGACTCACTGCACTGCATCCCCAGTGGTGCCAGTGCACTCTCTGGACTCACTGCACTGCATCCCCAGTGGTGCCAGTGCACTCTCTGGACTCACTGCAGTGCATCCCCAGTGGTGCCAGTGCAATCTCTGGACTCACGGCAGTGCATCCCCAGTGGTGCCAGTGCACTCTCTTTACTCACTGCACTGCATCCCCAGTGGTGCCAGTGCAATCTCTGGACTCACTGCACTGCATCCCCACTGGTGCCAGTGCACTCTCTGGACTCACTGCAGTGCATCCCCAGTGGTGCCAGTGCACTCTCTGGACTCACTGCACTGCGTTGCCATTGGTGCCAGTGCACTCTCTGGACTCATTGCACTGCATCCCCAGTGGTGCCAGTGCACTCTCTGGACTCACTGCACTGCATCCCCAGTGGTGCCAGTGCACTCTCAGGAGTCACTGCGCTGCATCCCCAGTGGTTCCAGTGCACTCTCTGGACTCACTGCACTGCAACTCCAGTGGTGCCAGTGCACTCTCTGGACTCACTGCACTGCATCCCCAGTGGTGCCTGTGCACTCTCTGGACTCACTGTACTGCATCCCAGGTGGTGCCAGTGCACTCTCTGGACTCACTGCACTGCATCCCCAGTGGTTCCAGTGCACTCTCTGGACTCACTGCACTGCAACTCCAGTGGTGCCAGTGCACTCTGTGGACTCACTGCAGTGCATCGCCAGTGGTGCCAGTGCACTCTCTGGACTCACTGCAGTGCATCGCCAGTGGTGCCAGTGCCCTCTCTGGACTCACTGCACTGCATCCCCAGTGGTGCCAGTGCAGTCTCTGTGTTAGTGTTGGGGAGAATCGAATGGATGTTTTACTAATGTCTCTTAGGTAATGGGACCTACAGTATAATTAAGCATTGCCAAATGTACTTACCTTATCAATTAATCTATGTATACTGGATACTTAGGGAGTACATTGAACAATCAAAAGAATCATTGAAGGGGAACCTTGGGAGGGAACAGGTACAACCTGACCTTGGATAAGGGCCTGGAAATGATGAAATGAGTTGAAGCAGAACCAAGAAGCGGAGGGAGCATGCGTCGAGTAAGAAAGGTGAAAAGTTTAGCGGAGAGGAAGACTCCTTACTTCATCTGGACGACCACCTGGACGACCACCGGAGTGCGCCACGCATGTGCTAAGGGGAGGGGAGCTAATTAGAATGAAAAGCGAGGCTGCTGTTGCAACCTGTAATGAATATGTATACCTGACGCAATATTGTATGTATAAATAACGGCTGGGAAGTAACGGGACTTGAAGCCAGATTTGGGCACCTGCCCCGGCTTCCAGCGCTGAATAAAGCACCTTCATATAATCACTTGGTGATTATGTGGTTGCTAGGCTAACATCTGGACTCACTGCAGTGCATCCCCAGTGGTGCCAGTGCACTCTCTGGAGTCACTGCAGTGCATCCCCAGTGGTGCCAGTGCACTCTCTGGACTCACTGCACTGCATCCCCAGTGGTGCCGGGGCACTCTCTGGACTCACCGGGGTGCATCCCCAGTGTTGCCAGTGCACTCTCTGGACTCACTGCAGTGCATCCCCAGTGGTGACAGTGCACTCTCTGGACTCACTGCGCTGCATCCCCAGTGGTGACAGTGCACTCTCTGGACTTGCCAGGGTGCATCCCCAGTGGTGCCAGTGCACTCTCTGGACTCAGTGCACTGCATCCCCAGTGGTGCCAGTGCACTCTCTGGACTCACTGCAGTGCATCCCCAGTGGTGCCAGTGCACTCTCTGGACTCACTGCAGTGCATCCCCAATCGTACCAGTGCACTCTCTGGACTCACTGCACTGCATCCCCAGTGATGCCACTGCAACCTCTGGTCTCACTGCAGCGCATCCCCAGTGGTGCCAGTGCACTCTCTGGACTCACTGCACTTCACCCCCACTGGTGCCAGTGCACTCTCCAGACTCACTGCACTGCATCCCCAGTGGTGCCAGTGCACTCTTTGGACTCACTGCACTGCATCCCCAGTGGTGCCACTGTACTCTCCGGACTCACTGCACTGCATCCCCAGTGGTGCCTGTGCCCTCTGTGGACTCACTGCACTACATCCCCAGTGGTGCCAGTGAACTCTCTGGACTCACTGCACTGCATCCCCTGTGGTGCCAGTGCACTCTCTGGACTCACTGCAGTGCATCCCTAGTGGTGCTAGTGGACTCTCTGGACTCACTGCAGTGCATCCCCAGTGGTGCTAGTGCACTCTCTGGACTCACTGCACTGCATCCCCAGTGATGCCACTGCAACCTCTGGTCTCACTGCAGCGCATCCCCAGTGGTACCAGTGCACTCTCTGGACTCACTGCACTTCATCCCCACTGGTGCCAGTGCACTCTCTGGACTCACTGCACTGCATCCCCAGTGGTGCCAGTGCACTCTCTGGACTCACTGCACTGCATCCCCAGTGCTGACAGTGCACTCTCTGGACTTGCCGGGGTGCATCCCCAGTGGTGCCAGTGCACTCTTTGGACTCACTGCACTGCATCCCCAGTGGTGACAGTGCACTCTCTGGACTCACTGCCGTGCAAACCCAATGGTGCCAGTGCATTCTCTTTACTCACTGCACTGCATCCCCACTGGTGCCAGTGCACTCTCTGGAGGCACTGTACTGCATCCCCAGTGGTGCCAGTGCACTCTCTGGACTCACTGCACTGCATCCCCAGTGGTGCCAGTGCTCTCTCTGGACTCACTGCACTGCATCCCCAGTGGTGCCAGTGCACTCTCTTTACTCACTGCACTGCATCCCCAGTGGTGCCAGTGCACTCTGTGGACTCACTGCACTGCATCCCCAGTGGTGCCAGTGCACTCTCAGGACTCACTGCGCTGCATCCCCAGTGGTTCCAGTGCACTCTCTGGACTCACTGCACTGCAACTCCAGTGGTGCCAGTGCACTCTCTGGACTCACTGTACTGCATCCCAGGTGGTGCCAGTGCACTCTCTGGACTCACTGCAGTGCATCGCCAGTGGTGCCAGTGCACTCTCTGGACTCACTGAACTGCATCCCCAGTGGTGCAATGTGCACTCTCTGGACTCACTGCACTGCATCCCCAGTGGTGCCAGTGCACTCTCTGGACTCACTGCACTGCATCCCCAGTGGTGAGAGTGCACTCTCTGGACTTGCCGGGGTGCATCCCCAGTGGTGCCAGTATACTCTCTGGAGTCACCGGGGTGCATCCCCAGAGGTGCCAGTTCACTCTCTGGACTCACTGCACTACATCCCCAATGGTGCCAGTTCACTCTCTGGACTCACTGAACTGAATCCCCAGTAATGCCAGTGTACTCTCTGGACTCAGTGTACTGCATCCCCAGTGGTGCCTGTGAAATCTCTGGACTCACTGCAGTGCATCCCCAGTGGTGCCAGTGCAATCTCAGGACTCACAGAAGTGCAGCTCCAGTTGGTGCCAGTGCACTCTCTGGGCTCACTGCACTGCATCCCCAGCGGTGCCAGTGCACTCTCTGGACTCACTGCACTGCATCCCCAGTGGTGCCAGTTCACTCTCTGGTCTCACTGCAGTGCATCCCCAGTGGTGCCAGTGGCTCTCAGAACTCATTGCACTGCATCACCAGTGGTGCCAGTGCACTCTCTGGACTCACTGCAGTGCATCCACAGTGGTGCCAGTGTACTCTCTTAACTCACTGCACTGCATCCCCAGTGGTGTCAGTGCACTCTCTGGACTCACTGCACTGTATCCCCTTTGGTGCCAGTGCACTCTGTGGACTCACTGCAGTGCATCCCCAGTGGTGCCAGTGCACTCTCTGGACTCACTGCAGTGCATCCCAGTGGTGCCAGTGCACTCTCTGGACTCACTGCACTGCATCCCCAGTGGTGCCAGTGCACTCTCTGGACTCACTGCACTGCATCCCCAGTGGTGCCAGTGCACTCTCTGGACATGCCGGGGTGCATCCCCAGTGGTGCCAGTGCACTCTCTGGACTCACTGCAGTGCATCCCCAGTGGCGCAAGTGCACTCTCTGGAATCACTGCATTCCCAGTGGTGCCAGGGCACTCTCTGGACTCACTGCCCTGCATCCCCAGTGGTACCTGTGAAGTCTCTGGACTCACTGCAGTGCATCCCCAATGGTGCCAGTGCACTCTTTGGACTCACTGCACTGCATCCCCAGTGGTGCCACTGTACTCTCCGGACTCACTGCACTGCATCCCCAGTGGTGCCAGTGCCCTCTGTGGACTCACTGCACTGCATCCCCAGTGGAGCCAGTGCACTCTCTGGACTCACTGCACTGCATCCCCAGTGGTGCCAGTGCCCTCTGTGGACTCACTGCACTGCATCCCCAGTGGTGCCAGTGCCCTCTGTGGACTCACTGCACTACATCCCCAGTGTTGCCAGTGCACTCTCTGGACTCACTGCACTGCATCCCCAGTGGTGCCAGTGCACTCTCTGGACTCACTGCAGTGCATCCCCAGTGGTGCCAGTGCACTCTCTGGACTCACTGCAGTGCATCCCCAATCGTACCAGTGCACTCTCTGGACTCACTGCACTGCATCCCCAGTGATGCCACTGCAACCTCTGGTCTCACTGCAGCGCATCCCCAGTGGTACCAGTGCACTCTCTCGACTCATCGGGGTGCATCCCCAGTGTTGCCAGTGCACTCTCTGGACTCACTGCACTGCATCCCCAGTGGTGCCAGTGCACTCTCTGGACTCACTGCAGTGCATCCCCAGTGGTGCCAGTGCACTCTCTGGAATCACTGCATTCACAGTGGTGCCAGGGCACTCTCTGGACTCACTGCACTGCATCCACAGTGGTACCTGTGAAGTCTCTGGACTCACTGCAGTGCATCCCCAATGGTGCCAGTGCACTCTTTGGACTCACTGCACTGCATCCCCAGTGGTGCCAGTGCTCTCTCTGGAGTCACTGGGGTGCATCCCCAGTGGTGCCAGTGCATTCTCTGGACTCACTGCACTGCATCCCCTGTGGTGCCAGTGCTCTCTCTGGACTCACTGCACTGCATCCCCAGTGGTGCCAGTGCACTCTCTTTACTCACTGCACTGCATCCCCAGTGGTGCCAGTGCACTCTCTGGACTCACTGCACTGCATCCCCAGTGGTGCCAGTGCACTCTCTGGACTCACTGCACTGCATCCCCAGTGGTGCCAGTGCAATCTCTGGACTCACGGCAGTGCATCCCCAGTGGTGCCAGTGCACTCTCTGGACTCACTGCACTGCATCCCCAGTGGTGCCAGTGCACTCTCTGGAGTCACTGGGGTGCATCCCCAGTGGTGCCAGTGCACTCTCTGGACTCACTGCACTGCATCCCCAGTGGTGCCAGTGCACTCTCTGGACTCACTGCACTGCATCCCCAGTGGTGCCAGTGCCCTCTGTGGACTCACTGCACTGCATCCCCAGTGGTGCCAGTGCCCTCTGTGGACTCAGTGCACTACATCCCCAGTGTTGCCAGTGCACTCTCTGGACTCACTGCACTGCATCCCCAGTGGTGCCAGTGCACTCTCTGGACTCACTGCAGTGCATCCCCAGTGGTGCCAGTGCACTCTCTGGACTCACTGCACTGCATCCCCAGTGATGCCACTGCAACCTCTGGTCTCACTGCAGCGCATCCCCAGTGGTACCAGTGCACTCTCTCGACTCATCGGGGTGCATCCCCAGTGTTGCCAGTGCACTCTCTGGACTCACTGCACTGCATCCCCAGTGGTGCCAGTGCACTCTCTGGACTCACTGTGCTGCATCCCCAGTGGTGCCAGTGCACTCTCTGGAATCACTGCATTCCCAGTGGTGCCAGGGCACTCTCTGGACTCACTGCACTGCATCCACAGTGGTACCTGTGAAGTCTCTGGACTCACTGCAGTGCATCCCCAATGGTGCCAGTGCACTCTTTGGACTCACTGCACTGCATCCCCAGTGGTGCCAGTGCTCTCTCTGGAGTCACTGGGGTGCATCCCCAGTGGTGCCAGTGCACTCTCTGGACTCACTGCACTGCATCCCCTGTGGTGCCAGTGCTCTCTCTGGACTCACTGCACTGCATCCCCAGTGGTGCCAGTGCACTCTCTTTACTCACTGCACTGCATCCCCAGTGGTGCCAGTGCACTCTCTGGACTCACTGCACTGCATCCCCAGTGGTGCCAGTGCACTCTCTGGACTCACTGCACTGCATCCCCAGTGGTGCCAGTGCAATCTCTGGACTCACGGCAGTGCATCCCCAGTGGTGCCAGTGCACTCTCTGGACTCACTGCACTGCATCCCCAGTGGTGCCAGTGCACTCTCTGGAGTCACTGGGGTGCATCCCCAGTGGTGCCAGTGCACTCTCTGGACTCACTGCACTGCATCCCCTGTGGTGCCAGTGCTCTCTCTGGACTCACTGCACTGCATCCACAGTGGTGCCAGTGCACTCTCTTTACTCACTGCACTGCATCCCCAGTGGTGCCAGTGCACTCTCTGGACTCACTGCACTGCATCCCCAGTGGTGCCAGTGCACTCTCTGGACTCACTGCACTGCATCCCCAGTGGTGCCAGTGCAATCTCTGGACTCACGGCAGTGCATCCCCAGTGGTGCCAGTGCACTCTCTGGACTCACTGCACTGCATCCCCAGTGGTGCCAGTGCACTCTCTGGACTCACTGCACTGCATCCCCAGTGGTGCCAGTGCACTCTCTGGACTCACTGCACTGCATCCCCAGTGGTGCCAGTGCACTCTCTGGACTCACTGCACTGCATCCCCTGTGGTGCCAGTGCTCTCTCTGGACTCACTGCACTGCATCCCCAGTGGTGCCAGTGCACTCTCTTTACTCACTGCACTGCATCCCCAGTGGTGCCAGTGCACTCTCTTTACTCACTGCACTGCATCCCCAGTGGTGCCAGTGCACTCTCTGGACTCACTGCACTGCATCCCCAGTGGTGCCAGTGCACTCTCTGGACTCACTGCACTGCATCCCCAGTGGTGCCAGTGCAATCTCTGGACTCACGGCAGTGCATCCCCAGTGGTGCCAGTGCACTCTCTGGACTCACTGCACTGCATCCCCAGTGGTGCCAGTGCACTCTCTGGAGTCACTGGGGTGCATCCCCAGTGGTGCCAGTGCACTCTCTGGACTCACTGCACTGCATCCCCAGTGGTGCCAGTGCACTCTCTGGACTCACTGCACTGCATCCCCAGTGGTGCCAGTGCACTCTCTGGAGTCACTGGGGTGCATCCCCAGTGGTGCCAGTGCACTCTCTTTACTCACTGCACTGCATCCCCAGTGGTGCCAGTGCACTCTCTTTACTCACTGCACTGCATCCCCAGTGGTGCCAGTGCACTCTCTGGACTCACTGCACTGCATCCCCAGTGGTGCCAGTGCACTCTCTGGACTCACTGCACTGCATCCCCAGTGGTGCCAGTGCAATCTCTGGACTCACGGCAGTGCATCCCCAGTGGTGCCAGTGCACTCTCTGGACTCACTGCACTGCATCCCCAGTGGTGCCAGTGCAATCTCTGGACTCACGGCAGTGCATCCCCAGTGGTGCCAGTGCTCTCTCTGGACTCACTGCACTGCATCCCCAGTGGTGCCAGTGCACTCTCTTTACTCACTGCACTGCATCCCCAGTGGTGCCAGTGCACTCTCTGGACTCACTGCACTGCATCCCCAGTGGTGCCAGTGCACTCTCTGGACTCACTGCACTGCATCCCCAGTGGTGCCAGTGCACTCTCTGGACTCACTGCACTGCATCCCCAGTGGTGCCAGTGCAATCTCTGGACTCACGGCAGTGCATCCCCAGTGGTGCCAGTGCACTCTCTGGACTCACTGCACTGCATCCCCAGTGGTGCCAGTGCACTCTCTGGAGTCACTGGGGTGCATCCCCAGTGGTGCCAGTGCACTCTCTGGACTCACTGCACTGCATCCCCAGTGGTGCCAGTGCTCTCTCTGGACTCACTGCACTGCATCCCCAGTGGTGCCAGTGCACTCTCTTTACTCACTGCACTGCATCCCCAGTGGTGCCAGTGCACTCTCTGGACTCACTGCACTGCATCCCCAGTGGTGCCAGTGCACTCTCTGGACTCACTGCAGTGCATCCCCAGTGGTGCCAGTGCAATCTCTGGACTCACGGCAGTGCATCCCCAGTGGTGCCAGTGCACTCTCTGGACTCACTGCACTGCATCCCCAGTGGTGCCAGTGCACTCTCTGGAGTCACTGGGGTGCATCCCCAGTGGTGCCAGTGCACTCTCTGGACTCACTGCACTGCATCCCCTGTGGTGCCAGTGCTCTCTCTGGACTCACTGCACTGCATCCCCAGTGGTGCCAGTGCACTCTCTTTACTCACTGCACTGCATCCCCAGTGGTGCCAGTGCACTCTCTGGACTCACTGCACTGCATCCCCAGTGGTGCCAGTGCACTCTCTGGACTCACTGCACTGCATCCCCAGTGGTGCCAGTGCAATCTCTGGACTCACGGCAGTGCATCCCCAGTGGTGCCAGTGCACTCTCTGGACTCACTGCACTGCATCCCCAGTGGTGCCAGTGCACTCTCTGGACTCACTGCAGTGCATCCCCAGTGGTGCCAGTGCACTCTCTGGAGTCACTGGGGTGCATCCCCAGTGGTGCCAGTGCACTCTCCAGACTCACTGCACTGCATCCCCTGTGGTGCCAGTGCTCTCTCTGGACTCACTGCACTGCATCCCCAGTGGTGCCAGTGCACTCTCTGGACTCACTGCAGTGCATCCCCAGTGGTGCCACTGTACTCTCCGGACTCAGTGCACTGCATCCCCAGTGGTGCCAGTGCCCTCTGTGGACTCACTGCACTACATCCCCAGTGGTGCCAGTGAACTCTCTGGACTCACTGCACTGCATCCCCACTGGTGCCAGTGCACTCTCTGGACTCACTGCAGTGCATCCCCAGTGGTGCTAGTGCACTCTCTGGACTCACTGCACTGCGTTGCCATTGGTGCCAGTGCACTCTCTGGACTCATTGCACTGCATCCCCAGTGGTGCCAGTGCACTCTCTGGACTCACTGCACTGCATCCCCAGTGGTGCCAGTGCACTCTCAGGAGTCACTGCGCTGCATCCCCAGTGCTTCCAGTGCACTCTCTGGACTCACTGCACTGCAACTCCAGTGGTGCCAGTGCACTCTGTGGACTCACTGCACTGCATCCCCAGTGGTGCCAGTGCACTCCCTGGACTCACTGTACTGCATCCCAGGTGGTGCCAGTGCACTCTCTGGACTCACTGCACTGCATCCCCAGTGGTGCCAGTGCACTCTCTGGACTCACTGCACTGCAACTCCGGTGGTGCCAGTGCACTCTCTGGACTCACTGCAGTGCATCGCCAGTGGTGCCAGTGCACTCTCTGGACTCACTGCAGTGCATCGCCTGTGGTGCCAGTGCCCTCTCTGGACTCACTGCACTGCATTCCCAGTGGTGCCAGTGCAGTCTCTGTGTTAGTGTTGGGGAGAATCGAATGGATGTTTTACTAATGTCTCTTAGGTATTGGGACCTACAGTATAATTAAGCATTGCCAAATGTACTTACCTTATCAATTAATCTATGTATACTGGATACTTAGGGTGTACATTGAACAATCAAAAGAATCATTGAAGGGGAACCTTGGGAGGGAACAGGTACAACCTGACCTTGGATAAGGGCCTGGAAATGATGAAATGAGTTGAAGCAGAACCAAGAAGCGGAGGGAGCATGCGTCGAGTAAGAAAGGTGAAAAGTTTAGCGGAGAGGAAGACTCCTTACTTCATCTGGACGACCACCTGGACGACCACCGGAGTGCGCCACGCATGTGCTAAGGGGAGGGGAGCTAATTAGAATGAAAAGCGAGGCTGTTGTTGCAACCTGTAATGAATATGTATACCTGACGCAATATTGTATGTATAAATAATGGCAGGGAAGTAACGGGACTTGAAGCCAGATTTGGGCACCTGCCCCGGCTTCCAGCGCTGAATAAAGCACCTTCATATAATCACTTGGTGATTATGTGGTTGCTAGGCTAACATCTGGACTCACTGCAGTGCATCCCCAGTGGTGCCAGTGCACTCTCTGGAGTCACTGCAGTGCATCCCCAGTGGTGCCAGTGCACTCTCTGGACTCACTGCACTGCATCCCCAGTGGTGCCGGGGCACTCTCTGGACTCACCGGGGTGCATCCCCAGTGTTGCCAGTGCACTCTCTGGACTCACTGCACTGCATCCCCAGTGGTGACAGTGCACTCTCTGGACTCACTGCGCTGCATCCCCAGTGGTGACAGTGCACTCTCTGGACTTGCCAGGGTGCATCCCCAGTGGTGCCAGTGCACTCTCTGGACTCAGTGCACTGCATCCCCAGTGGTGCCAGTGCACTCTCTGGACTCACTGCAGTGCATCCCCAGTGGTGCCAGTGCACTCTCTGGACTCACTGCAGTGCATCCCCAATCGTACCAGTGCACTCTCTGGACTCACTGCACTGCATCCCCAGTGATGCCACTGCAACCTCTGGTCTCACTGCAGCGCATCCCCAGTGGTGCCAGTGCACTCTCTGGACTCACTGCACTTCATCCCCACTGGTGCCAGTGCACTCTCTGGACTCACTGCACTGCATCCCCAGTGGTGCCAGTGCACTCTGTGGACTCACTGCACTGCATCCCCAGTGGTGCCAGTGCACTCTCTGTACTCACTGCACTGCATCCCCAGTGGTGCCAGTGCACTCTCTGGACTTGCCGGGGTGCATCCCCAGTGGTGCCAGTGCACTCTCTGGACTCACTGCAGTGCATCCCCAGTGGTGCCAGTGCACTCTCTGGAATCACTGCATTCCCAGTGGTGCCAGGGCACTCTCTGGACTAACTGCACTGCATCCCCAGTGGTACCTGTGAAGTCTCTGGACTCACTGCAGTGCATCCCCAATGGTGCCAGTGCACTCTTTGGACTCACTGCACTGCATCCCCAGTGGTGCCACTGTACTCTCCGGACTCACTGCACTGCATCCCCAGTGGTGCCAGTGCCCTCTGTGGACTCACTGCACTACATCCCCAGTGGTGCCAGTGAACTCTCTGGACTCACTGCACTGCATCCCCAGTGGTGCCAGAGCACTCTGTGGACTCACTGCAGTGCATCCCCAGTGGTGCTAGTGGACTCTCTGGACTCACTGCAGTGCATCCCCAGTGGTGCTAGTGCACTCTCTGGACTCACTGCACTGCGTTGACATAGGTGCCAGTGCACTGTCTGGACTCATTGCACTGCATCCCCAGTGGTGCCAGTGCACTCTCTGGACTCACTGCACTGCATCCCCAGTGGTGCCAGTGCACTCTCAGGAGTCACTGCGCTGCATCCCCAGTGGTTCCAGTGCTCTCTCTGGACTCACTGTACTGCAACTCCAGTGGTGCCAGTGCACTCTCTGGACTCACAGCACTGCATCCCCAGTGGTGCCAGTGCACTCTCAGGAGTCACTGCGCTGCATCCCCAGTGGTTCCAGTGCACTCTCTGGACTCACTGCACTGCAACTCCAGTGGTTCCAGTGCACTCTCTGGACTCACTGCACTGCATCCCCAGTGGTGCCAGTGCACTCTCTGTACTCACTGTACTGCATCCCAGGTGGTGCCAGTGCACTCTCTGGACTCACTGCAGTGCATCGCCAGTGGTGCCAGTGCACTCTCTGGACTCACTGCACTGCATCCCCAGTGGTGCAATGTGCACTCTCTGGACTCACTGCACTGCATCCCCAGTGGTGCCAGTGCACTCTCTGGACTCACTGCACTGCATCCCCAGTGGTGAGGGTGCACTCTCTGGACCTTCCGGGGTGCATCCCCAGTGGTGCCAGTGCACTCTCTGGAGTCACCGGGGTGCATCCCCAGAGGTGCCAGTGCACTCTCTGGACTCACTGCACTACATCCCCAATGGTGCCAGTTCACTCTCTGGACTCACTGAACTGAACCCCCAGTAGTGCCAGTGTACTCTCTGGACTCACTGTACTGCATCCCCATTGGTGCCTGTGAAATCTCTGGACTCACTGCACTGCATCCCCAGTGGTGCCAGTTCACTCTCTGGTCTCACTGTAGTGCATCCCCAGTGGTGCCAGTGGCTCTCAGAACTCATTGCACTGCATCACCAGTGGTGCCAGTGCACTCTCTGGACTCACTGCAGTGCATCCACAGTGCTTCCAGTGTACTCTCTTAACTCACTGCAGTGCATCCCCAGTGGTGCCAGTGCACTCTCTGGAGTCACTGCAGTGCATCCCCAGTGGTGCCAGTGCACTCTCTGGACTCACTGCACTGCATCCCCAGTGGTGCCGGGGCACTCTCTGGACTCACCGGGGTGCATCCCCAGTGGTGCCAGTGCACTCTCTGGAGTCACTGGGGTGCATCCCCAGAGGTGCCAGTGCACTCTCTGGACTCACTGCACTACATCCCCAATGGTGCCAGTTCACTCTCTGGACTCACTGAACTGAATCCCCAGTAGTGCCAGTGTACTCTCTGGACTCACTGTACTGCATCCACATTGGTGCTTGTGAAATCTCTGGACTCACTGCAGTGCATCCCCAGTGGAGCCAGTGCAATCTCAGGACTCACAGCAGTGCAGCTCCAGTTGGTGCCAGTGTACTCTCTGGACTCACTGCAGTGCATCCCCAGTGGTGCCAGTGCACTCTCTGGACTCACTGCACTGCATCCCCAGTGGTGCCAGTTCACTCTCTGGTCTCACTGCAGTGCATCCCCAGTGGTGCCAGTGCACTCTCTGGACTCACTGCAGTGCATCCACAGTGGTGCCAGTGTACTCTCTTAACTCACTGCACTGCATCCCCAGTGGTGCCAGTGCACTCTCTGGACTCACTGCACTGCATCCCCAGTGGTGCCAGTGCACTCTCTGGACTCACTGCACTGTATCCCCTTTGGTGCCAGTGCACTCTGTGGACTCACTGCAGTACATCCCAGTGGTGCCAGTGCACTCTCTGGACTCACTGCAGTGCATCCCAGTGGTGCCAGTGCACTCTCTGGACTCACTGCAGTGCATCCCCAATGGTGCCAGTGCGCTCTCTGGACTCACTGCACTGCATCCCCAGTGGTGCCAGTGCACTCTCTGGACTCACTGCACTGCATCCCCAACGTGCCAGTGCATTCTCTTTACTCACTGCAGTGCATCCCCAGTGGTGCCAGTGCACTCTCTGGTCTCACTGCACTGCATCCCAAGTGGTGAGAGTGCACTCTCTGGACTCACTGCACTGCATCACCACTGGTGCCAGTGCACTCTCTGGACTCACTGCAGTGCATCCCCAGTGGTGCCAGGGCACTCTCTGCAGACAATGCAGTGCATCCCCAAAGGTGACAGTACACTCTCTGGACTCACTGTACTGCTCGAGCCGCGGCAGCCGCTCCAGCCGCGTTAGCCCCTCCAGCCTCGGCAGCCGCTCCAGCCGCTCCAGCCGCGGCAGCCGCGGCAGCCGGTCCAGCCGCGGCAGCCGCTCCATCCGCGGCATACGCGGCAGATGCTCCAGCCGCGGCAGCCGCTCCAACCGCGGCAGGCGCTCCAGTCGTGGCAGCCGCTCCACTCGGTAGCGGCTTTAGCGGTGCCGCGGCTGGAGCGGCTGCCGCGGCTGCCGCGGCTGGAGCGGCTGGCGCGGCTGGAGCGGCTGCGGCGGCTGTAGCGTCTAGAGCGTCTGCCGCGGGTGGAGGGGCTACCGCGGCTGGAGCGGCTGAGGCGGCTGGAGCGGATGCCGCTGCTGGAGCAGTGCAGTGAGCCCAGAGAGTCAACTGGCACCACTGGGGATGCAGTACAGAGAGTCCAGAGAGTGCACTGGCACCACAGGGGATGCACTGCAGTTATTCCAGAGAGTGCACTGGCACTACTGGGGATGCACTGCAGTGAGTCCAGAGAGTGCACTGGCACCACTAGGGATGCACTGCAGGGAGTAAAGAGACTGCACTGGCACCACTGGGGTTGCACTGCAGGGAGTCCAGAGAGTGCACTGGCACCACTGGGGATGCACTGCAGTGAGTCCACAGAGTGCACTGGCACACTGGGATGCAGTGCAGTGAGTCCAGAGAGTGCACTGGCACCACTGGGGATGCACTGCAGGGAGTAAAGAGACTGCACTGGCACCACAGGGGATTCACTGCAAGGAGTCCAGAGAGTGCACTGGCACCACTGGGGATGCACTGCAGTGAGTCCACAGAGTGCACTGGCACACTGGGATGCAGTGCAGTGAGTCCACAGAGTGCACTGGTACCACAAGGGGATACTCTGCAGTTAGTCCAGAGTGTGCACTGTCACTACTGGGGATCTCACTGCAGTGAGAATGTATCTGAATCCTCGGTGGTGCCAGTGTACTCTCTGGACTCACTGAACTGCATCCCCAGTGGTTCCAGTGCACTCTCTGGAGTAAATGCAGTGCATCCCCTGTGGTGCCAGTGCACTCTCTGGACTCACTGTACTGCATCCCCAGTGGTGCCAGTTGACTCTCTGGGCTCACTGCACTGCTCCAGCCGCGGCATCCGCTCCAGCCGCCTCAGCCCCTCCAGCCGCGGCAGACGCTCTAGACGCACCAGCAGCCGCAGCCGCTCCAGCCGCGGCAGCCGCTCCAGCCTCGGCAACCGCTAAAGCCGCTCCAGCAGCGGCAGCCGCTAAAGCCGCTACCGAGTGGAGCGGCTGCCACGGCTGGAGCGGCTGCAGAGGCTGCCGCGGCTGGAGCGGCTGCCGCGGCTGGAGCGGCTGGAGCGTCTGCCGCGTATGCCGCGGATGGAGCGGCTGCCGCGGCTGGACCGGCTGCCGCGGCTGCCGCGGCTGGAGCGGCTGGAGCGGCTTCCGAGGCTGGAGTGGCTACCACGGCTGGAGCGGTTGCCGCGGCTCCAGCAGTACAGTGAGTCTAGAGAGTGCACTGTCACCTTTGGGGATGCACTGCATTGTCTGCAGAGAGTGCACTGGCACCACTGGGGATGGACTGCAGTGAGTCCAGAGAGGGCATTGTCAGCAATGGGGATGCAGTGCAGTGAGACCAGAGAGTGCACTGGCACCACTGGGGATGCAGTGCAGTGAGTCCTGAGGGTGCACTGGCACCACTGGGGATGCACTGCAGTGAGTCCAGAGAGTGCCCCGGCACCACTGGGGATGCAGTGCAGTGAGTCCAGAGAGTGCACTGGCACCACTGGGGATGCACTGCAGTGAGTCCAGAGAGTGCACTGGCACCATTGGGGATGCAGTGCTGTGAGCCCTGAGATTGCACAGGCACCACTGGGGTTGCAGTGCAGTGAGACCAGAGACTACACTGGCACCACTGGGGATGCACTGCAGTGAGTCCAGAGACTTCAAGGCACCACTGGGGATGCAGTACAGTGAGTCCAGAGAGTGCACTGGCATCACTGGGGATTCAGTTCAGTGAGTCCAGAGAGTGAACTGGCACCACTGGGGATTTAGTGCAGTGAGTCCAGAGAGTGCACTGGCACCACAGGGGATTCACTGCAAGGCGTCCAGAGAGTGAACAGGCACCACTGGGGATGCATTGCAGTGAGTACAGAGAGTGCACTGGCACCTAAGGGGCTGCACTGCAGTGAGTCCAGAGACTGCACTGGCACCAATTGGGCTGAACTGCGGTGAGTCCAGAGACTACACTGGCACCATTGGGGATGCAGTGCAGTGAGAGCACAGAGTGCACTGGCAACAATGGGCTTACACTGCAGTGAGTCCAGAGAGTGCAAAGGCACCACTGGGGATGCAGCACAGTGAGTCCAGAGAGTGCACGGTCACCACTGGGTATAGAGCGCAGTGACTACAGAGAGTGCACTGACACCACTGGGGTTGCAGTGCAGTGAGTCCAGAGATTGCACTGGCACCACTGGGGATGCAGTTCAGTGAGTCCAGAGAGTGAACTGGCACCACTGGGCATGCAGTGCAGTGAGTCCAGAGAGTGCACTGGCACCACCGGGGATTCACTGCAGTGAGTCCAGAGAGTGCACTGGCACCACTGGGAATGCAGTGCAGTGAGTACAGGGAGTGCACTGGCAACTCAGGGGCTGCACAGCAGTGAGTCCAGAGAGTGCACTGGCACCAGAGGGTATACACTGCAGTGAGTCCAGAGAGTGCACTGACACCAATAGGGATGAAGCACAGTGAGTCCAGAGAGTGAACTGTCCCCACTGGGGACGCAGCGCAGTGATTACAGAGAGTGCACTGGCACCACTGGGGATGTACTGCAGTGGGTCCAGAGCGTGCACTGGCACCACTGGGGATGCAGTGCAGGGAGTCCAGAGAGTGCACTGGCACCACTGGGAATGCAGTGCAGTGAGTCCAGAGAGTGCACTGGCACCACTGGTGATGCACTGCAGTGAGTCCAGAGAGTGCACTGGCACCAGTGGGAATGCACTGCAGTGAGTCCAGAGAGTGCACTGGCACCAATGGAGATGCACTGCAGTGAGTCCAGAGAGTGCACTGGCTCCACTGGGGATGCACTGCACTGAGTCCAGAGAGTGCACTGGCACCACTGGGGATGCAGTACAGTGAGTCCAGAGAGTGCACTGGCTCCAATGGGGATGCAGTGCAGTGAGTCCTGAGAGTGCAATGGCACCACAAGGGATGCAGTGCAGTGAGTCCAGAGAGTGCACTGGCACCACTGGGGATGCAGTGCAGTGAGTCCAGAGAGTGCACTGGCACCACTGGGGATGCAGTGCAGTGAGTGCAGAGATTGCACTGGCGCCACTGGGGATGCAGTGCAGTGAGTCCAGAGAGTGCACTGGAACCACTGGGGATGCAGCGCAGTGACTCCTGAGAGTGCACTGGCTCCAATGGGGATGCAGTGCAGTGAGTCCAGAGAGTGCACTGGCACCACTGGGGATACATTGCAGTTAGTCCTGAGAGTGCAATGGCACCACAAGGGATGCACTGCTGTGAGTCCAGAGAGTGCACTGGCACCACTGGGGATGCAGCGCAGTGAATACAGAGAGTGCACTGGCACCACTGGGGATGCACTGCAGTGAGTCCAGAGAGTGCACTGGCACCACAGGGCTTAAACTGCAGTGAGTCCAGCGAGTGCACTGGCACCACTGGGGATGCAGCACAGTGAGTCCAGAGAGTGCACTGGCACCACTGGGGATGCAGCGCAGTGAATGCAGAGAGTGCACTGGCACCACTGGGGATGCACTGCAGTGGGTCCAGAGCGTGCACTGGCACCACTGGGGATGCACTGCAGTGAGTCCAGAGAGTGCACTGGCACCACTGGGGATGCAGTGCAGTGAGTCCAGAGAGTGCCCTGGCACCACTGGGGATGCAATGCAGTGAGTCCAGAGAGTGCACTGTCAGCACTGGTGATGCAGTGCAGTGAGTCCAGAGAGTGCACTGGCACCACTGGAGATGCACTGCAGTGAGTCCATAGAGTGCACTGGCTCCACTGGGGATGCACTGCACTGAGTCCAGAGAGTGCACTGGCACCACTGGGGATGCACTGCAGTGACTCCAGAGAGTGCACTGGCACCACTGGGGATGCAGTGCAGTGAGTCAAGAGAGTGCACTGGCACTTCTGGGGATGCAGTGCAGTGAGTGCAGAGAGTGCACTAGCACAACAGGTGATGCACTGCAGTGAGTCCAGAGAATGCACTGGCACTAATGGGGATGCAGTGCAGTGACTCGAAAGAGTGCACTGGCACCACTGGGGATGCAGTGCAGGTAGTCCAGAGAGTGCACTGGCACCACTGTTGATACAGTGCAGTGAGTCCAGAGAGTGCACTGGCACCACTGGGGATGCAGTGCAGTGAGTCCAGAGAGTGCACTGCCACCACTGGGGATGCAGTGCAGTGAGTCCAGAGAGTGCACTGGCACCACTGGGGATGCAGTACAGTGAGTCCAGAGAGTGCACTGTCAGCACTGGGGATGCACTGCAGTGAGTCCAGAGAGTGCACTGGCACCACTGGGGATGCAGTACAGTGAGTCCAGAGAGTGCACTGGCTCCAATGGGGATGCAGTGCAGTGAGTCCAGAGAGTGCACTGGCTCCACTGGGGATGCACTGCACTGAGTCCAGAGAGTGCACTGGCACCACTGGGGATGCAGTACAGTGAGTCCTGAGAGTGCAATGGCACCACAAGGGATGCACTGCAGTGAGTCCAGAGAGTGCACTGGCACCACTGGGGATGCAGTGCAGTGAGTCCAGAGAGTGCACTGGCACCACTGGGGATGCAGTGCAGTGAGTGCAGAGATTGCACTGGCGCCACTGGGGACGCAGTGCAGTGAGTCCAGAGAGTGCACTGGAACCACTGGGGATGCAGCGCAGTGACTCCTGAGAGTGCACTGGCTCCAATGGGGATGCAGCGCAGTGAGTCCAGAGAGTGCACTGGCACCACTGGGGATACATTGCAGTTAGTCCAGAGAGTGCACTGGCTCCAATGGGGATGCAGTGCAGTGAGTCCAGAGAGTGCACTGGCACCACTGGGGATGCAGTGCAGTGAGTCCTGAGAGTGCAATGGCACCACAAGGGATGCACTGCTGTGAGTCCAGAGAGTGCACTGGCACCACTGGGGATGCAGCGCAGTGAATACAGAGAGTGCACTGGCACCACTGGGGATGCAGTGCAGTGAGTCTAGAGAGTGCACTGGCACCACAGGGCTTAAACTGCAGTGAGTCCAGCGAGTGCACTGGCACCACTGGGGATGCAGCACAGTGAGTCCAGAGAGTGCACTGGCACCACTGGGGATGCAGCGCAGTGAATGCAGAGAGTGCACTGGCACCACTGGGGATGCACTGCAGTGGGTCCAGAGCGTGCACTGGCACCACTGGGGATGCACTGCAGTGAGTCCAGAGAGTGCACTGGCACCACTGGGGATGCAGTGCAGTGAGTCCAGAGAGTGCACTGGCACCACTGGGGATGCACTGCAGTGAGTCCAGAGAGTGCACTGTCAGCACTGGTGATGCAGTGCAGTGAGTCCAGAGAGTGCACTGGCACCACTGGAGATGCACTGCAGTGAGTCCATAGAGTGCACTGGCTCCACTGGGGATGCACTGCACTGAGTCCAGAGAGTGCACTGGCACCACTGGGGATGCACTGCAGTGACTCCAGAGAGTGCACTGGCACCACTGGGGATGCAGTGCAGTGAGTCAAGAGAGTGCATTGGCACTTCTGGGGATGCAGTGCAGTGAGTGCAGAGAGTGCACTAGCACAACAGGTGATGCACTGCAGTGAGTCCAGAGAATGCACTGGCACTAATGGGGATGCAGTGCAGTGACTCGAAAGAGTGCACTGGCACCACTGGGGATGCAGTGCAGGTAGTCCAGAGAGTGCACTGGCACCACTGTTGATACAGTGCAGTGAGTCCAGAGAGTGCACTGGCACCACTGGGGATGCAGTGCAGTGAGTCCAGAGAGTGCACTGCCACCACTGGGGATGCAGTGCAGTGAGCTCAGAGAGTGCACTGGCACCACTGGCGATGCAGTGCAGTGAGTCCAGAGAGTGCACTGGCACCACTGGGGATGCACTGCAGTGAGCTCAGAGAGTGCACTGGCACCACTGGGGATGCAGTGCAGTGAGTCCAGAGCGTGCACTGGCACCATTGGGGATGCAGTACAGTGAGTCCAGAGAGTGCACTGTCATCACTGGGGATGCACTGCAGTGAGTCCAGAGAGTGCACTGGCACCACTGGGGATGCAGTACAGTGAGTCCAGAGAGTGCACTGGCTCCAATTGGGATGCAGTGCAGTGAGTCCAGAGAGTGAACTGGCTCCAATGGGGATGCAGTGCAGTGAGTCCTGAGAGTGCAATGGCACCAAAAGGGATGCACTGCAGTGAGTCCAGAGAGTGCACTGGCACCACTGGGGATGCAGTGCAGTGAGTCCAGAGAGTGCACTGGCACCACTGGGGATGCAGTGCAGTGAGTCCAGAGAGTGCACTGGCGCCACTGGGGATGCAGTGCAGTGAATCCAGAGATTGCACTGGCACCACTGGGGTGCAGTGCAGTGGGTCCAGAGAGTGCACTGGCACCACGGGGGATGCACTGCAGTGAGTCCAGAGAGTGCACGGGCTCCAATGGGGATGCAGTGCAGTGAGTCCAGAGATTGCACTGGCACCACTGGGGTGCAGTGAGTCCAGAGAGTGCACTGGCACCACTGCGGATGCACTGCAGTGAGTCCAGAGAGTGCACTGGCTCCAATGGGGATGCAGTGCACTGAGTCCAGAGAGTGCACTGGCACCACTGCGGATGCAATGCAGTGAGTGTAGAGAGTGCAATGGAACCACTGGGGATGCACTGCAGTGAGTCTGGAGAGTGCACTGGCACCACTGGGTATGCAGTGCAGTGAGTCCAGAGAGTGCAGTTGCACCACAATGGATGCAGTGCAGTGAGTCCAGAGAGTGCACTGGCACCACTGGGGATGCACTGCAGTGAGTCCAGAGAATGCACTGGCATTAATGGGGATGCAGTGCAGTGAGTCCAGAGAGTGCACTGGCACCACTGGGGATGCAGTGCAGTGAGTCCAGAGAGTGCACTGGCACCACTGGGGATGCAGCACAGTGAGTCCAGAGAGTGCACTGGCACCACTGGGGATGCAGTGCAGTGAATACAGAGAGTGCACTGGCACCACTGGGGATGCAGTGCACTGAGTCCAGAGAGTGCACTGGCTCCACTGGGGATGCACTGCAGTGAGTCCAGAGAGTGCACTGGCACCACTGGGGATGCAGTGCAGTGAGTCCAGAGAGTGCACTGGCACCACTGGGGATGCAATGCAGTTAGTCCAGAGAGTGCACTGGCTCCAATGGGGATGCAGTGCAGTGAGTCCAGAGAGTGCACTGGCACCACTGGGGATGCAGTGCAATGAGTCCTGAGAGTGCAATGGCACCACAAGGGATGCACTGCAGTGAGTCCAGAGAGTGCACTGGCACCACTGGGGATGCAGTGCAGTGAGTCCAGAGAGTGCACTGGCACCACTGGGGATGCAGTGCAGTGAGTCCAGAGAGTGCACTGGCACCTAAGGGGCTGCACTGCAGTGAGTCCAGAGAGTGCACTGGCACCACTGGGGCTGCATGCAGTGAGTCCAGAGAGTGCACTGGCACCACTGGGGATGCAGTGCAGTGAGTCCACAGAGTGCACTGGCACCACAGGGCATACACTGCAGTGAGTCCAGCGAGTGCACTGGCACCACTGGTGATGCACTGCAGTGAGTCCAGAGAGTGCACTGGCACCACTGGGGATGCACTGCAGTGAGTCCAGAGAGTGCACTGGCTCCAATGGGGATGCAGTGCAGTGAGTCCAGAGATTGCACTGGCACCACTGGGGTGCAGTGAGTCCAGAGAGTGCACTGGCACCACTGCGGATGCACTGCAGTGAGTCCAGAGAGTGCACTGGCTCCAATGGGGATGCAGTGCACTGAGTCCAGAGAGTGCACTGGCACCACTGGGGATGCAATGCAGTGAGTCCAGAGAGTGCAATGGAACCACTGGGGATGCACTGCAGTGATTCCAGAGAGTGCACTGGCACCACTAGTGATGCAGTGCAGTGAGTCCAGAGAGTCAACTGGCAGCACTGGGGATGCAGTGCAGTGAGTCTGGAGAGTGCAGTTGCACCACAATGGATGCAGTGCAGTGAGTCCAGAGAGTGCACTGGCACCACTGGGGATGCACTGCAGTGAGTCCAGAGAATGCACTGGCACTAATGGGGATGCAGTGCAGTGAGTCCAGAGAGTGCACTGGCACCACTGGGGATGCAGTGCAGTGAGTCCAGAGAGTGCATTGGCACCACTGGGGATGCACTGCAGTGAGTCCAGAGCGTGCACTGGCACCATTGGGTATGCAGTGCACTGAGTCCAGAGAGTGCACTGGCACCACTGGGGATGCAGTGCAGTGAGTCCAGAGAGTGCACTGGCACCTCTGGGGATGCAGTGCAATGAGTCCTGAGAGTGCAATGGCACCACAAGGGATGCACTGCAGTGAGTCCAGAGAGTGCACTGGCACCACTGGGGATGCACTGCAGTGAGTCCAGAGAGTGCACTGGCACCACTGGGGATGCAGTGCAGTGAGTCCAGAGAGTGCACTGGCACCTAAGGGGCTGCACTGCAGTGAGTCCAGAGAGTGCACTGGCACCACTGGTGCTGCATGCAGTGAGTCCAGAGAGTGCACTGGCACCACTGGGGATGCAGTGCAGTGAGTCCACAGAGTGCACTGGCACCACAGGGCATACACTGCAGTGAGTCCAGCGAGTGCACTGGCACCACTGGTGATGCACTGCAGTGAGTCCAGAGAGTGCACTGGCACCACTGGGGATGCACTGCAGTGAGTCCAGAGAGTGCACTGGCACCACTGGAGATGCACTGCAGTGAGTCCAGAGAGTGCACTGGCTCCACTGGGGATGCAGTGCAGGTAGTCCAGAGAGTGCACTGGCACCACTGGGGATGCAATGCAGTGAGTCCAGAGAGTGCACTGGCACCACTGGGGATGCAGTGCAGTGAGTCCAGAGAGTGCACTGGCACCACTGGGGATGCAGTGCAGTGAGTCCAGTTAGTGCACTGTCAGCACTGGGGATGCAGTGCAGTGAGTCCAGAGCGTGCACTGGCACCATTGGTGATGCAGTGCACTGAGTCCAGAGAGTGCACTGTCAGCACTGGGGATGCACTGCAGTGAGTCCAGAGAGTGCACTGTCAGCACTGGGGATGCAGTGCAGTGAGTCCAGAGAGTGCACTGGCACCACTGGGGATGCAATGCAGTTAGTCCAGAGAGTGCACTGGCTCCACTGGGGATGCAGTGCAGTGAGTCCAGAGAGTGCACTGGCACCACTGGGGATGCAGTGCAGTGAGTCCTGAGAGTGCAATGGCACCACAAGGGATGCACTGCAGTGAGTCCAGAGAGTGCACTGGCACCACTGGGGATGCAGCGCAGTGAATACAGAGAGTGCACTGGCACCACTGGGGATGCACTGCAGTGAGTCCAGAGAGTGCACTGGCACCACAGGGCATACACTGCAGTGAGTCCAGCGAGTGCACTGGCACCACTGGGGATGCAGCACAGTGAGTCCAGAGAGTGCACTGGCACCTTGGGGATGCAGCGCAGTGAATACAGAGAGTGCACTGGCACCACTGGGGATGCACTGCAGTGAGTCCAGAGAGTGCACTGGCACCACTGGGGATGCACTGCAGTGGGTCCAGAGAGTGCACTGGCACCACTGGGGATGCAGTGCAGTGAGTCCAGAGACTGCACTGGCACCACTGGGGATGCAGTGCAGTGAGTCAAGAGAGTGCACTGGCACCATTGGGGTGCAGTGCAGTGCGTCCAGAGAGTGCACTGGCACCACTGGGGATGCACTGCAGTGAGTCCAGAGAGTGCACTGGCACCACTGGGGATGCAGTGCAGTGAGTCCAGAGAGTGCACTGGCACCACTGGGGATGCACTGCAGTGAGTCCAGAGCGTGCACTGGCACCACTGGGGATGCACTGCAGTGAGTCCAGAGATTGCACTGGCACCACTGGGGTGCAGTGAGTCCAGAGAGTGCACTGGCACCACTGGGGATGCAATGCAGTGAGTCCAGAGAGTGCACTGGCACCAATGGGATGCAGTGCAGTGAGTCCACAGAGTGCACTGGCACCACAGGGCATACACTGCAGTGAGTCCAGAGAGTGCACTGGCACCACTGGGGATGCAGCACAGTGAGTCCAGAGAGTGCACTGGCACCACTGGGGATGCAGTGCAGTGAATACAGAGAGTGCACTGGCACCACTGGGGATGCACTGCAGTGAGTCCAGAGAGTGCACTGGCACCACTAGTGATGCAGTGCAGTGAGTCCAGAGAGTCAACTGGCAGCACTGGGGATGCAGTGCAGTGAGTCTGGAGAGTGCAGTTGCACCACAATGGATGCAGTGCAGTGAGTCCAGAGAGTGCACTGGCACCACTGGGGATGCACTGCAGTGAGTCCAGAGAATGCACTGGCACTAATGGGGATGCAGTGCAGTGAGTCCAGAGAGTGCACTGGCACCACTGGGGATGCAGTGCAGTGAGTCCAGAGAGTGCACTGGCACCACTGGGGATGCACTGCAGTGAGTCCAGAGCGTGCACTGGCACCATTGGGTATGCAGTGCACTGAGTCCAGAGAGTGCACTGTCACCACTGGGGTTGCAGTGCAGTGAGTCCAGAGAGTGCACTGGCACCACTGGGGATGCAGTGCAATGAGTCCTGAGAGTGCAATGGCACCACAAGGGATGCACTGCAGTGAGTCCAGAGAGTGCACTGGCACCACTGGGGATGCACTGCAGTGAGTCCAGAGAGTGCACTGGCACCACTGGGGATGCAGTGCAGTGAGTCCAGAGAGTGCACTGGCACCTAAGGGGCTGCACTGCAGTGAGTCCAGAGAGTGCACTGGCACCACTGGTGCTGCATGCAGTGAGTTCAGAGAGTGCACTGGCACCACTGGGGATGCAGTGCAGTGAGTCCACAGAGTGCACTGGCACCACAGGGCATACACTGCAGTGAGTCCAGCGAGTGCACTGGCACCACTGGTGATGCACTGCAGTGAGTCCAGAGAGTGCACTGGCACCACTGGGGATGCACTGCAGTGAGTCCAGAGAGTGCACTGGCACCACTGGAGATGCACTGCAGTGAGTCCAGAGAGTGCACTGGCTCCACTGGGGATGCAGTGCAGGTAGTCCAGAGAGTGCACTGGCACCACTGGGGATGCAATGCAGTGAGTCCAGAGAGTGCACTGGCACCACTGGGGATGCAGTGCAGTGAGTCCAGAGAGTGCACTGGCACCACTGGGGATGCAGTGCAGTGAGTCCAGTTAGTGCACTGTCAGCACTGGGGATGCAGTGCAGTGAGTCCAGAGCGTGCACTGGCACCATTGGTGATGCAGTGCACTGAGTCCAGAGAGTGCACTGTCAGCACTGGGGATGCACTGCAGTGAGTCCAGAGAGTGCACTGTCAGCACTGGGGATGCAGTGCAGTGAGTCCAGAGAGTGCACTGGCACCACTGGGGATGCAATGCAGTTAGTCCAGAGAGTGCACTGGCTCCACTGGGGATGCAGTGCAGTGAGTCCAGAGAGTGCACTGGCACCACTGGGGATGCAGTGCAGTGAGTCCTGAGAGTGCAATGGCACCACAAGGGATGCACTGCAGTGAGTCCAGAGAGTGCTCTGGCACCACTGGGGATGCAGCGCAGTGAATACAGAGAGTGCACTGGCACCACTGGGGATGCACTGCAGTGAGTCCAGAGAGTGCACTGGCACCACAGGGCATACACTGCAGTGAGTCCAGCGAGTGCACTGGCACCACTGGGGATGCAGCACAGTGAGTCCAGAGAGTGCACTGGCACCTTGGGGATGCAGCGCAGTGAATACAGAGAGTGCACTGGCACCACTGGGGATGCACTGCAGTGAGTCCAGAGAGTGCACTGGCACCACTGGGGATGCACTGCAGTGGGTCCAGAGAGTGCACTGGCACCACTGGGGATGCAGTGCAGTGAGTCCAGAGACTGCACTGGCACCACTGGGGATGCAGTGCAGTGAGTCAAGAGAGTGCACTGGCACCATTGGGGTGCAGTGCAGTGCGTCCAGAGAGTGCACTGGCACCACTGGGGATGCACTGCAGTGAGTCCAGAGAGTGCACTGGCACCACTGGGGATGAAGTGCAGTGAGTCCAGAGAGTGCACTGGCACCACTGGGGATGCACTGCAGTGAGTCCAGAGCGTGCACTGGCACCACTGGGGATGCACTGCAGTGAGTCCAGAGATTGCACTGGCACCACTGGGGTGCAGTGAGTCCAGAGAGTGCACTGGCACCACTGGGGATGCAATGCAGTGAGTCCAGAGAGTGCACTGGCACCAATGGGATGCAGTGCAGTGAGTCCACAGAGTGCACTGGCACCACAGGGCATACACTGCAGTGAGTCCAGAGAGTGCACTGGCACCACTGGGGATGCAGCACAGTGAGTCCAGAGAGTGCACTGGCACCACTGGGGATGCAGTGCAGTGAATACAGAGAGTGCACTGGCACCACTGGGGATGCACTGCAGTGAGTCCAGAGAGTGCACTGGCACCTGTGGGGATGCACTGCAGTGGATCCAGAGAGTGCACTGGCATCACTTGGGATGCAGTGCAGTGAGTCCAGAGACTGCACTGGTACCACTGGGGATGCAGTGTAGTGAGTCCAGACATTGCACTGGCACCACTGGTGATGCAGTGCAGTGCGCCCAGAGAGTGCACTGGCACCACTGGGGATGCACTGCAGTGAGTCCAGAGAGTGCACTGGCTCCAATGGGGATGCAGTGCAGTGAGTCCAGAGAGTGCACTGGCACCACTGGGGTGAAGTGAGTCCAGAGAGTGCACTGGCACCACTGGGGATGCACTGCAGTGAGTCCAGAGAGTGCACTGGCTCCAATGGGGATGCAGTGCAGTGAGTCCAGAGAGTGCACTGGCACCACTGGGGATGCAGTGAAGTGAGTCCATAGAGTGCACTGGCACCACTGGGATTGCACTGCCGTGAGTGTGGAGAGTGCACTGGCACCACTGGCTATGCAGTGCAGTGAGTCCAGAGAGTGCAGTTGCACTACAATGGATGCAGTGCAGTGAGTCCAGAGAGTGCACTGACACCACTGGGGATGCAGTGCAGTGAGTCCAGAGAGTGCACTGTCAGCACTGGGGATGCAGTGCAGTGAGTCCAGAGAGTGCACTGGCACCACTGGGGATGCAATGCAGTTAGTCCAGAGAGTGCACTGGCTCCACTGGGGATGCAGTGCAGTGAGTCCACAGAGTGCACTGGCACCACAGGGCATACACTGCAGTGAGTCCAGCGAGTGCACTGGCACCACTGGTGATGCACTGCAGTGAGTCCAGAGAGTGCACTGGCACCACTGGGGATGCACTGCAGTGAGTCCAGAGAGTGCACTGGCACCACTGGAGATGCACTGCAGTGAGTCCAGAGAGTGCACTGGCTCCACTGGGGATGCAGTGCAGGTAGTCCAGAGAGTGCACTGGCACCACTGGGGATGCAATGCAGTGAGTCCAGAGAGTGCACTGGCACCACTGGGGATGCAGTGCAGTGAGTCCAGAGAGTGCACTGGCACCACTGGGGATGCAGTGCAGTGAGTCCAGTTAGTGCACTGTCAGCACTGGGGATGCAGTGCAGTGAGTCCAGAGCGTGCACTGGCACCATTGGTGATGCAGTGCACTGAGTCCAGAGAGTGCACTGTCAGCACTGGGGATGCACTGCAGTGAGTCCAGAGAGTGCACTGTCAGCACTGGGGATGCAGTGCAGTGAGTCCAGAGAGTGCACTGGCACCACTGGGGATGCAATGCAGTTAGTCCAGAGAGTGCACTGGCTCCACTGGGGATGCAGTGCAGTGAGTCCAGAGAGTGCACTGGCACCACTGGGGATGCAGTGCAGTGAGTCCTGAGAGTGCAATGGCACCACAAGGGATGCACTGCAGTGAGTCCAGAGAGTGCACTGGCACCACTGGGGATGCAGCGCAGTGAATACAGAGAGTGCACTGGCACCACTGGGGATGCACTGCAGTGAGTCCAGAGAGTGCACTGGCACCACAGGGCATACACTGCAGTGAGTCCAGCGAGTGCACTGGCACCACTGGGGATGCAGCACAGTGAGTCCAGAGAGTGCACTGGCACCTTGGGGATGCAGCGCAGTGAATACAGAGAGTGCACTGGCACCACTGGGGATGCACTGCAGTGAGTCCAGAGAGTGCACTGGCACCACTGGGGATGCACTGCAGTGGGTCCAGAGAGTGCACTGGCACCACTGGGGATGCAGTGCAGTGAGTCCAGAGACTGCACTGGCACCACTGGGGATGCAGTGCAGTGAGTCAAGAGAGTGCACTGGCACCATTGGGGTGCAGTGCAGTGCGTCCAGAGAGTGCACTGGCACCACTGGGGATGCACTGCAGTGAGTCCAGAGAGTGCACTGGCACCACTGGGGATGCAGTGCAGTGAGTCCAGAGAGTGCACTGGCACCACTGGGGATGCACTGCAGTGAGTCCAGAGCGTGCAATGGCACCACTGGGGATGCACTGCAGTGAGTCCAGAGATTGCACTGGCACCACTGGGGTGCAGTGAGTCCAGAGAGTGCACTGGCACCACTGGGGATGCAATGCAGTGAGTCCAGAGAGTGCACTGGCACCAATGGGATGCAGTGCAGTGAGTCCACAGAGTGCACTGGCACCACAGGGCATACACTGCAGTGAGTCCAGAGAGTGCACTGGCACCACTGGGGATGCAGCACAGTGAGTCCAGAGAGTGCACTGGCACCACTGGGGATGCAGTGCAGTGAATACAGAGAGTGCACTGGCACCACTGGGGATGCACTGCAGTGAGTCCAGAGAGTGCACTGGCACCTGTGGGGATGCACTGCAGTGGATCCAGAGAGTGCACTGGCATCACTTGGGATGCAGTGCAGTGAGTCCAGAGACTGCACTGGTACCACTGGGGATGCAGTGTAGTGAGTCCAGACATTGCACTGGCACCACTGGTGATGCAGTGCAGTGCGCCCAGAGAGTGCACTGGCACCACTGGGGATGCACTGCAGTGAGTCCAGAGAGTGCACTGGCTCCAATGGGGATGCAGTGCAGTGAGTCCAGAGAGTGCACTGGCACCACTGGGGTGAAGTGAGTCCAGAGAGTGCACTGGCACCACTGGGGATGCACTGCAGTGAGTCCAGAGAGTGCACTGGCTCCAATGGGGATGCAGTGCAGTGAGTCCAGAGAGTGCACTGGCACCACTGGGGATGCAGTGAAGTGAGTCCATAGAGTGCACTGGCACCACTGGGATTGCACTGCCGTGAGTCTGGAGAGTGCACTGGCACCACTGGCTATGCAGTGCAGTGAGTCCAGAGAGTGCAGTTGCACTACAATGGATGCAGTGCAGTGAGTCCAGAGAGTGCACTGACACCACTGGGGATGCAGTGCAGTGAGTCCAGAGAGTGCACTGTCAGCACTGGGGATGCAGTGCAGTGAGTCCAGAGAGTGCACTGGCACCACTGGGGATGCAATGCAGTTAGTCCAGAGAGTGCACTGGCTCCACTGGGGATGCAGTGCAGTGAGTCCAGAGAGTGCACTGGCACCACTGGGGATGCAGTGCAGTGAGTCCTGAGAGTGCAATGGCACCACAAGGGATGCACTGCAGTGAGTCCAGAGAGTGCACTGGCACCACTGGGGATGCAGCGCAGTGAATACAGAGAGTGCACTGGCACCACTGGGGATGCACTGCAGTGAGTCCAGAGAGTGCACTGGCATCACAGGGCATACACTGCAGTGAGTCCAGCGAGTGCACTGGCACCACTGGGGATGCAGTACAGTGAGTCCAGAGAGTGCACTGGCACCGCTGGGGATGCAGCGCAGTGAATACAGAGAGTGCACTGGCACCACTGGGGATGCACTGCAGTGAGTCCAGGGAGTGCACTGGCACCACTGGGGATGCACTGCAGTGGGTCCAGAGAGTGCACTGGCACCACTGGGGATGCAGTGCAGTGAGTCCAGAGACTGCACTGGCACCACTGGGGATGCAGTGCAGTGAGTCAAGAGAGTGCACTGGCACCATTGGGGTGCAGTGCAGTGCGTCCAGAGAGTGCACTGGCACACTGGGGATGCACTGCAGTGAGTCCAGAGAGTGCACTGGCTCCAATGGGGATGCAGTGCAGTGAGTCCAGAGATTGTACTGGAACCACTGGGGTGCAGTGAGTCCAGAGAGTGCACTGGCACCACTGGGGATGCACTGCAGTGAGTCCAGAGAGTGCACTGGCACTAATGGGGATGCAGTGCAGTGAGTCCAGAGAGTGCACTGGCACCACTGGGGATGCAGTGCAGTGAGTCCAGAGGGTGCAGTGGCACCATTGGGGATGCAGTGCAGTGAATCCAGAGATTGCACTGGCACCAGTGGGGTGCAGTGCAGTGCGTCCAGAGAGTGCACTGGCACCACTGGGGATGCACTGCAGTGAGTCCAGAGAGTGCACTGGCTCCAATGGGGATGCAGTGCAGTGAGTCCAGAGATTGCACTGGCACCACTGGGGTGCAGTGAGTCCAGAGAGTGCACTGGCACCACTGCGGATGCACTGCAGTGAGTCCAGAGAGTGCACTGGCTCCAATGGGGATGCAGTGCACTGAGTCCAGAGAGTGCACTGGCACCACTGCGGATGCAATGCAGTGAGTCCAGAGAGTGCAATGGAACCACTGGGGATGCACTGCAGTGATTCCAGAGAGTGCACTGGCACCACTAGGGATGCAGTGCAGTGAGTCCAGAGAGTGCACTGGCACCACTGGGGATGCAGTGCAGTGAGTCTGGAGAGTGCACTGGCACCACTGGGTATGAAGTGCAGTGAGTCCAGAGAGTGCAGTTGCACCACAATGGATGCAGTGCAGTGAGTCCAGAGAGTGCACTGGCACCACTGGGGATGCACTGCAGTGAGTCCAGAGAATGCACTGGCATTAATGGGGATGCAGTGCAGTGAGTCCAGAGAGTGCACTGGCACCACTGGGGATGCAGTGCAGTGAGTCCAGAGAGTGCACTGGCACCACTGGGGATGCAGTGCAGTGAGTCTAGAGCGTGCACTGGCACCATTGGGTATGCAGTGCACTGAGTCCAGAGAGTGCACTGGCACCACTGGGGATGCAGTGCACTGAGTCCAGAGAGTGCACTGGCACCACTGGGGATGCACTGCAGTGAGTCCAGAGAGTGCACTGGCACCACTGGGGATGCAGTGCAGTGAGTCCAGAGAGTGCACTGGCACCACTGGGGATGCAATGCAGTTAGTCCAGAGAGTGCACTGGCTCCAATGGGGATGCAGTGCAGTGAGTCCAGAGAGTGCACTGGCACCACTGGGGATGCAGTGCAATGAGTCCTGAGAGTGCAATGGCACCACAAGGGATGCACTGCAGTGAGTCCAGAGAGTGCACTGGCACCACTGGGGATGCAGTGCAGTGAGTCCAGAGAGTGCACTGGCACCACTGGGGATGCAGTGCAGTGAGTCCTGAGAGTGCACTGGAACCTAAGGGGCTGCACTGCAGTGAGTCCAGAGAGTGCACTGGCACCACTGGGGCTGCATGCAGTGAGTCCAGAGAGTGCACTGGCACCACTGGGGATGCAGTGCAGTGAGTCCACAGAGTGCACTGGCACCACAGGGCATACACTGCAGTGAGTCCAGCGAGTGCACTGGCACCACTGGTGATGCACTGCAGTGAGTCCAGAGAGTGCACTGGTACCACTGGGGATGCACTGCAGTGAGTCCAGAGAGTGCACTGGCTCCAATGGGGATGCAGTGCAGTGAGTCCAGAGATTGCACTGGCACCACTGGGGTGCAGTGAGTCCAGAGAGTGCACTGGCACCACTGCGGATGCACTGCAGTGAGTCCAGAGAGTGCACTGGCTCCAATGGGGATGCAGTGCACTGAGTCCAGAGAGTGCACTGGCACCACTGGGGATGCAATGCAGTGAGTCCAGAGAGTGCAATGGAACCACTGGGGATGCACTGCAGTGATTCCAGAGAGTGCACTGGCACCACTAGTGATGCAGTGCAGTGAGTCCAGAGAGTCAACTGGCAGCACTGGGGATGCAGTGCAGTGAGTCTGGAGAGTGCAGTTGCACCACAATGGATGCAGTGCAGTGAGTCCAGAGAGTGCACTGGCACCACTGGGGATGCACTGCAGTGAGTCCAGAGAATGCACTGGCACTAATGGGGACGCAGTGCAGTGAGTCCAGAGAGTGCACTGGCACCACTGGGGATGCAGTGCAGTGAGTCCAGAGAGTGCACTGGCACCACTGGGGATGCACTGCAGTGAGTCCAGAGCGTGCACTGGCACCATTGGGTATGCAGTGCACTGAGTCCAGAGAGTGCACTGGCACCACTGGGGATGCAGTGCAGTGAGTCCAGAGAGTGCACTGGCACCACTGGGGATGCAGTGCAATGAGTCCTGAGAGTGCACTGGCACCACTGGGGATGCTGTGCAGTGAGTCCAGAGAGTGCACTGGCACCACTGGGGATGCACTGCAGTGAGTCCAGAGAGTGCACTGGCACCACTGGGGATGCACTGCAGTGAGTCCAGAGAGTGCACTGGCACCTAAGGGGCTGCACTGCAGTGAGTCCAGAGAGTGCACTGGCACCACTGGTGCTGCATGCAGTGAGTCCAGAGAGTGCACTGGCACCACTGGGGATGCAGTGCAGTGAGTCCACAGAGTGCACTGGCACCACAGGGCATACACTGCAGTGAGTCCAGCGAGTGCACTGGCACCACTGGTGATGCACTGCAGTGAGTCCAGAGAGTGCACTGGCACCACTGGGGATGCACTGCAGTGAGTCCAGAGAGTGCACTGGCACCACTGGAGATGCACTGCAGTGAGTCCAGAGAGTGCACTGGCTCCACTGGGGATGCAGTGCAGGTAGTCCAGAGAGTGCACTGGCACCACTGGGGAATGCAATGCAGTGAGTCCAGAGAGTGCACTGGCACCACTGGGGATGCAGTGCAGTGAGTCCAGAGAGTGCACTGGCACCACTGGGGATGCAGTGCAGTGAGTCCAGTTAGTGCACTGTCAGCACTGGGGATGCAGTGCAGTGAGTCCAGAGCGTGCACTGGCACCATTGGTGATGCAGTGCACTGAGTCCAGAGAGTGCACTGTCAGCACTGGGGATGCACTGCAGTGAGTCCAGAGAGTGCACTGTCAGCACTGGGGATGCAGTGCAGTGAGTCCAGAGAGTGCACTGGCACCACTGGGGATGCAATGCAGTTAGTCCAGAGAGTGCACTGGCTCCACTGGGGATGCAGTGCAGTGAGTCCAGAGAGTGCACTGGCACCACTGGGGATGCAGTGCAGTGAGTCCTGAGAGTGCAATGGCACCACAAGGGATGCACTGCAGTGAGTCCAGAGAGTGCACTGGCACCACTGGGGATGCAGCGCAGTGAATACAGAGAGTGCACTGGCACCACTGGGGATGCACTGCAGTGAGTCCAGAGAGTGCACTGGCACCACAGGGCATACACTGCAGTGAGTCCAGCGAGTGCACTGGCACCACTGGGGATGCAGCACAGTGAGTCCAGAGAGTGCACTGGCACCTTGGGGATGCAGCGCAGTGAATACAGAGAGTGCACTGGCACCACTGGGGATGCACTGCAGTGAGTCCAGAGAGTGCACTGGCACCACTGGGGATGCACTGCAGTGGGTCCAGAGAGTGCACTGGCACCACTGGGGATGCAGTGCAGTGAGTCCAGAGACTGCACTGGCACCACTGGGGATGCAGTGCAGTGAGTCAAGAGAGTGCACTGGCACCATTGGGGTGCAGTGCAGTGCGTCCAGAGAGTGCACTGGCACCACTGGGGATGCACTGCAGTGAGTCCAGAGAGTGCACTGGCACCACTGGGGATGCAGTGCAGTGAGTCCAGAGAGTGCACTGGCACCACTGGGGATGCACTGCAGTGAGTCCAGAGCGTGCAGTGGCACCACTGGGGATGCACTGCAGTGAGTCCAGAGATTGCACTGGCACCACTGGGGTGCAGTGAGTCCAGAGAGTGCACTGGCACCACTGGGGATGCAATGCAGTGAGTCCAGAGAGTGCACTGGCACCAATGGGATGCAGTGCAGTGAGTCCACAGAGTGCACTGGCACCACAGGGCATACACTGCAGTGAGTCCAGAGAGTGCACTGGCACCACTGGGGATGCAGCACAGTGAGTCCAGAGAGTGCACTGGCACCACTGGGGATGCAGTGCAGTGAATACAGAGAGTGCACTGGCACCACTGGGGATGCACTGCAGTGAGTCCAGAGAGTGCACTGGCACCTGTGGGGATGCACTGCAGTGGATCCAGAGAGTGCACTGGCATCACTTGGGATGCAGTGCAGAGAGTCCAGAGACTGCACTGGTACCACTGGGGATGCAGTGTAGTGAGTCCAGACATTGCACTGGCACCACTGGTGATGCAGTGCAGTGCGCCCAGAGAGTGCACTGGCACCACTGGGGATGCACTGCAGTGAGTCCAGAGAGTGCACTGGCTCCAATGGGGATGCAGTGCAGTGAGTCCAGAGAGTGCACTGGCACCACTGGGGTGAAGTGAGTCCAGAGAGTGCACTGGCACCACTGGGGATGCACTGCAGTGAGTCCAGAGAGTGCACTGGCTCCAATGGGGATGCAGTGCAGTGAGTCCAGAGAGTGCACTGGCACCAGTGGGGATGCAGTGAAGTGAGTCCATAGAGTGCACTGGCACCACTGGGATTGCACTGCCGTGAGTCTGGAGAGTGCACTGGCACCACTGGCTATGCAGTGCAGTGAGTCCAGAGAGTGCAGTTGCACCACAATGGATGCAGTGCAGTGAGTCCAGAGAGTGCACTGACACCACTGGGGATGCAGTGCAGTGAGTCCAGAGAGTGCACTGTCAGCACTGGGGATGCAGTGCAGTGAGTCCAGAGAGTGCACTGGCACCACTGGGGATGCAATGCAGTTAGTCCAGAGAGTGCACTGGCTCCACTGGGGATGCAGTGCAGTGAGTCCAGAGAGTGCACTGGCACCACTGGGGATGCAGTGCAGTGAGTCCTGAGAGTGCAATGGCACCACAAGGGATGCACTGCAGTGAGTCCAGAGAGTGCACTGGCAGCACTGGGGATGCAGCGCAGTGAATACAGAGAGTGCACTGGCACCACTGGGGATGCAGTGCAGTGAGTCCAGAGAGTGCACTGGCACCACTGGGGATGCAGTGCAATGAGTCCTGAGAGTGCACTGGCACCACTGGGGATGCTGTGCAGTGAGTCCAGAGAGTGCACTGGCACCACTGGGGATGCACTGCAGTGAGTCCAGAGAGTGCACTGGCACCACTGGGGATGCACTGCAGTGAGTCCAGAGAGTGCACTGGCACCTAAGGGGCTGCACTGCAGTGAGTCCAGAGAGTGCACTGGCACCACTGGTGCTGCATGCAGTGAGTCCAGAGAGTGCACTGGCACCACTGGGGATGCAGTGCAGTGAGTCCACAGAGTGCACTGGCACCACAGGGCATACACTGCAGTGAGTCCAGCGAGTGCACTGGCACCACTGGTGATGCACTGCAGTGAGTCCAGAGAGTGCACTGGCACCACTGGGGATGCACTGCAGTGAGTCCAGAGAGTGCACTGGCACCACTGGAGATGCACTGCAGTGAGTCCAGAGAGTGCACTGGCTCCACTGGGGATGCAGTGCAGGTAGTCCAGAGAGTGCACTGGCACCACTGGGGAATGCAATGCAGTGAGTCCAGAGAGTGCACTGGCACCACTGGGGATGCAGTGCAGTGAGTCCAGAGAGTGCACTGGCACCACTGGGGATGCAGTGCAGTGAGTCCAGTTAGTGCACTGTCAGCACTGGGGATGCAGTGCAGTGAGTCCAGAGCGTGCACTGGCACCATTGGTGATGCAGTGCACTGAGTCCAGAGAGTGCACTGTCAGCACTGGGGATGCACTGCAGTGAGTCCAGAGAGTGCACTGTCAGCACTGGGGATGCAGTGCAGTGAGTCCAGAGAGTGCACTGGCACCACTGGGGATGCAATGCAGTTAGTCCAGAGAGTGCACTGGCTCCACTGGGGATGCAGTGCAGTGAGTCCAGAGAGTGCACTGGCACCACTGGGGATGCAGTGCAGTGAGTCCTGAGAGTGCAATGGCACCACAAGGGATGCACTGCAGTGAGTCCAGAGAGTGCACTGGCACCACTGGGGATGCAGCGCAGTGAATACAGAGAGTGCACTGGCACCACTGGGGATGCACTGCAGTGAGTCCAGAGAGTGCACTGGCACCACAGGGCATACACTGCAGTGAGTCCAGCGAGTGCACTGGCACCACTGGGGATGCAGCACAGTGAGTCCAGAGAGTGCACTGGCACCTTGGGGATGCAGCGCAGTGAATACAGAGAGTGCACTGGCACCACTGGGGATGCACTGCAGTGAGTCCAGAGAGTGCACTGGCACCACTGGGGATGCACTGCAGTGGGTCCAGAGAGTGCACTGGCACCACTGGGGATGCAGTGCAGTGAGTCCAGAGACTGCACTGGCACCACTGGGGATGCAGTGCAGTGAGTCAAGAGAGTGCACTGGCACCATTGGGGTGCAGTGCAGTGCGTCCAGAGAGTGCACTGGCACCACTGGGGATGCACTGCAGTGAGTCCAGAGAGTGCACTGGCACCACTGGGGATGCAGTGCAGTGAGTCCAGAGAGTGCACTGGCACCACTGGGGATGCACTGCAGTGAGTCCAGAGCGTGCACTGGCACCACTGGGGATGCACTGCAGTGAGTCCAGAGATTGCACTGGCACCACTGGGGTGCAGTGAGTCCAGAGAGTGCACTGGCACCACTGGGGATGCAATGCAGTGAGTCCAGAGAGTGCACTGGCACCAATGGGATGCAGTGCAGTGAGTCCACAGAGTGCACTGGCACCACAGGGCATACACTGCAGTGAGTCCAGAGAGTGCACTGGCACCACTGGGGATGCAGCACAGTGAGTCCAGAGAGTGCACTGGCACCACTGGGGATGCAGTGCAGTGAATACAGAGAGTGCACTGGCACCACTGGGGATGCACTGCAGTGAGTCCAGAGAGTGCACTGGCACCTGTGGGGATGCACTGCAGTGGATCCAGAGAGTGCACTGGCATCACTTGGGATGCAGTGCAGAGAGTCCAGAGACTGCACTGGTACCACTGGGGATGCAGTGTAGTGAGTCCAGACATTGCACTGGCACCACTGGTGATGCAGTGCAGTGCGCCCAGAGAGTGCACTGGCACCACTGGGGATGCACTGCAGTGAGTCCAGAGAGTGCACTGGCTCCAATGGGGATGCAGTGCAGTGAGTCCAGAGAGTGCACTGGCACCACTGGGGTGAAGTGAGTCCAGAGAGTGCACTGGCACCACTGGGGATGCACTGCAGTGAGTCCAGAGAGTGCACTGGCTCCAATGGGGATGCAGTGCAGTGAGTCCAGAGAGTGCACTGGCACCACTGGGGATGCAGTGAAGTGAGTCCATAGAGTGCACTGGCACCACTGGGATTGCACTGCCGTGAGTCTGGAGAGTGCACTGGCACCACTGGCTATGCAGTGCAGTGAGTCCAGAGAGTGCAGTTGCACCACAATGGATGCAGTGCAGTGAGTCCAGAGAGTGCACTGACACCACTGGGGATGCAGTGCAGTGAGTCCAGAGAGTGCACTGTCAGCACTGGGGATGCAGTGCAGTGAGTCCAGAGAGTGCACTGGCACCACTGGGGATGCAATGCAGTTAGTCCAGAGAGTGCACTGGCTCCACTGGGGATGCAGTGCAGTGAGTCCAGAGAGTGCACTGGCACCACTGGGGATGCAGTGCAGTGAGTCCTGAGAGTGCAATGGCACCACAAGGGATGCACTGCAGTGAGTCCAGAGAGTGCACTGGCACCACTGGGGATGCAGCGCAGTGAATACAGAGAGTGCACTGGCACCACTGGGGATGCACTGCAGTGAGTCCAGAGAGTGCACTGGCACCACAGGGCATACACTGCAGTGAGTCCAGCGAGTGCACTGGCACCACTGGGGATGCAGCACAGTGAGTCCAGAGAGTGCACTGGCACCTTGGGGATGCAGCGCAGTGAATACAGAGAGTGCACTGGCACCACTGGGGATGCACTGCAGTGAGTCCAGAGAGTGCACTGGCACCACTGGGGATGCACTGCAGTGGGTCCAGAGAGTGCACTGGCACCACTGGGGATGCAGTGCAGTGAGTCCAGAGACTGCACTGGCACCACTGGGGATGCAGTGCAGTGAGTCAAGAGAGTGCACTGGCACCATTGGGGTGCAGTGCAGTGCGTCCAGAGAGTGCACTGGCACCACTGGGGATGCACTGCAGTGAGTCCAGAGAGTGCACTGGCACCACTGGGGATGCAGTGCAGTGAGTCCAGAGAGTGCACTGGCACCACTGGGGATGCACTGCAGTGAGTCCAGAGCGTGCACTGGCACCACTGGGGATGCACTGCAGTGAGTCCAGAGATTGCACTGGCACCACTGGGGTGCAGTGAGTCCAGAGAGTGCACTGGCACCACTGGGGATGCAATGCAGTGAGTCCAGAGAGTGCACTGGCACCAATGGGATGCAGTGCAGTGAGTCCACAGAGTGCACTGGCACCACAGGGCATACACTGCAGTGAGTCCAGAGAGTGCACTGGCACCACTGGGGATGCAGCACAGTGAGTCCAGAGAGTGCACTGGCACCACTGGGGATGCAGTGCAGTGAATACAGAGAGTGCACTGGCACCACTGGGGATGCACTGCAGTGAGTCCAGAGAGTGCACTGGCACCTGTGGGGATGCACTGCAGTGGATCCAGAGAGTGCACTGGCATCACTTGGGATGCAGTGCAGAGAGTCCAGAGACTGCACTGGTACCACTGGGGATGCAGTGTAGTGAGTCCAGACATTGCACTGGCACCACTGGTGATGCAGTGCAGTGCGCCCAGAGAGTGCACTGGCACCACTGGGGATGCACTGCAGTGAGTCCAGAGAGTGCACTGGCTCCAATGGGGATGCAGTGCAGTGAGTCCAGAGAGTGCACTGGCACCACTGGGGTGAAGTGAGTCCAGAGAGTGCACTGGCACCACTGGGGATGCACTGCAGTGAGTCCAGAGAGTGCACTGGCTCCAATGGGGATGCAGTGCAGTGAGTCCAGAGAGTGCACTGGCACCACTGGGGATGCAGTGAAGTGAGTCCATAGAGTGCACTGGCACCACTGGGATTGCACTGCCGTGAGTCTGGAGAGTGCACTGGCACCACTGGCTATGCAGTGCAGTGAGTCCAGAGAGTGCAGTTGCACCACAATGGATGCAGTGCAGTGAGTCCAGAGAGTGCACTGACACCACTGGGGATGCAGTGCAGTGAGTCCAGAGAGTGCACTGTCAGCACTGGGGATGCAGTGCAGTGAGTCCAGAGAGTGCACTGGCACCACTGGGGATGCAATGCAGTTAGTCCAGAGAGTGCACTGGCTCCACTGGGGATGCAGTGCAGTGAGTCCAGAGAGTGCACTGGCACCACTGGGGATGCAGTGCAGTGAGTCCTGAGAGTGCAATGGCACCACAAGGGATGCACTGCAGTGAGTCCAGAGAGTGCACTGGCACCACTGGGGATGCAGCGCAGTGAATACAGAGAGTGCACTGGCACCACTGGGGATGCACTGCAGTGAGTCCAGAGAGTGCACTGGCATCACAGGGCATACACTGCAGTGAGTCCAGCGAGTGCACTGGCACCACTGGGGATGCAGCACAGTGAGTCCAGAGAGTGCACTGGCACCGCTGGGGATTCAGCGCAGTGAATACAGAGAGTGCACTGGCACCACTGGGGATGCACTGCAGTGAGTCCAGGGAGTGCACTGGCACCACTGGGGATGCACTGCAGTGGGTCCAGAGAGTGCACTGGCACCACTGGGGATGCAGTGCAGTGAGTCCAGAGACTGCACTGGCACCACTGGGGATGCAGTGCAGTGAGTCAAGAGAGTGCACTGGCACCATTGGGGTGCAGTGCAGTGCGTCCAGAGAGTGCACTGGCACCACTGGGGATGCACTGCAGTGAGTCCAGAGAGTGCACTGGCTCCAATGGGGATGCAGTGCAGTGAGTCCAGAGATTGCACTGGAACCACTGGGGTGCAGTGAGTCCAGAGAGTGCACTGGCACCACTGGGGATGCACTGCAGTGAGTCCAGAGAGTGCACTGGCACTAATGGGGATGCAGTGCAGTGAGTCCAGAGAGTGCACTGGCACCACTGGGGATGCAGTGCAGTGAGTCCAGAGAGTGCACTGGCACCACTGGGGATGCACTGCAGTGAGTCCAGAGCGTGCACTGGCACCTTTGGGGATGCAGTGCACGGAGTCCAGAGAGTGCAAAGGAACCACTGGGGATGCAGTGCAGTGAGTCCAGAGAGTGCACTGTCAGCACTGGGGATGCAGTGCAGTGAGTCCAGAGAGTGCACTGGCACCACTGGGGATGCAGTGCAGTGAGTCCAGAGAGTGCACTGGCACCACTGGGGATGCACTGCAGTGAGTCCAGAGAGTGCACTGGCTCCAATGGGGATGCAGTGCAGTGAGTCCAGAGATTGCACTGGCACCACTGGGGTGCAGTGAGTCCAGAGAGTGCACTGGCACCACTGGGGATGCAATGCAGTGAGTCCAGAGAGTGCACTGGCACCAATGGGATGCAGTGCAGTGAGTCCACAGAGTGCACTGGCACCACAGGGCATACACTGCAGTGAGTCCAGCGAGTGCACTGGCACCACTGGGGATGCAGCACAGTGAGTCCAGAGAGTGCACTGGCACCACTGGGGATGCAGTGCAGTGAATACAGAGAGTGCACTGGCACCACTGGGGATGCACTGCAGTGAGTCCAGAGAGTGCACTGGCACCTGTGGGGATGCACTGCAGTGGATCCAGAGAGTGCACTGGCATCACTTGGGATGCAGTGCAGTGAGTCCAGAGACTGCACTGGCACCACTGGGGATGCAGTGTAGTGAGTCCAGACATTGCACTGGCACCACTGGTGATGCAGTGCAGTGCGCCCAGAGAGTGCACTGGCACCACTGGGGATGCACTGCAGTGAGTCCAGAGAGTGCACTGGCTCCAATGGGGATGCAGTGCAGTGAGTCCAGAGAGTGCACTGGCACCACTGGGGTGAAGTGAGTCCAGAGAGTGCACTGGCACCACTGGGGATGCACTGCAGTGAGTCCAGAGAGTGCACTGGCTCCAATGGGGATGCAGTGCAGTGAGTCCAGAGAGTGCACTGGCACCACTGGGGATGCAGTGAAGTGAGTCCATAGAGTGCACTGGCACCACTGGGATTGCACTGCCGTGAGTCTGGAGAGTGCACTGGCACCACTGGCTATGCAGTGCAGTGAGTCCAGAGAGTGCAGTTGCACCACAATGGATGCAGTGCAGTGAGTCCAGAGAGTGCACTGACACCACTGGGGATGCAGTGCAGTGAGTCCAGAGAGTGCACTGGCACCACTGGGGATGCAGTGCAGTGAGTCCAGAGAGTGCACTGTCAGCACTGGGGATGCAGTGCAGTGAGTCCAGAGAGTGCACTGTCACCACTGGGGATGCAGTGCAGTGAGTCCAGAGAGTGTACTGGCACCACTGGGGATGCAGTGCAGTGAGTCCAGAGAGTGCACTGGCACCACTGGGGATGCACTTCAGTGAGTCCAGAGAGTGCACTGTCAGCACTGGGGATGCAGTGCAGTGAGTCCAGAGAGTGCACTGGCTCCAATGGGGATGCAGTGCAGTGAGTCCAGAGAGTGCAATGGCACCACAAGGGATGCACTGCAGTGAGTCCAGAGAGTGCACTGGCACCACTGGGGATGCAGTGCAGTGAGTCCAGAGAGTGCACTGGCACGACTGGGGATGGAGTGCAGTGAGTCCAGAGAGTGCACTGGCTCCACTGTTGATGCAGTGCAGTGAGTCCAGAGAGTGCACTGGCACCACTGGGGATGCAGTGCAGTGAGTCCAGAGAGTGCAGTGGCACCACTGGGGATGCAGTGCAGTGAGCTCAGAGGGTGCACTGGCACCACTGGGGATGCAGTGCAGTGAGTTCAGAGAGTGCACTGGCACCACTGGGGATGCACTGCAGTGAGTCCAGAGAGTGCACTGGCACCATTCGGGATGCAGTGCACTGAGTCCAGAGAGTGCACTGGCACCACTGGGGATGCAGTGCACTGAGTCCAGAGAGTGCACTGTCAGCACTGGGGATGCACTGCAGTGAGTCCAGAGAGTGCACTGGCACCATTGGGGATGCAGTGCAGTTAGTCCAGAGAGTGCACTGGCACCACTGGGGATGCAGTGCAGTGAGTCCAGAGAGTGCACTGGCACCACTGGGGATGCACTGCAGTGAGTCCAGAGAGTGCACTGGCACCTAAGGGGCTGCACTGCAGTGAGTCCAGAGAGTGCACTGGCACCACTGGGGATGCAGTGCAGTGAGTCCAGAGATTGCACTGGCACCACTGGGGTGCAGTGAGTCCAGAGAGTGCACTGGCACCACTGGGGATGCAGTGCAGTGAGTCCAGAGAGTGCACTGGCTCCAATGGGGATGCACTGCAGTGAGTCCAGAGAGTGCACTGGCACCACTGGGGATGCAATGCAGTGAGTCCAGAGAGTGCAATGGAACCACTGGGGATGCACTGCAGTGAGTCCAGAGAGTGCACTGGCACCACTGGGGATGCAGTGCAGTGAGTCCAGAGAGTGCACTGGCACCAATGGGGATGCAGTGCAGTGAGTCCATAGAGTGCACTGGCACCACTGGGATTGCACTGCCGTGAGTCTGGAGAGTGCACTGGCACCACTGTTGATGCAGTGCAGTGAGTCCAGAGAGTGCAGTTGCACCACAATGGATGCAGTGCAGTGAGTCCAGAGAGTGCACTGGCACCACTGGGGATGCACTGCAGTGAGTCCAGAGAATGCACTGGCACTAATGGGGATGCAGTGCAGTGAGTCCAGAGAGTGCACTGGCACCACTGGGGATGCAGTGCACTGAGTCCAGAGAGTGCACTGGCACCACTGGGGATGCACTGCAGTGAGTCCAGAGAGAGCACTGGCACCACTGGGGATGCAGTACAGGTAGTCCAGAGAGTGCACTGGCAACACTGGGGATGCAATGCAGTGAGTCCAGAGAGTGTACTGGCACCACAGGGGATGCACTGCAGTGATTCCAGAGATTGCACTGGCACCACTGGGGATGCACCCCGGTGAGTCCAGAGAGTGCACTGTCACCACTTTGGATACACTGCAGTGAGTCCTGAGAGTTCTCCGGCACCACAGGGGATGCAGTTTAGTGAGTCCAGAGAGTGCACCGGCTCCAATGGGGATACACTGCAGTGAGTCCAGAGAGTGTAGTGGCCCCACTGGGGATGGAGTGCAGTGAGTCCAGAGAGTGCTCTGGCACCACTGGGGATGCAGTGCAGTGAGTCCAGAGAGTGCTCTGGCACCACTGATCTGCACTGCAGTGACTCCAGAAAGTGCACTGGCACCAATGGGGATGCACTGCAGTGAGTCCAGAGAGTGCAGTGGCACCACTGGGGATGGAGTGCAGTGAGTCCAGAGAGTGCAGTGGCACCACTGGGGATGCAGTGCAGTGAGTCCAGAGAGTGCACTGGCACCACTGGGGATGCACTGCAGTGAGTCCAGAGAGTGTACTGGCACCACTGGGGATGCAGTGCAGTGAGTCCAGAGACTGCACTGGCACCACTGGGGATGCAGTGCAGTGAGTCCAGAGAGTGCACTGGCACCACTGGGGATGCAGTGCAGTGAGTCCAGAGAGTGCACTGGCACTAATGGGGATGCAGTGCAGTGACTCGAAAGAGTGCATACGCACCACTGCGGATGCACTGCAGTGAGTCCGGAGAGTGCCCTGGCACCAATGGTGATGCAGTGCAGTGAGTCCAGAGAGTGCACTGGCACCACTGGGGATGCAGTGCAGTGAGTCCAGAGACTGCACTGGCACCACAGGGGTTTTAGTGCAGTGAGTCCAGAGAGTGCACTGGCACCAATGGGGATGCAGTGCTGTGAGTCCAGAGAGTGCCCTTGCACCACTGGGGATAAACTGCAGTGAGTCCGGAGAGTGCCCTGGCACCAATGGTGATGCAGTGCAGTGAGTCCAGAGAGTGCACTGGCACCACTGGGGATGCAGTGCAGTGAGTCCAGAGAGTGCAGTGGCACCACTGGGGATGCAGTGCAGTGAGTCCAGAGAGTGCACTGGCACCTCTGGGGATGCAGTGCAGTGAGTCCAGAGAGTGCACTGGCACCAAATGGATCTGCACTGCTGTGTGTCCTGAGATTTCACTGGCACCACTGGGGTTGCAGTGCAGTGAGACCAGAGACTACACTGGCACCACTGGGGATGCACTGCAGTGAGTCCAGAGACTTCACAGGCACCACTGGGGATGTAGTACAGTGAGTCCAGAGAGTGCACTGGCACCACTGGGGATTCAGCTCAGTGAGTCCAGAGAGTGAACTGGCACCACTGGGGATGTAGTGCAGTGAGTCCAGAGAGTGCACTGGCACCACCGGGGATTCACTGCAAGGAGTCCAGAGAGTGCACTGGCACCACTGGGGATGCACTGCAGTGAGTACAGAGAGTGCACTGGCACCTAAGGGGCTGCACTGCAGTGAGTCCAGAGAGTGCACTGGCGCCACTTGGGCTGCACTGCAGTGAGTCCAGAGAGTGCACTGGCACCACTGGGATGCAGTGCAGTGAGAGCACAGAGTGCACTGGCACCACAGGGGATACACTGCAGTGAGTCCAGAGAGTGCACTGGCACCACTGGGGATGCAGCACAGTGAGTCCAGAGAGTGCACTGTCACCACTGGGGATGCAGCGCAGTGAGTCCAGAGAGTGCACTGGCACCACTGGGGATGCACTGCAGTGAGTCCAGAGAGTGCACTGGCACCACTGGGGATGCACTGCAGTGGGTCCAGAGAGTGCACTGGCACCACTGGGGATGCACTGCAGTGAGTCCAGAGAGTGCACTGGCACCACTGGGGATGCACTGCAGTGAGTCCAGAGATTGCACTGGCACCACTGGGGATGCAGTGCAGTGAGTCCACAAAGTGCACTGGCACCACTGGTGATGCACTGCAGTGAGTCCAGAGAGTGAACTGGCACCACTGGGGATGCAGTGCAGTGAGTCCAGAGAGTGCACTGGCACCACTGGTGATGCAGTGCAGTGAGTCCAGAGAGTGCACTGGCACCACTGGGGATGCAGTTCAGTGAGTCCAGAGAGTGAACTGGCACCACTGGGGATGCAGTGCTGTGAGTCCAGAGAGTGCACTGGCACCACCGGGGATGCACTGCAGTGAGTCCAGAGAGTGCACTGACACCACTGGGAATGCACTGCAGTGAGTCCAGAAAGTGCACTGGCACCTCAGGTCCTGCACTGCAGTGAGTCCAGAGAGTGCACTGGCACCACTGGGGATGCACTGGAGTGAGTCCAGAGAGTGCACTGGCACCACTGGGGATGCAATGCAGTGAGTCGAGAGAGTGCACTGGCACCAATGGGATGCAGTGCAGTGAGTCCACAGAGTGCACTGGCACCACAGGGGATACACTGCATTGAGTCCAGAGAGTGCACTGGCACTACTAGGGATGCAGCAAAGTGAGTCCAGAGAGTGAACTGTCACCACCGGGGACGCAGCGCAGTGACTCCAGAGAGTGCACTGGCATCTCTGGGGATGCACTGCAGTGAGTCCAGAGAGTGCACTGGCACCACTGGGGATGCAGTGCAGTGAGTCCAGAGAGTGCACTGGCACCACTGGGGATGCACTGCAGTGAGTCCAGAGAGTGCACTGGCACCACTGGAGATGCACTGCAGTGAGTCCAGAGAGTGCACTGGCTCCACTGGGGATGCAGTGCAGTGAGTGCAGAGAGTGCACTAGCACAACAGGGGATGCACTGCAGTGACTCCAGAAGGAGCACTGGCACCACTGGGGATGCAGTGCAGTGAGTCCAGAGAGTACACTGGCACCACTGGGGATGCACTGCAGTGAGTCCAGAGAATGCACTGGCACAAATGGGGATGCAGCGCAGTGACTCGAAAGAGTGCACTGGCACCACTGCGGATGCACTGCAGTGAGTCCGGAGAGTGCCCTGGCACCAATGGCGATGCAGTGCAGTGAGTCCAGAGAGTGCACTGGCACCACTGTTGATGCACTGCAGTGAGTCCAGAGAGTGCACTGGCACCACTGGGGATGCAGTGTAGTGAGTCCAGAGAGTGCACTGGCACCACTGGGGATGCAGTGCAGTGAGTCCAGAGAGTGCACTGGCACCACTGGGGATGCACTGCAGTGAGTCCAGAGAGTGTACTGGCACCACAGGGGATGCACTGCAGTGAGTCCAGAGAGTGCACTGGCACCACTGGGGATGCACCCCGGTGAGTCCAGAGAGTGCACTGGCACCACTGGGGATGCACTGCAGTGAGTCCAGAGAGTTCTCTGGCACCACTGGGGATGCAGTTTAGTGAGTCCAGAGAGTGCACCGGCTCCAATGGGGATACACTTCAGTGAGTCCAGAGAGTGCAGTGGCACCACTGGGGATGGAGTGCAGTGAGTCCAGAGAGTGCACTGGCACCACTGGGGATGCAGTGCAGTGAGTCCAGAGAGTGCTCTGGCACCACTGATCTGCACTGCTGTGAGTCCAGTAATTACACTGGCACCACTGGGGATGCACTGCTGTGAGTCCAGAGAGTGCACTGGCATCACTGGGGATGCAGTGCAGTGACTCCAGAGAGTGCACTGGCACCACTGGGGATGCAGTGCAGTGAGCTCAGAGAGTGCACTGGCACCACTAGGGATGCAGCACAGTGAGTCCAGAGAGTGAACTGTCACCACTGGGGACGCAGCGCAGTTACTCCAGAGAGTGCACTGGCACCACTGGGGATGCAGTGCAGTGAGTCCAGAGATTGCACTGGCACCACTGGGGATGCAGTGCAGTGAGTCCACAAAGTGCACTGGCACCACTGGGGATGCAGTGCAGTGAGTCCAGAGAGTGCACTGGCACCACTGGGGATGCAGTGCAGTGAGCTCAGAGAGTGCACTGGCACCACTGGGGATGCAGTGCAGTGAGTCCAGACAGTACACTGGCACCACTGGGGATGCAGTGCAGTGAGTCCAGAGAGTGCACTGGCACCACTGGGGATGCAGTGCAGTGAGTCCAGAGAGTGCACTGGCACCTCTGGGGATGCAGTGCAGTGAGTCCAGAGAGTGCACTGGCACCAAATGGATCTGCACTGCTGTGTGTCCTGAGATTTCACTGGCACCACTGGGGTTGCAGTGCAGTGAGACCAGAGACTTCACAGGCACCACTGGGGATGTAGTACAGTGAGTCCAGAGAGTGCACTGGCACCACTGGGGATTCAGTTCAGTGAGTCCAGATAGTGAACTGGCACCACTGGGGATGTAGTGCAGTGAGTCCAGAGAGTGCACTGGCACCACCGGGGATTCACTGCAAGGAGTCCAGAGAGTGCACTGGCACCACGGGGAATGCACTGCAGTGAGTACAGAGAGTGCACTGGCACCTAAGGGGCTGCACTGCAGTGAGTCCAGAGAGTGCACTGGCGCCACTTGGGCTGCACTGCAGTGAGTCCAGAGAGTGCACTGGCACCACTGGGATGCAGTGCAGTGAGAGCACAGAGTGCACTGGCACCACAGGGGATACACTGCAGTGAGTCCAGAGAGTGCACTGGCACCACTGGGGATGCAGCACAGTGAGTCCAGAGAGTGCACTGTCACCACTGGGGATGCAGCGCAGTGACTACAGAGAGTGCACTGGCACCACTGGGGATGCACTGCAGTGAGTCCAGAGAGTGCACTGGCACCACTGGGGATGCACTGCAGTGGGTCCAGAGAGTGCACTGGCACCACTGGGGATGCAGTGCAGTGAGTCCAGAGAGTGCACTGGCACCACTGGGGATGCACTGCAGTGAGTCCAGAGATTGCACTGGCACCACTGGGGATGCAGTGCAGTGAGTCCACAAAGTGCACTGGCACCACTGGTGATGCACTGCAGTGAGTCCAGAGAGTGAACTGGCACCACTGGGGATGCAGTGCAGTGAGTCCAGAGAGTGCACTGGCACCACTGGTGATGCAGTGCAGTGAGTCCAGAGAGTGCACTGGCGCCACTGGGGATGCAGTTCAGTGAGTCCAGAGAGTGAACTGGCACCACTGGGGATGCAGTGCAGTGAGTCCAGAGAGTGCACTGGCACCACCGGGGATTCACTGCAGTGAGTCCAGAGAGTGCACTGACACCACTGGGAATGCACTGCAGTGAGTCCAGAGAGTGCACTGGCACCTCAGGTCCTGCACTGCAGTGAGTCCAGAGAGTGCACTGGCACCACTGGGGATGCACTGGAGTGAGTCCAGAGAGTGCACTGGCACCACTGGGGATGCAATGCAGTGAGTCGAGAGAGTGCACTGGCACCAATGGGATGCAGTGCAGTGAGTCCACAGAGTGCACTGGCACCACAGGGGATACACTGCATTGAGTCCAGAGAGTGCACTGGCACTACTAGGGATGCAGCAAAGTGAGTCCAGAGAGTGAACTGTCACCAGCGGGGACGCAGCGCAGTGACTCCAGAGAGTGCACTGGCACCACTGGGGATGCACTGCAGTGAGTCCAGAGAGTGCACTGGCACCACTGGGGATGCAGTGCAGTGAGTCCAGAGAGTGCACTGGCACCACTGGGGATGCAGTGCAGTGAGTCCAGAGAGTGCACTGGCACCACTGGAGATGCACTGCAGTGAGTCCAGAGAGTGCACTGGCTCCACTGGGGATGCAGTGCAGTGAGTGCAGAGAGTGCACTAGCACAACAGGGGATGCACTGCAGTGACTCCAGAAGGAGCACTGGCACCACTGGGGATGCAGTGCAGTGAGTCCAGAGAGTACACTGGCACCACTGGGGATGCACTGCAGTGAGTCCAGAGAATGCACTGGCACAAATGGGGATGCAGCGCAGTGACTCGAAAGAGTGCACTGGCACCACTGCGGATGCACTGCAGTGAGTCCGGAGAGTGCCCTGGCACCAATGGCGATGCAGTGCAGTGAGTCCAGAGAGTGCACTGGCACCACTGTTGATGCAGTGCAGTGAGTCCAGAGAGTGCACTGGCACCACTGGGGATGCAGTGTAGTGAGTCCAGAGAGTGCACTGGCACCACTGGGGATGCAGTGCAGTGAGTCCAGAGAGTGCACTGGCACCACTGGGGATGCACTGCAGTGAGTCCAGAGAGTGTACTGGCACCACAGGGGATGCACTGCAGTGAGTCCAGAGAGTGCACTGGCACCACTGGGGATGCACCCCGGTGAGTCCAGAGAGTGCACTGGCACCACTGGGGATGCACTGCAGTGAGTCCAGAGAGTTCTCTGGCACCACTGGGGATGCAGTTTAGTGAGTCCAGAGAGTGCACCGGCTCCAATGGGGATACACTTCAGTGAGTCCAGAGAGTGCAGTGGCACCACTGGGGATGGAGTGCAGTTAGTCCAGAGAGTGCACTGGCACCACTGGGGATGCAGTGCAGTGAGTCCAGAGAGTGCTCTGGCACCTCTGATCTGCACTGCTGTGAGTCCAGTAATTACACTGGCACCACTGGGGATGCACTGCTGTGAGTCCAGAGAGTGCACTGGCATCACTGGGGATGCAGTGCAGTGACTCCATAGAGTGCACTGGCACCACTGTTGATGCAGTGCAGTGAGTCCAGAGAGTGCACTGGCACCACTGGGGATGCAGTGCAGTGAGTCCAGAGAGTGCACTGGCACCACTGGGGATGCAGTGCAGTGAGCTCAGAGAGTGCACTGGCACCACTGGGGATGCAGTGCAGTGAGTCCAGAGAGTGCACTGGCACCACTAGGGATGCAGCACAGTGAGTCCAGAGAGTGAACTGTCACCACTGGGGACGCAGCGCAGTTACTCCAGAGAGTGCACTGGCACCACTGGGGATGCACTGCAGTGAGTCCAGAGAGTGCACGGGCACCAGTGGGGATGCACTGCAGTGGGTCCAGAGCGTGCACTGGCACCACTGGGGATGCAGTGCAGTGAGTGCAGAGAGTACACTGGCACCACTGGGGATGCACTGCAGTGAGTCCAGAGAGTGCACTGGCACCACTGGGGATGCAGTGCAGTGAGTCCAGAGAGTGCACTGGCACCACTGGGGATGCAGTGCAGTGAGTCCAGAGAGTGCACTGGCACCACTGGGGATGCACTGCAGTGAGTCCAGAGAGTGCACTGGCACCACTGGAGATGCACTGCAGTGAGTCCAGAGAGTGCACTGGCTCCACTGGGGATGCACTGCACTGAGTCCAGAGAGTGCACTGGCACCACTGGGGATGCAATGCAGTGAGTCCAGAGAGTGCAATGGAACCACTGGGGATGCAGTGCAGTGAGTCCAGAGAGTGCACTAGCACAACAGGGGATGCACTGCAGTGACTCCAGAAAGTGCACTGCCACCACTGGGGATGCACTGCAGTGAGTCCAGAGAATGCACTGGCACTAATGGGGATGCAGTGCAGTGACTCGAAAGAGTGCACTGGCACCACTGCGGATGCACTGCAGTGAGTCCAGAGAGTGCACTGGCACCACCGGGGATTCACTGCAAGGAGTCCAGAGAGTGCAGTGGCACCACTGTGAATGCACTGCAGTGAGTACAGAGAGTGCACTGGCACCTAAGGGGCTGCACTGCAGTGAGTCCAGAGAGTGCACTGGCACCACTTGGGCTGCACTGCAGTGAGTCCAGAGAGTGCACTGGCACCACTGGGATGCAGTGCAGTGAGAGCACAGAGTGCACTGGCACCACAGGGGATACACTGCAGTGAGTCCAGAGAGTGCACTGGCACCACTGGGGATGCAGCACAGTGAGTCCAGAGAGTGCACTGGCACCACAGGGGATGCACTGCAGTGAGTCCAGAGAGTGCACTGGCACCAGTGGGGATGCACTGCAGTGGATCCAGAGAGTGCACTGGCACCACTGGGGATGCAGTGCAGTGAGTCCAGAGAGTGCACTGGCACCACTGGGGATGCACTGTAGTGAGTCCAGAGATTGCACTGGCACCACTGGGGATGCAGTGCAGTGAGTCCGGAGAGTGCACTGGCACCACTGGTGATGCACTGCAGTGAGTCCAGAGAGTGCACTGGCACCACTGGGGATGCACTGCAGTGAGTCCAGAGATTGCACTGGTACCACTGGGGATGCAGTGCAGTGAGTCCAGAGAGTGCACTGGCACCACTGGGGTGCAGTGCAGTGCGTCCAGAGAGTGCACTGGCACCACTGGGGATGCACTGCAGTGAGTCCAGAGAGTGCACTGGCTCCAATGGGGATGCAGTGTAGTGAGTCCAGAGAGTGCACTGGCACCACTGGGGTGAAGTGAGTCCAGAGAGTGCACTGGCACCACTGGGGATGCACTGCAGTGAGTCCAGAGAGTGCACTGGCTCCAATGGGGATGCACTGCACTGAGTCCAGAGAGTGCACTGGCACCACTGGGAATGCAATGCAGTGATTCCAGAGAGTGCTATGGAACCACTGGGGATGCACTGCAGTGAGTCCAGAGAGTGCACTGGCACCACTGGGGATGCAGTGCAGTGAGTCCAGAGAGTGCACTGGCACCAGTGGGGATGCAGTGCAGTGAGTCCATAGAGTGCACTGGCACCACTGGGATTGCACTGCCGTGAGTCTGGAGAGTGCACTGGCACCACTGGGTATGCAGTGCAGTGAGTCCAGAGAGTGCAGTTGCACCACAATGGATGCAGTGCAGTGAGTCCAGAGAGTGCACTGGCACCACTGGGGATGCACTGCAGTGAGTCCAGAGAATGCACTGGCACTAATGGGGATGCAGTGCAGTGAGTCCAGAGAGTGCACTGTCACCACTGGGGATGCACTGCAGTGAGTCCAGAGAGTGCACTGGCACCACTGGGGATGCAGTGCAGTGAGTCCAGAGAGTGCACTGGCACCACTGGGGATGCAGTGCAGTGAGTCCAGAGAATGTACTGGCACCACTGGGGATGCAATGCAGTGATTCCACAGAGTGCACTGGCACCACTGGGGATGCACTTCAGTGAGTCCAGAGAGTGCAGTGGCACCACTGTGGATGCAGTGCAGTGAGTCCAGAGAGTGCTCTGGCACCAGTGATCTGCACTGCAGTGAGTCCAGTAATTGCCCTGGCACCACTGGGGATGCAGTGCAGTGAGTCCAGAGAGTGCACTGGCACGACAGGGGATGCAGTGCAGTGTGTCCAGAGAGTGCACTGGCACCACTGTTGATGCAGTGCAGTGAGTCCAGAGAGTGCACTGGCACCACTGGGGATGCAGTGCAGTGAGCTCAGAGGGTGCACTGGCACCACTGGGGATGCAGTGCAGTGAGTCCAGAGAGTGCACTGGCACCACTGTGGATGCACTGCAGTGAGTCCAGAGAGTGCACTGGCACCATTGGGGATGCAGTGCACTGAGTCCAGAGAGTGCACTGGCACCACTGGGGATGCAGTGCACTGAGTCCAGAGAGTGCACTGTCAGCACTGGGGATGCACTGCAGTGAGTCCAGAGAGTGCCCTGGAACCACTGGGGATGCAGTGCAGTGAGTCCAGAGAGTGCACTGGCACCACTGGGGATGCAATGCAGTTAGTCCAGAGAGTGCACTGGCTCCAATGGGGATGCAGTGCAGTGAGTCCAGAGAGTGCACTGGCACCACTGGGGATGCAGTGCAGTGAGTCCTGAGAGTGCAATGGCACCACAAGGGATGCACTGCAGTGAGTCCAGAGAGTGCACTGGCACCACTGGGGATGCAGTGCAGTGAGTCCAGAGAGTGCACTGGCACCACTGGGGATGCACTGCAGTGAGTCCAGAGAGTGCACTGGCACCTAAGGGGCTGCACTGCAGTGAGTCCAGAGAGTGCACTGGCACCACTGGGGATGCAGAGCAGTGAGTCCAGAGATTGCACTGGCACCACTGGGGTGCAGTGAGTCCAGAGAGTGCACTGGCACCACTGGGGATGCACTGCACTGATCCAGAGAGTGCACTGGCACCACTGGGGATGCAATGCAGTGAGTCCAGAGAGTGCACTGTCAGCACTGGGGATGCACTGCAGTGAGTCCAGAGAGTGCACTGGCACCACTGGGGATGCAGTGCAGTGAGTCCAGAGAGTGCACTGGCACCAGTGGGGATGCAGTGCAGTGAGTCCATAGAGTGCACTGGCACCACTGGGATTGCACTGCTGTGAGTCTGGAGAGTGCACTGGCACCACTGGGTATGCAGTGCAGTGAGTCCAGAGAGTGCAGTTGCACCACAATGGATGTAGTTCAGTGAGTCCAGAGAGTGCACTGGCACCACTGGTGATGCACTGCAGTGAGTCCAGAGAATGCACTGGCACTAATGGGGATGCAGTGCAGTGAGTCCAGAGAGTGCACTGGCACCACTGGGGATGCAGTGCACTGAGTCCAGAGAGTGCACTGGCACCACTGGGGACGCACTGCAGTGAGTCCAGAGAGTGCACTGGCACCACTGGGGATGCAGTGCACTGAGTCCAGAGAGTGCACTGGCACCACTGGGGATGCACTGCAGTGAGTCCAGAGAGAGCACTGGCACCACTGGGGATGCAGTACAGGTAGTCCAGAGAGTGCACTGGCAACACTGGGGATGCAATGCAGTGAGTCCAGAGAGTGTACTGGCACCACAGGGGATGCACTGCAGTGATTCCAGAGATTGCACTGGCACCACTGGGGATGCACCCCGGTGAGTCCAGAGAGTGCACTGTCACCACTGGGGATACACTGTAGTGAGTCCTGAGAGTTCTCCGGCACCACAGGGGATGCAGTTTAGTGAGTCCAGAGAGTGCACCGGCTCCAATGGGGATACACTGCAGTGAGTCCAGAGAATGCATTGGCACTAATGGGGATGCAGTGCAGTGAGTCCAGAGAGTGCACTGTCACCACTGGGGATGCACTGCAGTGAGTCCAGAGAGTGCACTGGCACCACTGGGGATGCACCCCGGTGAGTCCAGAGAGTGCACTGTCACCACTGGGGATACACTGTAGTGAGTCCTGAGAGTTCTCCGGCACCACAGGGGATGCAGTTTAGTGAGTCCAGAGAGTGCACTGGCACCACTGGGGATGCACTGCAGTGAGTCCAGAGAATGCATTGGCACTAATGGGGATGCAGTGCAGTGAGTCCAGAGAGTGCACTGTCACCACTGGGGATGCACTGCAGTGAGTCCAGAGAGTGCACTGGCACCACTGGGGATGCAGTGCAGTGAGTCCAGAGAGTGCACTGGCACCACTGGGGATGCAGTGCAGTGAGTCCAGAGAATGTACTGGCACCACTGGGGATGCAATGCAGTGATTCCACAGAGTGCACTGGCACCACTGGGGATGCACTTCAGTGAGTCCAGAGAGTGCAGTGGCACCACTGTGGATGCAGTGCAGTGAGTCCAGAGAGTGCTCTGGCACCAGTGATCTGCACTGCAGTGAGTCCAGTAATTGCCCTGGCACCACTGGGGATGCAGTGCAGTGAGTCCAGAGAGTGCACTGGCACGACAGGGGATGCAGTGCAGTGAGTCCAGAGAGTGCACTGGCACCACTGTTGATGCAGTGCAGTGAGTCCAGAGAGTGCACTGTCACCACTGGGGATGCACTACAGTGAGTCCAGAGAGTGCACTGGCACCACTGGGGATGCAGTGCAGTGAGGTCAGAGGGTGCACTGGCACCACTGGGGATGCAGTGCAGTGAGTCCAGAGAGTGCACTGGCACCACTGGGGATGCACTGCAGTGAGTCCAGAGAGTGCACTGGCACCATTGGGGATGCAGTGCACTGAGTCCAGAGAGTGCACTGGCACCACTGGGGATGCAGTGCACTGAGTCCAGAGAGTGCACTGTCAGCACTGGGGATGCACTGCAGTGAGTCCAGAGAGTGCCCTGGAACCACTGGTGATGCAGTGCAGTGAGTCCAGAGAGTGCACTGGCACCACTGGGGATGCAATGCAGTTAGTCCAGAGAGTGCACTGGCTCCAATGGGGATGCAGTGCAGTGAGTCCAGAGAGTGCACTGGCACCACTGGGGATGCAGTGCAGTGAGTCCTGAGAGTGCAATGGCACCACAAGGGATGCACTGCAGTGAGTCCAGAGAGTGCACTGGCACCACTGGGGATGCAGTGCAGTGAGTCCAGAGAGTGCACTGGCACCACTGGGGATGCACTGCAGTGAGTCCAGAGAGTGCACTGGCACCTAAGGGGCTGCACTGCAGTGAGTCCAGAGAGTGCACTGGCACCACTGGGGATGCAGAGCAGTGAGTCCAGAGATTGCACTGGCACCACTGGGGTGCAGTGAGTCCAGAGAGTGCACTGGCACCACTGGGGATGCACTGCAGTGAGTCCAGAGAGTGCACTGGCTCCAATGGGGATGCACTGCACTGATCCAGAGAGTGCACTGGCACCACTGGGGATGCAATGCAGTGAGTCCAGAGAGTGCACTGTCAGCACTGGGGATGCACTGCAGTGAGTCCAGAGAGTGCACTGGCACCACTGGGGATGCAGTGCAGTGAGTCCAGAGAGTGCACTGGCACCAGTGGGGATGCAGTGCAGTGAGTCGTTAGAGTGCACTGGCACCACTGGGATTGCACTGCCGTGAGTCTGGAGAGTGCACTGGCACCACTGGGTATGCACTGCAGTGAGTCCAGAGAGTGCAGTTGCACCACAATGGATGTAGTTCAGTGAGTCCAGAGAGTGCACTGGCACCACTGGGGATGCACTGCAGTGAGTCCAGAGAATGCACTGGCACTAATGGGGATGCAGTGCAGTGAGTCCAGAGAGTGCACTGGCACCACTGGGGATGCAGTGCACTGAGTCCAGAGAGTGCACTGGCACCACTGGGGACGCAATGCAGTGAGTCCAGAGAGAACACTGGCACCACTGGGGCTGCAGTGCAGTGAGTCCAGAGAGTGCACTGGCACCACTGGTGTGCAGTGCAGTGAGTCCAGAGAGTGCACTGGCACCACTGGGGATGCACTGCAGTGAGTCCAGAGAGTGCACTGTCTCCAATGGGGATGCACTGCACTGAGTCCAGAGAGTGCACTGGCACCACAGGGGATGCAATGCAGTGAGTCCAGAGAGTGGAATGGAACCACTGGGGATGCAGTGCAGTGAGTCCAGAGAATGCACTGGCACTAATGGGGATGCAGTGCAGTGAGTCCAGAGAGTGCACTGGCACCACTGGGGATGCAGTGCACTGAGTCCAGAGAGTGCACTGGCACCACTGGGGACGCACTGCAGTGAGTCCAGAGAGAGCACTGGCACCACTGGGGCTGCAGTGCAGTGAGTCCAGAGAGTGCACTGGCACCACTGGTGTGCAGTGCAGTGAGTCCAGAGAGTGCACTGGCACCACTGGGGATGCAGTGCAGTGAGTCCAGAGAGTGCACTGGCACCACTGGGGATGCAGTGCAGTGAGTCCATAGAGTGCACTGGCACCACTGGGGATGCACTGCCGTGAGTCTGGAGAGTGCACTGGCACCACTGGGTATGCAGTGCTGTGAGTCCAGAGAGTGCAGTTGCACCACAATGGATGCAGTGCAGTGAGTCCAGAGAGTGCACTGGCACCACTGGGGATGCAGTGCAGTGAGTCCATAGAGTGCACTGGCACCACTGGGGATGCACTGCCGTGAGTCTGGAGAGTGCACTGGCACCACTGGATATGCAGTGCTGTGAGTCCAGAGAGTGCAGTTGCACCACAATGGATGCAGTGCAGTGAGTCCAGAGAGTGCACTGGCACCACTGGGGATGCACTGGAGTGAGTCCAGAGAATGCACTGGCACTAATGGGGATGCAGTGCAGTGAGTCCAGAGAGTGCACTGGCACCACTGGGGATGCACTGCAGTGAGTCCAGAGACTACACTGGCACCACTGGGGATGCAGTGCAGTGACTCTAGAGAGTGCACTGGCACCACTGGGGATGCAGTGCAGTGAGTCCAGAGAGTGTACTGGCACCACAGGGGATGCAGTGCAGTGATTCCAGAGAGTGCACTGGCACCACTGGGGATGCACTTCAGTGAGTCCAGAGAGTGCAGTGGCCCCACTGGGGATGTAGTTCAGTGAGTCCAGAGAGTGCACTGGCACCACTGGGGATGCACTGCAGTGAGTCCAGAGAATTGCCTGGCACCACTGGGGATGCAGTGCAGTGAGTCCAGAGAGTGCCCTTGCACCACTAGGGATAAACTGAAGTGAGTCCAGACAGTGCACTGGCACCACTGGGGATGCACTGCAGTGAGTCCAGAGAGTTCTCTGGCACCACTGGGGATGCAGTGTAGTGATTACAGAGAGTGCACCGGCTCCAATGGGGATACACTGCAGTGAGTCCAGAGGGTGCACTGGCACCACTGGGGATGCAGTTCAGTGAGTCCAGAGAGTGCACTGGCACCACTGGGGATGCACTGCAGTGAGTCCAGAGACTACACTGGCACCACTGGGGATGCAGTGCAGTGAGTCCAGAGAGTGCACTGGCACCACTGTTGATGTAGTGCAGTGACTCCATAGAGTGCACTGGCACCACTGGGGATGCAGTGCAGTGAGTCCAGAGAGTGCACTGGCACCACTGGTGATGCAGTGCAGTGAGTACAGAGAGTGCACTGGCACCACTGGGGATGCAGTGCACTGAGTCCAGAGAGTGCACTCTCAGCACTGGGGATGCACTGCAGTGAGTCCAAAGAGTGCACTGGCACCAGTGGGGATGCAGTGCAGTGAGTCCAGAGAGTACACTGGCACCACTGGGGATGCACTGCAGTGAGTGCAGAGAGTGCACTAGCACAACAGGAGATGCACTGCAGTGAGTCCAGAGAGTGCACTGGCACCTCTGGGGATGCAGTGCAGGTAGTCCAGAGAGTGCACTGGCACCACTGGGGATGCACCCCGGTGAGTCCAGAGAGTGCACTGGCACCACTGGGGATACACTGCAGTGAGTCCTGAGAGTTCTCAGGCACCACTGGGGATGCAGTTTAGTGAGTCCAGAGAGTGCACCGGCTCCAATGGGGATACACTGCAGTGAGTCCAGAGAGTGCAGTGGCCCCACTGGGGATGGAGTGCAGTGAGTCCAGAGAGTGCACTGGCACCACTGGGGATGCAGTGCAGTGAGACCAGAGAGTGATATGGCACCACTTATCTGCACTGCAGTGAGTCCAGACAGTGCACTGGCACCACTGGGGATGCAGTGCAGTGAGTCCAGAGAGTGCACTGGCACGACTGGGGATGCAATGCAGTGAGTCCAGAGAGTGCACTGGCACCACTGTTGATGCAATGCAGTGAGTCCAGAGAGTGCACTGGCACCACTGGTAATGCAGTGCAGTGAGTCCAGAGAGTGCACTGGCACCACTGGGGATGCAGTGCAGTGAGCTCAGAGAGTGCACTGGCACCACTGGAGATGCAGTGCAGTGAGTCCAGAGAGTGCACTGGTACCACTGGGGATGCACTGCAGTGAGTCCAGAGAGTGCACTGGCACCATTGGTGATGCAGTGCAGTGAGTCCAGAGAGTGCACTGGCACCACTGGGGATGCAGTGCACTGAGTCCAGAGATTGCACTGTCAGCACTGGGGATGCACTGCAGTGAGTCCAGAGAGTGCACTGGCACCACTGGGGATGCAGTGCAGTGAGTCCAGAGAGTGCACTGGCACCACTGGGGATGCAATGCAGTTAGTCCAGAGAGTGCACTGGCACCACTGGGGATGCAGTGCAGTGAGTCCAGAGAGTGCACTGGCACCACTGGGGATGCACTGCAGTGAGTCCTGAGAGTGCAATGGCACCACAAGTGATGCACTGCAGTGAGTCCAGAGAGAGCACTGGCACCACTGGGGATGCACTGCAGTGAGTCCAGAGAGTGCACTGGCACCTAAGGGGCTGCACTGCAGTGAGTTCAGAGAGTGCACTGGCACCACTAGGGCTGCAGCACAGTGAGTCCAGAGAGTGCACTGGCACCACTGGGGATGCAGTGCAGTGAGTCCACAGAGTGCACTGGCACTACAGGGCATACACTGCAGTGAGTCCAGCGAGTGCACTGGCACCAATGGGGATGCAGCAGAGTGAGTCCAGCGAGTGCACTGGCACCACTGGGGATGCAGTGCAGTGAGTCCAGAGAGTGCACTGGCACCACTGGGGATGCACTGCAGTGAGTCCAGAGAGTGCACTGGCACCACTGGGGATGCAGTGCAGTAAGTCCAGAGAGTGCACTGGCACCACTGGTGATGCACTGCAGTGAGTCCAGAGAGTGCACTGGCACCACTGGGGATGCAGTGCAGTGAGTCCAGAGAGTGCACTGGCTCCACTGGGGATGCAGTGCAGTGAGTCCAGAGAGTGCACTGGCTCCACTGGGGATGCAGTGCAGTGAGTCCAGAGAGTGCACTGGCACCACTGGGGATGCACTGCAGTGAGTCCTGAGAGTGCAATGGCACCACAGGTGATGCAGTGCAGTGAGTCCAGAGAGTGCACTGGCACCAGTGGGGATGCACTGCAGTGAGTCCAGAGAGTGCACTGGCACTTCTGGGGATGCAGTGCAGTGAATGCAGAGAGTGCACTAGCACAACAGGGGATGCACTGCAGTGACTCCAGAAAGTGCACTGGCACCAGTGGGGATGCACTGCAGTGAGTCCAGAGAGTGCACTGGCACCACTGGTGATGCAGTGCAGTGAGTCCTGAGAGTGCAGTGGCACCACTGGGGATGCAGTGCAGTGAGTCCAGAGAGTACACTGGCACCACTGGGGATGCACTGCAGTGAGTCCAGAGACTTCACAGGCACCACTGGGGATGCGGTACAGTGAGTCCAGAGAGTGCACTGGCACCACTGGGGATTCAGTTCAGTGAGTCCAGAGAGTGAACTGGCACCACTGGGGATGTAGTGCAGTGAGTCCAGAGAGTGCACTGGCACCACCGGGGATTCACTGCAAGGAGTCCAGAGAGTGCACTGGCACCACTGTGAATGCACTGCAGTGAGTACAGAGAGTGCACTGTCAGCACTGGGGATGCACTGCAGTGAGTCCAGAGAGTGCCCTGGAACCACTGGTGATGCAGTGCAGTGAGTCCAGAGAGTACACTGGCACCACTGGGGATGCAATGCAGTTAGTCCAGAGAGTGCACTGGCTCCAATGGGGATGCAGTGCAGTGAGTCCAGAGAGTGCACTGGCACCACTGGGGATGCAGTGCAGTGAGTCCTGAGAGTGCAATGGCACCACAAGGGATGCACTGCAGTGAGTCCAGAGAGTGCACTGGCACCACTGGGGATGCAGTGCAGTGAGTCCAGAGAGTGCACTGGCACCACTGGGGATGCACTGCAGTGAGTCCAGAGAGTGCACTGGCACCTAAGGGGCTGCACTGCAGTGAGTCCAGAGAGTGCACTGGCACCACTGGGGATGCAGAGCAGTGAGTCCAGAGATTGCACTGGCACCACTGGGGTGCAGTGAGTCCAGAGAGTGCACTGGCACCACTGGGGATGCACTGCAGTGAGTCCAGAGAGTGCACTGGCTCCAATGGGGATGCACTGCACTGATCCAGAGAGTGCACTGGCACCACTGGGGATGCAATGCAGTGAGTCCAGAGAGTGCACTGGCACCACTGGGGATGCAGTGCAGTGAGTCCAGAGAGTGCACTGGCACCAGTGGGGATGCAGTGCAGTGAGTCGTTAGAGTGCACTGGCACCACTGGGATTGCACTGCCGTGAGTCTGGAGAGTGCACTGGCACCACTGGGTATGCACTGCAGTGAGTCCAGAGAGTGCAGTTGCACCACAATGGATGTAGTTCAGTGAGTCCAGAGAGTGCACTGGCACCACTGGGGATGCACTGCAGTGAGTCCAGAGAATGCACTGGCACTAATGGGGATGCAGTGCAGTGAGTCCAGAGAGTGCACTGGCACCACTGGGGATGCAGTGCACTGAGTCCAGAGAGTGCACTGGCACCACTGGGGACGCACTGCAGTGAGTCCAGAGAGAACACTGGCACCACTGGGGCTGCAGTGCAGTGAGTCCAGAGAGTGCACTGGCACCACTGGTGTGCAGTGCAGTGAGTCCAGAGAGTGCACTGGCACCACTGGGGATGCACTGCAGTGAGTCCAGAGAGTGCACTGTCTCCAATGGGGATGCACTGCACTGAGTCCAGAGAGTGCACTGGCACCACAGGGGATGCAATGCAGTGAGTCCAGAGAGTGGAATGGAACCACTGGGGATGCAGTGCAGTGAGTCCAGAGAATGCACTGGCACTAATGGGGATGCAGTGCAGTGAGTCCAGAGAGTGCACTGGCACCACTGGGGATGCAGTGCACTGAGTCCAGAGAGTGCACTGGCACCACTGGGGACGCACTGCAGTGAGTCCAGAGAGAGCACTGGCACCACTGGGGCTGCAGTGCAGTGAGTCCAGAGAGTGCACTGGCACCACTGGGGTGCAGTGCAGTGAGTCCAGAGAGTGCACTGGCACCACTGGGGATGCAGTGCAGTGAGTCCAGAGAGTGCACTGGCACCACTGGGGATGCAGTGCAGTGAGTCCATAGAGTGCACTGGCACCACTGGGGATGCACTGCCGTGAGTCTGGAGAGTGCACTGGCACCACTGGGTATGCAGTGCTGTGAGTCCAGAGAGTGCAGTTGCACCACAATGGATGCAGTGCAGTGAGTCCAGAGAGTGCACTGGCACCACTGGGGATGCAGTGCAGTGAGTCCATAGAGTGCACTGGCACCACTGGGGATGCACTGCCGTGAGTCTGGAGAGTGCACTGGCACCACTGGATATGCAGTGCTGTGAGTCCAGAGAGTGCAGTTGCACCACAATGGATGCAGTGCAGTGAGTCCAGAGAGTGCACTGGCACCACTGGGGATGCACTGGAGTGAGTCCAGAGAATGCACTG